>NC_091283.1:229884472-230188472 GCF_032444005.1 Ranitomeya imitator
CTCCTGGCTGCGCATGCGCCTGGCCGAGCGTGCCCCTGGCCGAGAGCTCTCCGGGATGAGCGTGCCCCTGGTTGATCGTGCCCCTGGCTGAGCGTGCTCCTGGCCATGTGTGCTCCTAGCTATGCGTATCCATGGCTGAGTATGCTCCTGGCTAAGAATGCCCCTGGCTGCGCATGCTACTGACTAAGCCTTCTCCTAGCTGCACGTGCCCCTGGTTGAGCATGCCCCTGGCTGAGCCTGCTCCTAGTTGCAGGTGCCCCTGGCTGAGCCTGCTCCTAGCTGCATGTGTGCCTGGCTGAGCATGTCCCTGGCTATATATGCTCCTAGCTGCATGTGCCCCTGACTGAGCCTGCTCCTGGCGGCATATGCACCTGGCTGAGCATGTCGCTGGCTGAGAATGTCCCTGGCTGTATATGCTCCTAGCTGCAGGTGCCCCTGGCTGAGTGTGCTCCTGGCTGAGCCTGCTCCTAGCTGCAGGTGCCCCTGGCTGAGCCTGCTCCTACCTGCAGGTGTCCCTGGCTGAGCATGTCCCTGGCAGAAAATGTCCCTGGCTGTATATGCTCCTAGCTGCACGTGCCCCTGGCTGAGCCTGCTCCTAGCTGCATGTGCGCCTGGCTGAGCATGTCCCTGGCTGAGAATGTCCCTGGCTGTATATGCTCCTAGCTGCAGGTGCCCCTGGCTGAGCCTGCTCCTAGCTGCAGGTGCCCCTGGCTGAGCCTGCTCCTAGCTGCAGGTGCCCCTGGCTGAGCTTGCTCCTGGCTGTATATGCTCCTAGCTGCGCGTGCCCATGGCTGACGGTGCTCCTAGCTGCACTTGCCACTAGCTGAGTGTGCCCCTGACTGATCCTGCTCCTAGCAGCAGGTGCCCCTGGCTGAGCTTGCTCCTGGCTGTATATGCTACAAGCTGCATGTGCCCCTGACTGAGCTTACTCCTAGCTGCAGGTGCCCCTGGTTGCGCGTGCGCCTAGCTGCACGTGCACCTGGCTGCGCATGCCCCTGGCTGAGCCTGCTCCTAGCTGCGCGTGCCCCTGGCTGTACATGCCCTTGGCTGAGCATGCTCCTAGCTGCACGTGCCACTAGCTGCGCGTGCCCCTGGCTGTGCGTGCCCTTTGCTGAGCCTGCTCCTAGCTGCACGTGCATCTCGCTGCGCATGCCCCTGGCTGAGCCTGCTCCTAGCTGCAAGTGCACCTGGCTGAGCATGTCCCTGGCTGAGCTTGCTCCTTCCTGAGCCTGCTCCTAGCTGCATGTGCCCCTGACTGAGCCGGCTCCTGGCTGCGCATGCTCTTAGCTGCACGTGCCCTTGGCTGAGTGTGCTCCTGGCTGATCCTGCTCCTAGCTGTATGTGCCACTAGCTGCGCAAGCCTCTGGCTGTGCGTGCCCTTGGCTGAGCATGCTCCTAGCTGCATGTGCCCCTGGCTGAGTCTGCTCCTAGTGGAACGTGCCACTAGCTGCGCGTGCCCTTGGCTGAACATGCTCCTAGCTGCACGTGCCCCTGGTTGAGCTTGCTCCTGGCTGTATATGCTCCTAGCTGCATGTGCCACTGACTGTGCGTGGTCCTAGCTGCGCGTGCCCCTGGATGAGCCTGCTCCTTGCTGCATGTGCTACTAGCAGCGCGTGCCCTTGGCTGAGCATGCTCCTAGCTGCACGTGCCCCTGGCTGATCCTGCTCCTAGCTGCACATGCCCCTGGCCGATCCTGCTCCTAGCTGCACAAGCCCCTGGCTGATCCTGCTGCTAGCTGCAGGTGCCCCTGGCTGAGCCTGCGCCTAGCTGCAGGTACCCCTGGTTGAGCGTGCTCCTAGCTGCACATGCCCCTGTCTGAGCGTGCCACTGGTTGCGCGTGTTCCTGGTTGAGTGGGGTATGTGTTCCATAGGAAGCACAGGCTCTGTAGCATGTTTTCTGCTCACTCCGTACTCTGAGTTGGGTGTGCTCCTGTGTTCTGACCTGTCCACTATCAGGGGAGACAGAGCAATCGGTAGGGTATGAGGAGCAGGACCAACACCAATCTGCCTTTAAATAATAGAGCAATCAAATATGAAAAAAATATTTCAAAGGTTTAGTTAACTCTTTACAACTTTTCAGGCAAAAATGTCGGATCCCTGTAGATCTTAGGCTACTTTCACACATCAGGTTTTCAGTGTCAGGCTAAATCCAGCTAATTTTCAAAAAACCGGAGCAGGCGAATGTTGCCGCCTGATCAGGTTTTTTTTCCCATAGACTTTTATTAGTGCCGGATTGAACCGGATGACATTGCGTTTCGTCCCGTTTTCCCAGGATCCGGCAAATCTGCCGCTTCCGGTTTCTTGAAAAAACATCCATAGCAACGTTTTTTGTCTCCGGCAAAAAAGCCTGAAGTGCCGGATTCGGCGCTTCTGGCTGTTTGCTAGAATGGAAGCCTATGGCAGCCGGAAGGTGCCAGATCCGGAAACAGGCGGATCCGGCGGCCTGATCCGGTTTTTTAAACTGAGCATGCTCCACATTTTTTTATCCAATAATCTAGATAGGCTAGCCGGATCCGTAAAAAAAACGGATCTGTCGCATCAGTTTTTCAGAATCTGCGCCGGATCCAGTTTTTCCAAAATTCGCCGGATTTAGCCTGACACTGAAAACCTGATGTGTGAAAGTAGCCTTAGATTGATCTGCCCGAATCCTCAGGATAATTTCAGTATGGTATTCAGTGCTGAAGGATGGACGTCTGCGGCCTGTAAAGCTTCCCACAGACCCTGCATGGTCGCTTTCCGGCCACTTTGCTGCTTCCATTTGATTAAGGCTTCCATTGCTTGTGAGTGCACACAGTAAGGATGCTGTGCTTTACATTTGTAGAGGTCCACATGATCCAGTCCTAGATAGCCAAGTACTTGTTCCCATTTGGCACCCAAATGATCTGCCAAAATGCTGAGCTGTTTATCGCTGGGGCAGATGTCTTTGATGTTATGAGGCAGATCGGATGTTTTACCTACCAAACTTTCTTTGCATATTTCCTCTAATTTATTATGGATCCATGGAAATTCAGATAAAGATGCCAAAAAAACATCAAATGCCTTAGGCCCTCGGGTAGGAAGAACATCCAGCAGCTTCATGGCCCGTCTCTGACTAGTGGCCTGCGAGGTAATCTCCTCAAGCTGCTCACTTGTGATGACACCTTCCTGGAACAAATACTGAGGCACCAGTCCCTCAGCTAGTCCTTGCGAGCAGAGGTCCAGCCGCATCCTCCGAAGAACGTTCCGATGTGTAGGATCCATCCTGTAGTACAGGTCCTGTAGGACTACAAGCAGAACTGTCATTACTCACGCATGCTCAGTATGAGGGGGTCGTATGTTCACACAAACACATTATTTGTCTGTGTGGAGAACAGACAGTACATGGCCCTAACCTCAGCCATTATATCAGTGCACATGGGCAATCTTCTCACACCGACCTACGCTCCAAGAGAAAACCCAGCATGCGCTAATCCGATTTATGGACCAGCTTCAGGTAATGGCAGACAGAGGCATAGTCACAGGCTGTGTGAACATGGCCTTACTGGAATACATCCGATGTGTCTACACACCACTGATAGCTCCCAACGCCACAACCACAAGTAAAATACACCGGAAGCTACACGAACCATAATCAGTCAAGAACTTCTGCCAAACCAAGAATGACAGATAACAGCGCCTATGCTACAGCTCCCCCCCCCCACACACACACACAATAACTAGGGGTCTCCTGAGCCTCCCATACATAGGAACACTCGACCCAGTGCTCCCTTCTCTATGATCAAGCCACGGCCACACTCCCAAACACGTGATACCGTTCTTTCTATAATTGCCCCCATCGCGCATGCTCAGCTCCTGAACCAGCCTCACACGGCGGTGGTATTAACACTTACCTCTAACATCAGCAACTGGAGCTCACTTGCCCAGTATTGGAGTAGGGCAATTCCCAAGGCTTTCTTCCTTCAAGCCCAGCGCTGCACTGATAATATAGATTTTGCATTATCACTTACTGAGGTTACAACTGAAGCAGGACTTTTTGTAACATAACAGTCATGGGACTGTCAGGAATACGATATATTTGATTGTCTATAATCACACACACTGAGCTCTGTTACATCCATTGAAGCTGAGCACAGACATGCTGCGGGAGTTCTGACCCCCCTTCCTCCCTGCTGACAATACAACTGTAACATGAAACTCCAGTGTGGGACTCTGTCCACCCTCCCTCTCAAATGCAGGAGTGTGCAGAAAAAAGTCCTTTGTCTGAAACCATGTGCTCTTTTGTTCATGTACAAACCTAATAGTAAGGCATAACTTGACCCCAATTAGTGATAGAGATCTGAAAGTTATATTTTGGTAGGTGCATCGGCCAGGCCATCACCCAGTGCTTTTTCCAATTTCCTGTACCCTTGGTATCCGAGAAACGAATTACTGCTTACTCGCGGTGCATAGCCAGGTCATGTTTGGTCTTAATAGAGTGCTAGTCGCAAAACAAGGTCAATGGTAATTCTGTCATCGCTAAACGAGGTTGCATCCTGGAGCTACGGTGGATATGAATATTCCATAACTCTGAGTCCGTCTGAGAAAGTAGGAGTGCATTCTATAGCTTCACCGACTCAGTGATGTCACGACCAAGGGGTATAAGACCGTGAGAGCTCATTTTTCACTAGCTAGGAAGCTAGCTGGGAGATGCTCTGTAATGCATCTTGATGTATCTCCCCTCCCCGGCACCACATGTTCTGCTATGTGTTAAAACTGTTTTTTCAACTTTAATCCCTTTTTATTTGTAATTGTTTGTACATACGATACTTGTCTTCTTTTATAATATCCTTTTACTCTTTTGTAAACACTGCCTACCTTTTTGGAGTAAAATATATAAACTTACAAGCTTTGTTTCTCCTTGCTCTATAACGTATTGTCACATCCTCTGAAGTGAATTACGCTACTAATTGGGGTTGGCTCCTAACCCGTTATTAATTATGAAATCGGAGCTGGTGGCAGCTGATTTGTCCTGCGCGTTTGGGAAACCTGGAAGCGACAGACAGCGTTGATAATTATTGTTCCCGCCTGAGTGGGAGTAGTTATATCGCCCTCTGCAGCGTGCCCAATAGCCAGTACATAGCAGGCAGCCTTTCTGGTGACTAATTACCCTAGGTGCAGTACCCCAACTGACCTGAGGGTAAGGAGGGGCCAGAGAGCTGCAAGTTCCAAACCGGAACTGGGATATAGATAAATCCCCTTCAGAAGGAACCTGGGGTAACCAAACAACCCCGGTTCGTGACAAATTGGTGTGAGTGGTGGGGATGATAAAGGTATCTTCCACGTGATTCGTGACAGGGACCATGATGTCACAAAAAGTAATTTACCCTGCTGGAACCTAGTGGAGCTAAAGAGGGGGAGACAGGCTCCAAAGTCCTCTGTAATGTGTGTGTGTGTGTGTACATGCTGTGTATCTGCTGTATGTATACATGTGTGTACTTGCTGTGTATATACTTGTAGGTGCTGTATGTATATACATGTATGTGCTGTGTGTATACTTGTGTGTATGTGCTTTATGTATATAATTGTGTGTATGTGCTGTGTATATACATGTGTGTATGTGCTGAGTATATACTTGTGGCATGTGCTGTGCATATACTTGTGTGCATGTGCTGTGCATATACTTGTGTGCATGTGCTGTGCATATACTTGTGTGCATGTTGTTATGAATAGGTGGCCTTGGAGCAGCATGAAAACCTTCACTGGAGTAGGTGGTAACTATACTGACCGCAAACCCTGATCTTATCACCGCAACTAGAAGTAGCCGTGGGGTGTGCCTAACAAAACCTAGACACCTCGACACAGCTGGAGGACTAAATACCTCTAAAGATGGAAATAGGAAAACTATCTTGCCTCAGAGTAGACCCCCAAAGGATAGGCAGCCCCCCACAAATAATGAATGTGAGTAGGAGAGGAAAAGACACACGCAGGCAGAAAACAGGTTTAGCAAAGGAGGCCACTTCTAGCTAAATAGAAAAGGACAGGACAGGATACTAAGCGGTCAGCATAAAAAATACTACAAAAAAATCCACAGCAGAAAATACAAAACTCCACCACCTAACTAAAGATGTGGAGAGTATATCTGCAACTCCAGAGAA
The DNA here is from genome assembly GCF_032444005.1 of Ranitomeya imitator. NCBI lineage: Eukaryota > Metazoa > Chordata > Amphibia > Anura > Dendrobatidae > Ranitomeya > Ranitomeya imitator. The sequence continues at coordinate 229,890,586 of NC_091283.1, forward strand.
TCCAACCAGACTGAGAAAAACAACAGACACAGTCAAAGCTGGACAAATAGAAACAAAAGATCAGCACTGAAAATAAGCACACAGCATGTGTGCTCCAGAAAAAGAAACAAACACTTATCTTTGCTGAATTGGCAGCTAAGCAGGAGAGGCCAGGCAGAGATCCAACACTTCCAAAGAAACATTGACTACTGGCATGGACTAATGAGTCCTGCAAAGCTAAATAGCCCAGTCAGAATTGCAATTAGCAGATACACCTGTCCAAGACTGCAGCCCAGGGACAACTGCATTACCATCTACAACCACCGGAGGGAGCCCAAAAGCAGAATTCACAACTGCATGTGCTGTGCATGTGATGTGTACGTACATGTGTGTATGTGATATGTATATACATGTGTGAGTATGTGCTGTGTATATACATGTGTGAGTATGTGCTGTGTATATACAGTGGGGCAAAAAAGTATTTAGTCAGTCAGCAATAGTGCAAGTTCCACCACTTAAAAAGATGAGAGGCGTCTGTAATTTACATCATAGGTAGACCTCAACTATGTGAGACAAACTGAGAAAACAAAATCCAGAAAATCACATTGTCTGTTTTTTTAACATTTTATTTGCATATTATGGTGGAAAATAAGTATTTGGTCAGAAACAAACAATCAAGATTTCAGGCTATCACAGACCTGTAACTTCTTCTTTAAGAGTCTCCTCTTTCCTCCACTCATTACCTGTAGTAATGGCACCTGTTTAAACTTGTTATCAGTATAAAAAGACACCTGTGCACACCCTCAAACAGTCTGACTCCAAACTCCACTATGGTGAAGACCAAAGAGCTGTCAAAGGACACCAGAAACAAAATTGTAGCCCTGCACCAGGCTGGGAAGACTGAATCTGCAATAGCCAACCAGCTTGGAGTGAAAAAATCAACAGTGGGAGCAATAATTAGAAAATGGAAGACATACAAGACCACTGATAATCTCCCTCGATCTGGGGCTCCACGCAAAATCCCACCCCGTGGGGTCAGAATGATCACAAGAACGGTGAGCAAAAATCCCAGAACCACGCGGGGGGACCTAGTGAATGAACTGCAGAGAGCTGGGACCAATATAACAAGGCCTACCATAAGTAACACACTACGCCACCATGGACTCAGATCCTGCAGTGCCAGACGTGTCCCACTGCTTAAGCCAGTACATGTCTGGGCCCGTCTGAAGTTTGCTAGAGAGCATTTGTATGATCCAGAGGAGTTTTGGGAGAATGTCCTATGGTCTGATGAAACCAAACTGGAACTGTTTGGTAGAAACACAACTTGTCATGTTTGGAGGAAAAAGAATACTGAGTTGCATCCATCAAACACCATACCTACTGTAAAGCACGGTGGTGGAAACATCATGCTTTGGGGCTGTTTCTCTGCAAAGGGGCCAGGACGACTGATCCGGGTACATGAAAGAATGAATGGGGCCATGTATCGTGAGATTTTGAGTGCAAACCTCCTTCCATCAGCAAGGGCATTGAAGATGAAACGTGGCTGGGTCTTTCAACATGACAATGATTCAAAGCACACCGCCAGGGCAACGAAGGAGTGGCTTCGTAAGAAGCATTTCAAGGTCCTGGAGTGGCCTAGCCAGTCTCCAGATCTCAACCCTATAGAAAACCTTTGGAGGGAGTTGAAAGTCCGTGTTGCCAAGCCAAAAGCCAAAAACATCACTGCTCTAGAGGAGATCTGCATGGAGGAATGGGCCAACATACCAACAACAGTGTGCGGCAACCTTGTGAAGACTTACAGAAAACGTTTGACCTCTGTCATTGCCAACAAAGGATATATTACAAAGTATTGAGATGAAATTTTGTTTCTGACCAAATACTTATTTTCCACCATAATATGCAAATAAAATGTTAAAAAAACAGACAATGTGATTTTCTGGATTTTTTTTTCTCAGTTTGTCTACCATAGTTGAGGTCTACCTATGATGTAAATTACAGACGCCTCTCATCTTTTTAAGTGGTGGAACTTGCACTATTGCTGACTGACTAAATACTTTTTTGCCCCACTGTACATGTGTGAGTATGTGCTGTGTATATACGTGTGAGTGTCTGTGCTGTGTATATACATGTGTGTGCGTTTATGTGCTGTGTATATACATGTGTACGTTTATGTGCTGTGTATAATACATGTGTGTGTGTGAGTGTATGTGCTGTGTATATAAAGTACAGACCAAAAGTGTGGACACACCCCATTTAAAGATTTTTCTGTATTTTCATGACTATGAAAATTGTAAATTCACACTGAAGGCATCAAAACTATGAATTAACACATGTGGAATTATATACTTCACAAAAAGTGTGAAACAACTGAAATTATGATTTATATTCTAGGTTCTTCAAAGTAGCCACCTTTTGCTTTGATGACTGCTTTGCACACTCTTGGCATTCTCTTGATGAGCTTCAAGAGGTAGTCACCGGAAATGGTCTTCCAACAATCTTGAAGGAGTTCCCAGAGATGCTTGGCACTTGTTGGCCCTTTTGCCTTCACTCTGTGGTCCAGCTCACCCCAAACCATCTCGTTTCGGTTCAGGTCTGGTGACTGTGGAGGCCAGGTCATCTGGCGTAGCACCCCATCATTCTCCTTCTTGGTCAAATAGCCCTTACACAGCCTGGAGGTGTGTTTGGGGTCATTATCCTGTTGAAAAATAAATGATGGTCCAACAAAACGCAAACCGGATGGAATAGAATGACGCTGCAAGATGCTGTGGTAGCCATGCTGGTTCAGTATGCCTTCAATTTTGAATAAATCCCCAACAGTGTCACCAGCAAAGCATCCCCACACCATAACACCTCCTCCTCCATGCTTCACGGTGGGAACCAGGCATGTAGAGTCAACCCGTTCACCTTTTCTCCGTCGCACAAAGACACGGCAGTTGCAACCAAAGATCTCAAATTTGGACTCATCAGACCAAAGCACAGATTTCCACTGGTCTAATGTCCATTCCTTGTGTTATTTAGCCTAAACAAGTCTCTTCTACTTGTTGCCTGTCCTTAGCAGTGGTTTCCTAGCAGCTATTTTACCATGAAGGCCTGCTGCACAAAGTCTCCTCTTAACAGTTGTTGTAGAGATGTGTCTGCTGCTAGAAATCTGTGTGGCATTGCCCTGGTCTCTAATCTGAGCTGCTGTTAACCTGCGATTTCTGAGGCTGGTGACTCGGATAAACTTATCCTCAGAAGCAGAGGTGACTCTTGGTCTTCCTTTCCTGGGGCGGTCCTCATGTGAGCCAGTTTCTTTGTAGCGCTTGATGGTTTTTGAAACTGCACTTGGGGACACTTTCAAAGTTTTCACAATTTTTCGGACTGACTGACCTTCATTTCTTAAAGTAATGATGGCCACTCGTTTTTCTTTACTTAGCTGCTTTTTTCTTGCAATAGTACAAATTCTAAGTCTATTCAGTAGGACTAGAAGCTGTGTATTCACCAGACTTCTGCTCAACACAACTGATGGTCCCAACCCCATTTATAAAGCAAAAAATCCCACTTATTAAACCTGACAGGGCACACCTGTGAAGTGAAAACCATTCCCGGTGACTACCTCTTGAAGCTCATCAAGAGAATGCCAAGAGTGTGCAAAGCAGTCATCAAAGCAAAAGGTGGCTACTTTGAAGAACCTAGAATATAAGACATATTTTCAGTTGTTTCACACTGTTTTGTTAAGTATATAATTCCACATGTGTTAATTCATAGTTTTGATGCCTTCAGTGTGAATTTACAATTTTCATACTCATGAAAATACAGAAAAATCTTTAACCCCTTTACCCCCAAGGGTGGTTTGCACGTTAATGACCGGGCCAATTTTTGCAATTCTGACCACTGTCCCTTTATGAGGTTATAACTCTGGAACGCTTCAACGGATCCCAGTGATTCTGACACTGCTTTCTCGTGACATATTGTACTTCATGACAATGGTAAAATTTCTTTGATATTACCTGCGTTTATTTGTGAAAAAAATGGAAATATGGCGAAAATTTTGAAAATTTCGCAATTTTCCAACTTTGAATTTTTATGCAATTAAATCACAGAGATATGTCACACAAAATACTTAATAAGTAACATTTCCCACATGTCTACTTTACATCAGCACAATTTTGGAACCAAAATTTTTTTTTGTTAGGGAGTTATAAGGGTTAAAAGTTGACCAGCAATTTCTCATTTCTACAACACCATTTTATTTTAGGGACATCTCATTTGAAGTCATTTTGAGGGGTCTATATGATAGAAAATACCCAAGTGTGACACCATTCTAAAAACTACACCCCTCAAGGTGCTCAAAACCATATTCAAGAAGTTTATTAACCCTTCTGGTGCTTCACAGGAATTTTTTGAATGTTTAAATAAAAATGAACATTTAACTTTTTTTCACAAAAAATTTAATTCAGCTCCAATTTGTTTAATTTTACCAAGGGTAACAGGAGAAAATAGACCCCAAACATTGTTGTACAATTTGTCCTGAGCACGACAATACCCCACATGTGGGGGTAAACCACTGTTTGGGCGCATGGCAGAGCTCGGAAGGGAAGGAGCGCCGTTTGACTTTTCAATGCAAAATTGACAGGAATTGAGATGGGACACCATGTTGCGTTTGGAGAGCCCCTGATGTGCCTAAACATTGAAACCCCCCAAAAGTGACACCATTTTGGAAAGTAGACCCCTTAAGGAACTTATCTAGATGTGTGGTGAGCATTTTGACCCACCAAGTGCTTCACAGAAGTTCATAATGTAGAACCGTAAAAATAAAAAATCATATTTTTTCACAAAAATTAACTTTCCGCCCCCAATTTTTTATTTTCCCAAGGGTAAGAGAAGAAATTGGACCCCAAAAGTTGTTGTACAATTTGTCCTGAGTACGCTGATACCCCATATGTGGGGGTAAACCACTGTTTGGGCGGATGGGAGAGCTCGGAAGGGAAGGAGCGCCGTTTGACTTTTCAATGCAAAATTGACAGGAATTGAGATGGGACGCCATGTTGCGTTTGGAGAGCCACTGATGTGCCTAAACATTGAAACCCCCCACAAGTGACACCATTTTGGAAAGTAGACCCCCTAAGGAACTTATCTAGATGTGTGGTGAGGACTTTGACCCACCAAGTGCTTCACAGACGTTTATAATGCAGAGCCGTAAAAATAAAACAAAAAAATTTTCCCACAAAAATTATTTTTCAGCCCCCAGTTTTGTATTTTCCCAAGGGTAACAGGAGAAATTGGACCCCAAAAGTTGTTGTCCTATTTGTCCTGAGTACGCTGATACCCCATATGTTGGGGTAAACCCCTGTTTGGGCACACAGGAGAGCTCGGAAGGGAAGGAGCACTGTTTTACTTTTTCAACGCAGAATTGGCTGGAATTGAGATCGGACGCCATGTCGCGTTTGGAGAGCCCCTGATGTGCCTAAACAGTGGCAACCCCCCAATTATAACTGAAACCCTAATCCAAACACACCCCTAACCCTAATCCCAACAGTAACCCTAACCACACCTCTAACCCTGACACACACCTAACCCTAATCCCAACAGTAACCCTAACCACACCTCTAACCCTGACACACACCTAACCCTAATCCCAACCCTATTCCCAACTGTAAATGTAATCTAAACCCTAACCGTAACTTTAGCCCCAACCCTAACTGTAGCCATAACCCTAGCCCCAACCCTAACTTTAGCCCCAACCCAAACTGTAGCCCTAACCCTAGCCCTAACCATAGCCCTAACCCTAACTTTAGCCCCAACCCTAACTGTAGCCTTAACCCTAGCCCTAACCATAGCCCTAACCCTAGCCCTAACCCTAGCCCTAACCCTAGCCCAAACCCTAACCCTAGCCCTAACCCTAATGGAAAAATGGAAATAAATACATTTTTTTAACTTTTCCCTAACTAAGGGGGTGATGAAGGGGGGTTTGATTTACTTTTATAGCGGGTTTTTTAGCGGATTTTTATGATTGGCAGCCGTCACACACTGAAAGACGCTTTTTATTGCAAAAAATATTTTTTGCGTTACCACATTTTGAGAGCTATAATTTTTCCATATTTTGGTTCACAGAGTCATGTGAGGTCTTGTTTTTTGCGGGACGAGTTGACGTTTTTATTGGTAACGTTTTCGGGCACGTTACATTTTTTGATCGCTTTTTATTCCGATTTTTGCGAGGCAGAATGACCAAAAACCAGCTATTCATGAATTTCTTTTGGGGGAGGCGTTTATACCGTTCCGCGTTTGGTAAAATTGATAAAGCAGTTTTATTCTTCGGGTCAGTACGATTACAGCGACACCTCATTTATATCATTTTTTTATGTTTTGGCGCTTTTATACGATAAAAACTATTTTATAGAAAAAATTATTATTTTTGCATCGCTTTATTCTCAGGACTATAACTTTTTTATTTTTTTGCTGATGATGCTGTATGGCGGCTCGTTTTTTGCGGGATAAGATGACGTTTTCAGCGGTACCATGGTTATTTATATCTGTCTTTTTGATCGCGTGTTATTCCACTTTTTGTTCGGCGGTATGATAATAAAGCGTTGTTTTTTGCCTCGGTTTTTTTTTTCCCTTACGGTGTTTACTGAAGGGGTTAACTAGTGGGCCAGTTTTATAGGTCGGGTCGTTACGGACGCGGCGATACTAAATATATGTACTTTTATTGTTTGTTTTTTTTATTTAGATAAAGAAATGTATTTAGGGGAATAATATTTTTTTTTTTTTCATTATTTAGGAATATTTTTTTTTATTTTTTTTTTACACATTTTGAAATTTTTTTTTTTACTTTTTTTACATTGTCCCAGGGGGGGGGACATCACAGATCAGTGATCTGACAGTGTGCACAGCACTCTGTCAGATCACTGATCTGACATGCAGCGCTGCAGCCTTCACAGTGCCTGCTCTGAGCAAGATCTGTGAAGCCACCTCCCTCCCTGCAGGACCCGGATCCGCGGCCATCTTGGATCCGGGGCTGGAGGAAGCAGGGAGGGAGGTGAGACCCTCGGAGCAACGCGATCACATCGCGTTGCTGCGGGGGGCTCAGGGAAGCCCGCAGGGAGCCCCTTCCCTGCGGGAAGCTTCCCTATACCGCCGGCACATCGCGATCATCTTTGATCGCGGTGTGCCAGGGGTTAATGTGCCGGGGGCGGTCCGTGACCGCTCCTGGCACATAGTGCCGGATGTCAGCTGCGATAAACAGCTGACACCCGGACGCGATCGGCGGCGCTCCCCCCGTGAGCGCCGCCGATCGCGCTGGACGTACTATCCCGTCCGTGGTCATGGGGGCCCACCCCACCTCGACGGGATAGTACGTTCCATGTCAGAAAGGGGTTAAATGAGAAGGTGTGTTCAAACTTTTGGTCTGTACTGTATATACTATATACAGGGGAGATGACACACAGCTATATACTATATACAGGAGAGATGACACAGGTATATACTATATACAGGAGAGATGACACACAGGTATATACTATATACAGGAGGAGATGACATACAGGTATATACTATATACAGGAGGAGATGACACAGGTATATACTATATACAGGAGTGATGACACACACATATATACTATATACAGGGGAGATGACACACGTATATACTATATACAGGAGATGACATACAGGTATATACTATATACAGGAGAGATGACAGGTATATACTATATACAGGGGAGATGACACACAGGTATATACTATATGCAGAGATGACACACATATATACTATATACAGGGCAGATGACATACAGGTATATACTAAATACAGGAGAGATGACAGATATATACTATATACAGGGGAGATGACACAGGTATATACTATATACAGGGGAGAGGATACAGCTATATACTATATACAGGAGGAGATGACACACAGGTATATACTATATACAGGAGATGACATACAGGTATATACTATATACAGGAGAGATGACAGGTATATACTATATACAGGGGAGATGACACAGGTATATACTATATACATGGGAGATGACACACAGGTATATACTATATGCAGAGATGACACACATATATACTATATACAGGGCAGATGACATACAGGTATATACTAAATACAGGGGAGATGACAGATATATACTATATACAGGGGAGATGACACAGGTATATACTATATACAGGGGAGAGGATACAGCTATATACTATATACAGGAGGAGATGACACACAGGTATATACTATATACAGGAGAGATGACACACAGGTATATACTATATACAGGAGGAGATGACACACAGGTATATACTATATACAGGAGAGATGACACAGGTATATACTATATACAGGAGGAGATGACATACAGATATATACTATAAGCAGGGGAGATGACATACAGGTACATACTATATACAGGAGATGACACAGGTGTATATATATATATACAGGGGAGATGACACAGGTATATACTATATACAGGAGAGATGACACACAGGTATATACTATATACAGGGGAGATGACACAGGTATATACTATATACAGGAGAGATGACACACAGGTATCTACTATATAATTGTCTAAGGGTCACTTCCGTCTTTCTGTCCTTCTGTATTTCTGTCTGTCACAGATATTCATTGGTCGCAGCCTCTGTCTGTCATGGAATCCTAGTCGCTGATTTCTCGACAGCTGCCTGTCATGGCTGCCGCGACCAATCAGCGACGGCCACAGTATGATTAGTCCCTCCCTACTCCCCTGCAGTCAGTACCCGGCGCCCGCTCCATACTCCCCGCAGTCACCGCTCACACAGGGTTAATGCCAGCGGTAATGGACTGCGTTATGCCGCGGGTAACTCACTCCATTACCGCTACTATTAACCCTGTGTGTCCCCAACTATTTACTGCAGCGCCAATAGTAAAAGGATCTAATGTTAAAAATAATAAAAAATCTGCCTTTCCCGCTCCTCGCGACGCTCCGGTAACCGCTCCATGCAAGCGGCAGGTTGCGGTGGCAAGAATAGTATGCGACAAGGACCTGCCATGACGTCTCGGTCATGTGACCGCGAACTCATTATAGGTCCTGCGCGCCTGCGTGAGAAGGACCTGCCATGACGTCACGGTCATGTTACCGCGACGTCATAACGGGTCCTGCGCTACCAATCCTGGGACCGGAAGCTGCCGAGTGCACCGCACACAGGCGACATGACTACAAGGGCTCCCTCGGAAGGTAAGTATATGTTTATTTTTTATTTTTTAACCTGTGTCATATGTGGCTGGGCAATATACTACATGGCTCTGTGCTGTTTACTACGTCACTGGGCAATATACTACGTGGCTGGGCAATATACTACGCCACTATGCAATATACTACGTGACTGGGCAATATACTACGTGACTGGGCAATATACTACGTGGCTGGGCAATATACTATGTTACTGCGCAATATACTATGTGGCTGGGCAATATACTACGTGCCTGGGCAATATACTGCGTGCCTGGGCAATATACTACGTGCCTGGGAAATATACTACGTGCCTGGGAAATATACTACCTGTCTGGGCAATATACTACGTGTCTGGGCAAAATACTACGTAACTGGGCAAAATACTACGTAACTGGGCAATATACTACGTGGCTGGGCAATATACTACGTCACTGGGCAATATACTATGTGGCTAGGCAATATACTACGTAACTGGGCAATATACTACGTGGCTGGGCAATATACTATGTCACTGCACAATATACTACGTGGATGGGCAATATACTACGTGACTGGGCAATATACTACTTGCCTGGGCAATATACTACGTGCCTGGGCAATATACTACATGGTTGGGCAATATACTATGTGGGCTGTGCAATATACTACGTGGACATGCATATTCTAGAATACCCGATGCGTTAGAATCGGGCCACCATCTTGTATACTATATACAGGAGGAGATGACACACAGGTATATACTATATACAGGAGGAGATGACACAGGTATATACTATATACAGGGGAGAGGACACACAGGTATATACTATATACAGGAGGAGATGACACACAGGTATATACTATATACAGGAGGAGATGACACACAGGTATATACTATATACAGGAGGAGATGACACACAGGTATAATAATAATAATAATCTTTATTTATATAGTGCCAACATATTCCGCAGCGCTTTACAGTTTCAAACACAACAGTCATAGGTAACAATGTTAACAATACAGTAATAAAGCAAAATAAGACAAAATAAGACGACCCTGCTCGTGAGAGCTTACAATCTACAATGAGGTGGGGAGATACAAAGCACAGGTGTGTATTTACAATGATGTATTTACAATGATGGTCCAGCCATCTTCAGGGGGCAGGGGATAGATGGAGATACTGAATGGGCTACACACACACAAACATAAAATGAGTTTGATTAGGGAACGTGATAGGCCGCTCTGAACAAATGAGTTTTGAGCGAGCGCCTAAAACTATGCAAGTTGTGGATGGTCCTAATATCTTGGGGTAGAGCATTCCAGAGGATTGGCGCAGCACGGAAGAAGTCTTGGAGTCGGGAGTGGGAGGTACGGATTAGTGCAGATGTTAGTGGAAAGTCGTTTGCAGAGCGCAGTGGTCGGCTAGGCCGATACACAGAAATGAGGGAGGAGATGTAAGGGGGTGCCACACTGTGGAGAGCTTTGTGAGTGAGAACAAGTACTTTGAATTGTATCCTGTAATGAATGGGCAGCCAGTGTAACGACTGGCGAAGAGCGGACACGTCCGAGTAACGATTAGCCAGATGGACAACCCTGGCTGCCGCATTAAGGATATACTATATACAGGGGAGATGACACACAGGTATATACTATATACAGGGGAGATGACACACATATATATATACTATATACAGGAGAGATGACACACAGGTATTTACTATATACAAGAGGAGATGACACAGGTATATACTATATACAGGAGGAGATGACACACACATATATACTATATACAGGGGAGATGACAAACAGGTATATACTATATACAGGAGGAGATGACATACAGGTAAATACTATATACAGGGGAGATGACACACGTATATACTATACACAGGAGGAGATGACACACGTATATACTATATACAGGAGGAGATGACACACAGGTATCTATATATATAATTGCCTAAGGGTTTTTCCGTCTGTCTGTCTGTCCTGGAAATCCCACGTCTCTGATTGGTCGAGGCCGCCAGGCCTCGACCAATCAGCGACCGTCACAGTATCGACGTAGAAATCCCGCGTCTCTGATTGGTCGAGGCTTGGCGGCCTCGACCAATCAGCGATGGGCACAGGGACGATGATGTCATAAAGGACGTAGACATCCCGCGTCTCTGATTGGTCGAGGCTTGGCGGCCTCGACCAATCAGCAACGGGCACAGCGACGATGATGTCATAATGGTTGCCATGGCGACGATGATGTCATAAAGGTTGCCTCGACCAATCAGCGACGGGCACAGTCTGCCGCGAATTCTGGAATCATCATTGTCCATATACTACGGGGACATGCATATTCTAGAATACCCGATGCGTTAGAATCGGGCCACAATCTAGTATACTATATACAGGGGATATGAAACACATATATACTATATACAGGGAGGATGACACACAGGTATATACTATATACAGGAGGAGATGACAGGTATATACTATATACAGGAGGAGATGACACACACATATACAATATACAGGGGAGATGACACACAGGTATATACTATATACAGGAGGAGATGACACTGGTATATACTATATACAGTGGAGAGGACATACAGGTACATACTATATACAGGGGAGATGACAGGTATTCACTATATACAGGGGAGATGACACACAGATATACAGTGGGGCAAAAAAGTATTTAGTCAGTCAGCAATAGTGCAAGTTCCACCACTTAAAAAGATGAGAGGCGTCTGTAATTTACATCATAGGTAGACCTCAACTATGGGAGACAAACTGAGAAAAAAAAATCCAGAAAATCACATTGTCTGTTTTTTTAACATTTTATTTGCATATTATGGTGGAAAATAAGTATTTGGTCAGAAACAAAATTTCATCTCAATACTTTGTAATATATCCTTTGTTGGCAATGACAGAGGTCAAACGTTTTCTGTAAGTCTTCACAAGGTTGCCACACACTGTTGTTGGTATGTTGGCCCATTCCTCCATGCAGATCTCCTCTAGAGCAGTGATGTTTTTGGCTTTTCGCTTGGCAACACGGACTTTCAACTCCCTCTAAAGGTTTTCTATAGGGTTGAGATCTGGAGACTGGCTAGGCCACTCCAGGACCTTGAAATGCTTCTTGCGAAGCCACTCCTTTGTTGCCCTGGCGGTTTGCTTTGGATCATTGTCATGTTGAAAGACCCAGCCAGGTTTCATCTTCAATGCCCTTGCTGATAGAAGGAGGTTTGCACTCAAAATCTCACGATACATGGCCCCATTCATTCTTTCATGTACCCTGATAAGTCGTCCTAGCCCCTTTGCAGAGAAACAGCCCCAAAGCATGATGTTTCCACCACCATGCTTTACAGTAGGTATGGTGTTTGATGGATGCAACTCAGTATTCTTTTTCCTCCAAACACGACAAGTTGTGTTTCTACCAAACAGTTCCAGTTTGGTTTCATCAGACCATAGGACATTCTCGCAAAACTCCTCTGGATCATCCAAATGCTCTCTAGCAAACTTCAGATGGGCCCGGACATGTACTGGCTTAAGCAGTGGGACACGTCTGGCACTGCAGGATCTGAGTCCATGGTGGCGTAGTGTGTTACTTATGGTAGGCCTTGTTACATTGGTCCCAGCTCTCTGCAGTTCATTCACTAGGTCCCCCCGCGTGGTTCTGGGATTTTTGCTCACCGTTCTTGTGATCATTCTGACCCCACGGGGTGGGATTTTGCGTGGAGCCCCAGATCGAGGGAGATTATCAGTGGTCTTGTATGTCTTCCATTTTCTAATTATTGCTCCCACTGTTGATTTCTTCACTCCAAGCTGGTTGGCTATTGCAGATTCAGTCTTCCCAGCCTGGTGCAGGGCTACAATTTTGTTTCTGGTGTCCTTTGACAGCTCTTTGGTCTTCACCATAGTGGAGTTTGGAGTCAGACTGTTTGAGGGTGTGCACAGGTGTCTTTTTATACTGATAACAAGTTTAAACAGGTGCCATTACTACAGGTAATGAGTGGAGGAAAGAGGAGACTCTTAAAGAAGAAGTTACAGGTCTGTGAGAGCCAGAAATCTTGATTGTTTGTTTCTGACCAAATACTTATTTTCCACCATAATATGCAAAACAAATGATAAAAAAAACAGACAATGTGATTTTCTGGATTTTTTTTTCTCAGTTTGTCTCCCATAGTTGAGGTCTACCTATGATGTAAATTACAGACGCCTCTCATCTTTTTAAGTGGTGGAACTTGCACTATTGCTGACTGACTAAATACTTTTTTGCCCCACTGTATACTATATACAGGAGCAGATGACACACAGGTATATACTATATACAGGAGGAGATGACATACAGGTACATACTATATACAGGAGGTGATGACAAACAGGTATCTACTATATAATTGTCTATGGGTCACTTCCGTCTGTCCTTCTGTCTGTCTGTCATGTTTATTCATTCGCTGATTGGTCTCGCCAGCTGCCTGTCATGGCTGCTGCGACCAATCAGTGACGGGCACAGTACGGAAGAAAATGTCCGCTCCTTACTCCCCGCAGTCAGTGCCTGTCGCCCGCATACTCCCCTCCGATCACCGCTAACACATGGTTAATGCTGGCGGTAACGGACTGCGTTATGCCGCAGGTAACGCACTTTGCTACCGCCGCTATTAACCCCGTGTGTCCCCAACTTTTTACTATTGACACTGCCTATGCGGCATCAATAGTGAAAAATGTAATGTTAAAAATAATAATAAAAAAAACCTGCTACCTCCGTAGTCGCTCACGCCGGCCGCCATCTTCCGTTGCAGGTTCCGGTGGGAAAGATGGTATGGGAGAAGGACCTGCCATGACGTCACGGTCATGTGACCGCGACGTCATGACAGGCCCTGCGTGCCTGCGCAAGAAGGACCTGCCATGACGTCACGGTCATGTGACCGCGACGTCATCACAGGCCCTGCGCTAGAAAGACCTGCCATGACGTCACGGTCATGTGACCGCGACGTCATCACAGGTCATGCGCTCATACCAACCCTGGGACCGGAAGCTGCCGTGGACTACAAGGGGCCCTCAGAAAGGTGAGTATGTTTATTTAAACTGTGACAAACCTGGCTGGGCAATATACTACGTAGCTGGGCAATATACTACGTGACTTGCCAATATACTACGTGGCTCTGTGCTGTATACTACTTCGCTGTGCAATATACTATGTGGCTCTGTGTTGTATACTACATCACTGGGCAATATACTACGTGACTGGCCAATATACTACATGGCTCTGTGCTGTATACTACGTTGCTGTGCAATATACTACGTCACTCGGCAATATACTACGTGGCTGCACAATATACTACGTCACTAGGCAATATACTACATAACTGGGCAATATACTACGTCACTGGGCAATATACTACGTGGTTGGGCAATATACTACGTGGCTGGGCAATATACTACGTGACTGGGCAATATACTACGTGACTGGGCAATATACTACGTGACTGGGCAATATACTACGTGGCTGGGCAATATACTACGTGTTTGGGCAATATACTATGTGGCTGGGCAATATACTACGTGGCTGGGCAATATACTACGTGGCTGGGCAATATAGAGAAAAACCCCCCCACAAAATTGAGCTTAAATTGAGTTGGTACACATGCAGAGGTTAAACGCATGTTCACATTGGCCACAAAACATTGAAACATACAAGAGAAAAAAGTAAACGAAAACGCTAATGTAACTAAGTAAAAAAGCAAAAGTGCATTTAAATAACACAGTGTTAATTTTGCTTTTTTACTTAGTTACATTAGGGTTTTCGTTTACTTTTTTCTCTTGTAGGTTTCAATGTTTTGTGGCCAATGTGAACATGCGTTTAACCTCTGCATGTGTACCAACTCGATTTAAGCTCAATTTTGTGTTTTTTTTCTCTGTATTGTTGCATTCTGTGCAAGCCGGTGTGTGGCCTCCCTGTTTCTGAGCTAGAGACTATATAAGGCTTCCCCAGTCTAGTGTTTCACTGGTTGGACCCAGTCCTTTTTGTCTGCCCTTATTCACACTGAGGTCAACATTGACCCAATGAAAGGTTTTAATATTAGACATTGTAGGATTGTCCCGATCAGAGTTACCGTGACGAGGTGGGATGGCTTTTGTGCTATTTTTTGATCAAAAAACAGTATTGCTGAAAACTCTTATTTAAATGGACTTTTGGTTTTTTACTTAGTTACATTAGGGTTTTCGTTTACTTTATTCTCTTGTAGGTTTCAGTGGTTTGGCAATATACTACGTGGCTGGGCAATATACTACGTGGCTGGGCAATATACTACATCACTGGGCAATATACTACGTGGCTGGGCAATATACTACGTGGCTGGGCAATATACTACGTCATTGGGCAATATACTACGTGACTGGGCAATATACTACTTGACTGGGCAATATACTACGTGGCTGGGCAATATACTACGTGGCTGGGCAATATACTACGTGGCTGGGCAATATACTACGTGGCTGGGCAATATACTACGTGGGCTGGGCAATATACTACATGGGCTGGGCAATATACTACGTGGGCTGGGCAATATACTACGTGGGCTGGGCAATATACTACATCACTGGGCAATATACTACGTGGCTGGGCAATATACTACGTGGCTGGGCAATATACTACGTGACTGGGCAATATACTACGTGGCTGGGCAATATACTACGTCATTGGGCAATATACTACGTGGCTGGGCAATATAGTACGTGACTGGGCAATATACTACGTGACTGGGCAATATACTACGTGGGCTGGGCAATATACTACGTGGCTGGGCAATATACTACGTCACTGGGCAATATACTACGTGGCTGGGCAATATACTACGTGGTTGGGAAATATAATACGTGGCTGGGCAATATACTACGTGGCTGGGCAATATACTACGTGGCTGGGCAATATACTACGTGGCTAGGCAATATCCTACGTGGGCTGTGCAATATACTACGTGGCTGGGCAATATACTACGTGGCTGTGCAATATACTACGTGGACATGCATATTCTAGAATACCCGATGCGTTAGAATCGGGCCACCATCTAGTATACTATATACAGGAGGAGATGACACACGTATATACTATATAAAGTCATGGCCAAAAGTATTGACACCCCTCCAATTCTGTCAGATAATACTCAGTTTCTTCATGAAAATGATTGCAATCACAAATTATTTGGTATTATTATCTTCATTTAATTTGTCTTAAATGAAAAAACACAAAAGAGAATGAAGCAAAAAGCAAAACATTGATCATTTCACACAAAACGTCAAAAATGGGCCAGACAAAATTACTGGCACCCTCAGCCTAATACTTGGTTGCACAACCTTTAGCCAAAATAACTGCAACCAACCGCTTCCGGTAACCATCAATGAGTTTCTTACAATGCTCTGCTGGAATTTTAGACCATTCTTCTTTGGTAAACTGCTCCAGGTCCCTGATATTTGAAGGATGCCTTCTCCAAACTGCCATTTTTAGATCTCTCCACAGGTGTTCTATGGGATTCAGGTCTGGACTCATTGCTGGCAACCTTAGAAGTCTCCAGTGCTTTCTCTCAAACCATTTTCTAGTGCTTTTTGAAGTGTGTTTTGGGTCATTGTCCTGCTGGAAGACCCATGACCTCTGAGGGAGACCCAGCTTTCTCACACTGGGCCCTACATTATGCTGCAAAATTTGTTGGTAGTCTTCAGACTTCATAAAGCCATGCACACGGTCAAGCAGTCCAGTGCCAGAGGCAGCAAAGCAACCCCAAAACATCAGGGAACCTCCGCCATGTTTGACTGTAGGGACCGTGTTCTTTTCTTTGAATGCCTCTTTTTTCTCCTGTAAACTCTATGTTGATGCCTTTGCCCAAAAAGCTCTACTTTTGTCTTATCTGACCAGAGAACATTCTTCCAAAACGTTTTAGGCTTTTTCAGGTAAGTTTTGGCAAACTCCAGCCTGGCTTTTTTATGTCTCGGGGTAAGAAGTGGGGTCTTCCTGGGTCTCCTACCATACAGTCCCTTTTTATTCAGACGCCGACGGATAGTACGGGTTGACACTGTTGTACCCTCGGACTGCAGGGCAGCTTGGACGTGTTTGGATGTTAGTTGAGGTTCTTTATCCAGCATCCGCACAATCTTGCGTTGAAATCTCGTAAATTTTTCTTTTCCGTCCACATCTAGGGAGGTTAGCCACAGTGCCATGGGCTTTAAACTTCTTGATGACACTGCACACGGAATACACAGGAACATTCAGGTCTTTGGAGATGGACTTGTAGCCTTGAGATTGCTCATGCTTCCTCACAATTTGGTTTCTCAAGTCCTCAGACAGTTCTTTGGTCTTCTTTCTTTTCTACATGCTCAATGTAGTACACACAAGGACACAGGACAGCGGTTGAATCAGCTTTAATCCATGTCAACTGGCTGCAAGTGTGATTTAGTTATTGCCAACACCTGTTACGTGCCACAGGTAAGTTACAGGTGCTGTTAATTACACAAATTAGAGAAGCATCACATGACTTTTCGAACAGTGTTAATACTTTTGTCCACCCCTTTTTATGTTTGGTGTGGAATTATATCCAATTTGGCTTTAGGACATTTCTTTTTGTGTTTTTTCATTTAAGACAAATTAAATGAAGATAATAACAAATAATTTGTGTTTGCAATCATTTTCAGGAAGAAACAGAGTATTATCTGACAGAATTGCAGGGGTGTCAATACTTTTGGCCATGACTGTACAGGAGGAGATGACATACAGGTATATACTATATAAAAGAGGAGATGACACATAGGTATATAGAGATGACATACAGCAGGTATATACTATACAGGAGATGACATACAGGTATATACTATATATAGGAGATGACATACAGGTATATAGTATATACACAAGAGATGACATACAGGTATATACTATATACAGGAGGAGATGACATATAGGTATATACAATATACAGGAGGAGATGACATACAGCAGGTATATACTATTTACAGGGGAGATGACATACAGGTATATACTATATACAGGAGATGACATACAGGTGTATACTATATATAAGGGAGATGACAAACATGTATATACTGAGGGGAAAATGAGGGGTGTGAGGTGAAAATGAAAAGGTGTGAGTGCAAAATGAGAGGAGTGAGGGAAAATAGTGGAGTGATCGGAAAATGACAGATGTGAGGTCGAAATGACAAGTGTTAGGGGGGAATGAGAGGAGTGAGGGGGAAAATAAGAGGAGTGAGGGGGAAAATGAGAGGTGTAAGGGAGAAAATGAGAGATGTGAGGGGGAAAATGAGAGGCGTGATGGGAAAATAAGAGAAGTGAGGTGCTATAACTAACCACAGATATTTACTATGCCCAGGCAACGCCGGGCTCTTCAGCTAGTAACTAATAAATTTCGTTCAACTTCACAATTGTTTTCCACTTGTTTATGGGTTGAACTAGATGGACTCAAAGTCTTCCTTCAACTTTAATAACTATGTTACTATGTTGATTCTTCACCAAAAATTTACATTTGGTATCTTTATGTTTGAAGCATGATATGTGGGAAAAGGTTGAAAAGTTCCAGGGGGCCGAATACTTTCGCAAGTTAGTGTAACAATTTTTTTCTATTAAATCACTAAACATGTCATTTATGAAATGTTTAAGAAGAATAGTATAGTAGTTAAATCCTAGTTCTATAAAATATGAACTGATCAAACCATTAATAGTAGGTTTTTAAACTGGCCTTTTATCATCAACTAGATGGTAGCCAGATTCTAACGCATCGGGTATTCTAGAATATGTATGTAGTTTATTTATGAAGATTTTGGAATAATACATTGAATACACAGGATTCGGCCAGCCGCGAGCAATTAGCGAAGCGTGGTTCAAATCCCGCGCCAATTCGCGGCCGGACTGCGCCTGTCGCTGATTGTTCGTAGCTGGCCACGTAGTATATAGCACAGCCACGTAGTATATAACAGCCCATGTAGTAAATAGCACAACCACGTAGTATATTGCACAGCCACGTAGTATATAGCAGAGCCACGTAGTATATAGCACAGCCACGTAGTATATAGCACAGCCCACGGAGTATATAGCACAGCCACGTAGTATATAACAGCCCACGCAGCATATAACATGGCTCGCATATATAACAGCCCATGCACGCAGTATATAACACAGCCTATGTAGTGTATAGCACAGCCACGTAGTATATTGCACAGCCACATAGTACATTGCACAGCCCACGTAGTACACTGCACAGCACACATAGTACATTGCACAGCCCACGTAGTACATTGCACAGCTCACGTAGTACATTGCACAGCCCACGTAGTACATTGCACAGCCCACGTAGTATATTGCACAGCCCACGTAGTATATTGCACAGCAAACGCAGTATATTGCACAGCCCACGCAGTATATTGCATAGCCCACGCAGTATATTGCACAGCCCACATAGTATATTGCACAGCTCACGCAGTATATAGCACAGTCCACAGTATATTGCCCAGCCCATGCAGTATATTGCCCAGCCCACGCAGTATATTGCACAGCCCATGTAGTATATTGCACAGCCCACGTAGTATATTGCACAGCCCACGTAGTATATTGCACAGCCCACGTAGTATATTGCAATGTGGGCATCATATCCCTGTTAAAAAAAGAATTAAAATAAAAATAGTTACCTTATATACTAGAGTATAAGCCGACCCCCCTAATTTTGCCACAAAAAACTGGGAAAACTTATTGATTCGAGTATAAGCCTAGGGTAGGAAATGCAGCAGCTACCGGTGAATTTCAAAAATAAAAATAGATGCTCCATACCGTTCATTATTGCCCCATAAGATGCTCCATATAAAGCTGTGCCACATATAATTCTCCATATCGTTCATTGTTGCCCCATAGATGCTCCATAGAAAGCTGTGCCATATAGAATGCTCTGCACCGTTCATTATTGCTCCATAGATGCTCCATAGAAAGCTGTACCCCATATATAATGCTCTGCACTGTTCATTATGGCCCCATAGATGCTCCATATAAAGCTGTGCCATATAGAATGTTCTGCACCGCTGATTATGGCCCCATAGATGCTCCGTATAAAGCTGTGCCATATATAATGTTCTGCACCGTTCATTATGGCCCCATGGATGCTCCTTATAATGCTGTGCCATATAGAATGCTCTGCACCGTTCATTATGGCCCCATGGATGCTCCTTATAATGCTGTGCCATATAGAATGCTCTGCACCGTTCATTATGGCCCCATAGATGCTCCTTATAAAGCTGTGCCATATATAATGTTCTGTACCGTTCATTACTGCCCCATGGATGCTCCTTATAAAGCTGTGCCATATAGAAAGCTGCTGCTGCTGCAGTAAAACAAAAAATCACCTCTTTTCGCTCAGGACGCTGGCGCTTTCAATATTTACCTGCTCCTCGTGCTGCTCCATCTCCAGCACTGACGCTCAGCAGAGGGCGGGCACTGACTGTCACCGCGCCCTCTGAACTGAGCGTCACTGCCAGAGGACGCTGCAGACGGAGCCACTCCGGAGCAAGGAGCAGGTAAGTATCGTGCAGCGCTTGCGCTCCCTGTATACTTACCTGCTCCCGGCGCAGTCCCTGGCTTCCCCGACGCTGCATCTTCTTCCTGTATTGAGCGGTCAGTTACCGCTCATTTACAGCAATGAATATGCGGCTCCACCCCTATGGGAGGTGGAGCCACATATTCATTTCTGTAATGAGCGGTGCCATGTGACCACTCAGTACAGGAAGAATCTGCAGCGCCGGGGAAGCCAGGGACTGCAGGGACCCCGCCGGGAGCAGGTAAGTATAATTACACCCCCCCCGCTCCCCCTCCCCTGCTGACCTCCCGATATATGACTCGAGTATAAGCCGAGAGGGGGTCTTTCAGCCCAAAAAAATGGGCTGAAAATCTCGGCTTATACTCGAGTATATACTCACCTTCCATTGGCCCCCGGATCCAGGCAAAGCAGTTCCTGATGCTCCTCGCGTGCTCTGGTCTCAAGAGTGCATTGCGGTCTCGTGAGATGATGACTTAGTGGTCTCGCGAGACTGCTACGTCATCATCTCGCGAGATCGCAATGCATGGAGCAGTCACCGGAGCGCCGCAAGAAGCGGGAAAGGCCTGTTCTGGATCCGAGGGGCCGACTGACAGTGAGTATATAACTATTTTTTATTTTGTTATTTTTAACATTAGATCTTTTTACTATTGATGCTGCATAGGCAGTATCAATAGTAAAAAGTTGGTCACACAGGGTTAGTAGCAGCGTTAATGGACTGCGTTACACAGCGGCCCATTTAATGCTGCCATTAACCCTGTGTGAGCACTGAATGGAGGGGAGTATGGAGCGGGCACTGACTGCGGGGAGTAAGGAGCGGCCATTTTGCTGCCGGACTGTGCCCGTTGCTGATTGGTCGCGGCTGTTTTGCCGCGACCAATCAGCGACTTGGGATTTCCGTACAGACAGACAGACAGACAGAAAGACGGAAGTGACCTTTAGACAATTATATAGTAGACTAGACTGTGGCCCGATTCTAACGCATCGGGTATTCTAGAATATGCATGTCCCCGTAGTATATGGACAATGATGATTCCAGAATTCGCGGCAGACTGTGTCCGTCGCTGATTGATCGAGGCAACCATTATGACATATTCGTCGCCATGACAACCATTATGACATGTACGTCGATACTGTGCCCGTCGCTGAATCAGAAACACGGGATTTCTACGTCCTTTATGACATCATCGTCGCTGTGCCCATTGCTGAGACGCGGGATTTCTACGTCGATGCTGTGCCCGTCGCTGATTGGTCGAGGCCTGGCGGCCTCGACCAATCAGAGAGGCGGGATTTCCAGGACAGACAGAAAGACAGACAGACAGAAAAACCCTTAGGCAATTATATATATAGATTTGTCCCTTCTAGTAGGTGAAATGTATTCTTGTCCATAAGCGCTTACTAGCAATGGACGGCCTGTCATGGTGTTTGGCTCCACCCGAGTTAATATCTAATTTTTGTTAACCTTTAAAATGTCTGGTTTTCTTGGATACACAAAGGATTGAGCTGGACCAGAAGGTGCAGAAAAGTCAATTCTACTTCTTCATTTTCACAATCTTTGGAGACTCCAGTAGCCGCCACCAGCACCGAACATATTCACAGGTCACATAACCAGTTAGGCCATCCATTGCCGATCTTGTGCTGCCTTCTACCACTTCATGGACTAAAATGTCTTTGCTTAATGAAAAACTTTTTATTTTTAGTTTTGTTTCACTACATGGGATGACAGTCCGGTATTGCGGAGTCCCTGTGATGGGTTCTGCTTCCTGTAACCAATGTTTTCACAAACTCTCCTCCTCTTTGTAGTCCTGGTTTGTACAATACATGAACTGGATGTTAAGAATATTTTTCTCACTCCATTGGAAAAGTTGCATGGGTGTTAAGATTTGGTCTGAACACGACCTCTGGAGGCTAGCCCGGGCTGAAAGGCGTTTTATGGTGCCTCCTAACCATCACATACACCTTTGCCATGAGCAGTGGCAAAAAAGTGCCATTCAGCTTCCATTCCAAAGTCTTTCTTGTGATGGCATACATTTATAAAGTTTTTCCAGTTTTTATACTGTGCAGAAGAGCCATCCAATGAGTAGTAGACCTTGCTCAAACTTGGTAGGTTGTCTGTTTTTATCACGGAAATCAATTTTTTGGGGAACAAATGAACAGCTATTGAATCATGACGTAAGCACGCAGATATCATAACTACACTTTTGTACTTTATTTCTCCATTCTCATTGTAATAGATCGCAAAAGGGTGCACAGTCGCTTGTTCATTGTTCCAGTGAAATGACTGTGCTTCATCCTGAACAACAAAGGAACAGTTCTCTGAAAAGTCTAAAGGTACCTTCACACTGATCAACTTTCCAACGATCACGACTAGCGATACGACCTGGCCGTGATCGTTTGAAAGTCCTTGTGCGGTCGCTGGAGAGCTGTCACACAGACAGCTCTCCAGCGACGCCGAAGTCCCCAGGTAACCAGGGTAAACATCGGGTTACTAAGCGCAGGGCCACGCCGATCCAGCGATGTCAGCGGGTGATCCAGCGACGAAATAAAAGTCACAGAAATCCAACATATTGTTTTTTTCTTTTGGGTTTACTGACGAAATAAAAGTGCTGGCCTTCTAGCTCCGACCAACGATGTCACAGCAGGATCCAGATCGCTGCTGCGTCAAACACAATGAGATCGCTAGCCAGGACGCTGCAACGTCACGGATCGCTATCGTTATCGTTCAAAAGTTGCTGAGTGTGACGGTACCTTTAGCTTATTACTGTCTCATTGTGTTTGATGCTTTCTTTGAGGTGATTGTAGTAGTCAGACTGTTGGCGAGCTATAAATGAATGTTTCTGAAGGACTATCAGCTGTTCACAAAAACATTCTATAAAATGTTCTACACTAAACAGTGTCAAAAGAACATCTGTCAACAGATAGCCACTGTTTATAAGTTTTATTTTCTACAATAGCCTCTTCAAAATCATTTACCGTATTTTTCGGACTATAAGACGCACCGGACCACAAGACGCACCCCAAATTTGGGATGAAAATTGCAGAAAAAAAGATTTTTTATAAGATAGGGGTCCGTCTTATTGCCCGAATTTAAGGTATCTTACCTGAAGGCTGGCAGTGGCAGAGCAGGGTCACAGAAGGCATGTGTCGGCAGAGGTGCGGTGAAGCTGAGGCGCGGTTGGCGGTACGGCAAACACCTGAGCAGGATCCCTTCCTGCTTAGATGGGTGACACCGAGGCCTGGTGTCCATGGGGGGGGGGGGGGGTTGCGGCAGTGCTGTGGTGGCGGCAGAGGTGTGGTGAAGCTGAGGCGCGGTGGGCGGTATGGCGAGCACCTGAGCCGGGTCCCTTCCTGCTTAGATGGGTGACACCGAGGTCTGGTGTGCATGGGGGAGGTTGCGGCAGTGCTGTGGCGGCAGAGGTGCGGTCACCTCCTCAGGTAAGGTGACGCCGCGGCCCGGTATCCAAGGCGAGCAGCAGAGCCAGGTTAATCACCGGCTCCTCAGTGGCGGTCATCTTCCTGAGGCCACGCATGTGCAGATTGAGTGCTTTGCTTCCCGGGGATTCAGGAAAATGGCCGCGGCGATCTCAATCTGCGCACGCACGGCCTCCTGTGGCCATTTTCCTGAAGCAGAGAACTCAATCTGTGCACGCGCTGCCTCAGGAAGATAGCCACCGAGAAAGCCGTGATTCACCTGGCTCTGCCGTTTGCCTTGGATACCGGGCTGCGGCGTCACCTCACCTGTGGAAGGGACCCTGCTCACGCCATACCGCTCCTCACGCCTCATCATCCCGGCACCTATGCCGGTAAGCCTGCATTCGAACTATAAGGCGCACCCCTATTTTACTCACAATTTTTTGGGGAAAAAAAGTGCGTTTTATAGTCCAAAAAATAGGATAATATATTTTTTGAGAGCCAATGCTATACTGAGGGACATTTTTTTGCAAATCTTGAGATAACTCCAACTCTTTTCTGGACACAATATTTGAGACAGACATACTTTGTGATCACCAATCTGAATATCTTTCAGCGTACCCCCTCAATCATGAGCTTAGTTATCTGGTGTTGTACATACGCACACTGAGTGTGTACCACTACCCCCAGCCAGGACAGTTCTTCGGTCGCAGTTCAGCAAATGTTGAAAATCCTATTTTGGCAGAAGTGGAATTTTTTTTCTTTAAAACTTTCATAGGTTCCTTTCAGATTGGTAAGAAGCAGCCTCTTCTGGACACAAGTTTCTTAGCGGTCACTTTCATAGACACACAATCTTTTATGCCGGCATAATTTGGCTCACTTCATCAATATTGTAAAAATATTTCACTTTACCCAGTATGGCGTCAGCGAATGTTTTGCCTGGTTTAGGATCAGGACAAGACATGAAACCCTTTGGTTCGACTGGAGATTTGGCTTTTGTACCCATTCTATTGCTAACGGTAAATTCATTTTCTATTCTTTTGCATGTCCAACTCTTCGGTAGTATAGTCAGTATCATGAACTGTTCACTTCTGCTGGGGGTGGATTTGCATTTATCTTTAACCCTTTTCTGACCTCGGACGGGATAGTACGTCCGAGGTCAGAAGCCCCGCTTTGATTTCGGGCTCCGGCGGTGAGCCCGCATCAAAGCCGGGACATGTCAGCTGTTTTGAACAGCTGACATATGCCCGTAATAATGCCTATTAACTAGTTAAATGCCGCTGTCACACGCAGACAGCGGCATTTAACTACCGCTTCCGGCCGGAAATGATCGCATCGCCGACCCCCGTCACATGATCGGAGGTCGGCGATGCTTGTACATTCCTTGAGACCTCTATGGTTACTGATCGCCGGTAGCTGTGAGCGCCACCCTATGGTCGGCGCTCACAGCACACCTGATTTTCTGCTACATAGCAGCGAACATAAGATCGCTGCTATATAGCAGAGGCGATCGCGTTATGCCTACTTCTAGCCTCCCATGGAGGCTATTGAAGCATTGCAAAAGTAAAAAAATGTGAAAAAAAATAAAAAAATATATAAAAGTTTAAATCACCCCCCTTTCGCCCCATTCAAAATAAATAAATAAATAAAAAAAAATCGAACCTACACATATTTGGTATCGCCGAGTTCAGAATCGCCTGATCTATCAATAAAAAAAAGCATTAACCTGATCGCTAATCGGCGTAGCGAGAAAAAAATTAAAAACGCCAGAATTACGTTTTTTTTGGTCGCCGCGACATTGAATTAAAATGCAATAACGGGCGATCAAAAGAACGTATCTGCACCAAGATGCTATAATTAAAAACGCCATCTCGGCACGCAAAAAATAAGCCCTCACTCGACCCCAGAAAAATGGAGACGCTACGAGTATCGGAAAATGGCACAAATTTTTTTTTTTTTTAGCCAAGTTTGGAATTTTTTTCACCACTTAGATAAAATATAACCTAGTCATGTTAGGTGTCTATGGACTCGCAATGACCTGGAGAATCATAATGGCAGGTCAGTTTTAGCATTTAGTGAACCTAGCAAAAAAGCCAAGCAAAAAAACAAGTGTGGGATTGCACTTTTTTTGCAATTTCACCACACTTTGAATTATTTTCCCGTTTTCTAGTACACAACATAGTAAAACCAATTATGTAGTTCAAAAGTACAACTTGTCCTGCAAAAAATAAGCCTTCACATAGCCAAATTGACGGAAAAATTAAAAAGTTATGGCTCTGGGAAGGAGGGGAGCGAAAAACGAACACAGAAAAACGGAAAATCCCAAGGTCATGAAGGGGTTAAGCTGCAGAATGATCTCTGAATCAGTGTCATTTTTTCCTTCACCTTCTACTGTTTCACCTACCAGGGTCCATTTCTTTTTTTTTTTTTACTTTTTCTACTTTTTTTGGCTATAACCTGGATAATGGATTCTTTTTTTTTGCAGTGGGCAATTCTTCGATGCTAGAAAGTGATTTATTCAGATATTCTACTGTTAGATCAGGATTTATAAAATCCTCTGTGCTGGAAGTTGCAGGTTCTTCACAATTTTCTGCCTGCAGAGTATTTTTCTCTTTTGCAAGTTGCTTTCTACAACTGTCACAAACTTTCATGCCTGCATTGATTGATGGATTTATATGAAACATCCAATCTTGTACCGGCCTAAAGGTACCTTCACACTGAACAACATTACAACGATATCGCTAGCAATCCATGACGTTGCAGCGTCCTGGATAGCGATATCGTTGTGTTTGAGACGCAGCAGCGATCTGGATCCTGCTGTGACATCGTTGGTCGGAGCAGAAAGGCCAGAACTTTATTTCGTCGCTGATCACCAGCTGTCATCGCTGGATCGGCGTGTGTGACGCCGATTCAGCGATGTCTTCACTGGTAACCAGGGTAAACATCGAGTTACTAAGCGCAGGGCCACGCTTACTAACCCGATACTTACCCTGGTTACCAGCGTAAACGTAAAAAAAACAAACACTACATACTTACATTCCGGTGTCTGTCCCCCGGCGTTCTGCTTCCCTGCACTGTCAGCGCCGGCTGGCCGTAAAGCAGAGCACAGCGGTGACGTCACCGCTCTGCTCTATGGCCCGCGCTTATACAGTGCAGAGAAGCAGAGCGCCGGGGGACAGACACCGGAATGTAAGTATGTAGTGTTTGCTTTTTTTACGTTTACGCTGGTAACCAGGGTAAACATCGGGTTACTAAGCGCGGCCCTGCGCTTAGTAACCCGATGTTTACCCTGGTTACCAGGGGACTTCGGCATCGTTGGTCGCTGGAGAGCTGTCTGTGTGACAGCTCTCCAGTGACCACACAGCGACGCTGCAGCGATCGGCATCGTTGTCTAGATCGCTGCAGCGTCGCTAAATGTGACGGTACCTTAAGATTTTTCCTTATTGTGTGTCCAGTTTTTTCTAAAGGATTGCAACAGCATCTATATATAGTCCACGTAAAAAAGAAGAAAACGAGGGCACTCACCAGTCTTCTTATTGTGCAAAGATCACTTTATTAGTCCAACATCTAAAAAGTCCAAGGTCGGGCAACGGCGGAGCCGAAGCTCAGGTGAGCAGGGGGGAGCGGAGACGACGGCCGTTTCGCGCTGTGCTTGCGCTTCTACGGGTCAGTGCATGTGAGAGCAAGACAGCGGAAATATAGTACCGGCCATGGTACCACCCCCCACCGCTACCTCCCTCCCACAAACATAAAAAAACACTCAATAAAAAGCACAACTTTAAAACAATGTGGCATATCTAGTGCATCTCACATTCAAATATATACAGAATGTACAGAATGACAAAACATGAGTTTAGTGCGCAAGAATAGACATTACTCAATATCTCCATTTTCATATTCATCACATTTCAAATGTGATCGCTCAAAGATCCTACTGAAACTAATCCCGTGGTTTCCCTATTTCAAAGAAAATTAGACAAATCCACCCTATCGTTAAAACCCAAGGGCCCCATCGCTTCACAGCGCATGATCCACCTAGCTTCGACTCTAAGAAGCAAATTATCTAAATCACCCCCTCCAGCTGGCAAAGACACCTTCTCAAGCCCTGCAAAGGTGAGACAATCTGCTTTACCCCCGTGTTTATCTCTTACATGAGAGATCAGACGCGGCACTCCTTTACCTGTAGCAATCGATCTGCAATGTTCCCGGAACCGCATGAACAGTGGTCGTATAGTTTTCCCAATGTAGTAATATTTACAAGGGCACAAAATCACGTATACTACGTGATCCGTCCTGCACGTGATAAAATCTTCTACTACATGCGTAATGCCCCCCATTCTAATGACCCGGTCTACTAATCGTTGGTTGCAGAATGAGCAATGACCGCACTTGTAATTGCCGTGCGGTATGGTTTTGGTTAGCCAATTCTGATTGGGTTTAGTCAGGCGGTTTCTCACCAATTTGTCCCTCAACCTTACACTTCTCTTATTTGCTATAAGGGGACCTCTGACTGCTACAGCTGCCAACTCTTTATCTTGACCCAAAATGTGCCAATTTCTTTTTATTGCTAACCTGATCTGGTGGTCCATATTGCTATATGTAAAACAAAAAGTAAACCTCTTTTCTTTCCCAAATGCTCGTACCGGCGAAATAACCTTGTTCTCCATATTTCTTTCCCTCATTACCTTCTCCTGCGCTGACAGTAACAAGTTTTCCGGGTATCCCCTCTCTCTGAATCTTTGTGTCATTTCCTCTGATTGTCGTGTAAACCTTCTATCTGTGTTGTTAACTCGACTTACTCGTAAAAACTGGCTACGCGGTAATGCCAACTTAGTGTGCATTGGGTGGAAACTGTCAAACCGCATCATGGTGTTTCCTGCCACTGGTTTACGGTATAAAGATGTGCAGATTTTTCCCTCCTCAATCTCTACTAATACATCTAGGAATTCCAACCGATTTCCTCCAAAACTTGATGTGAAAACCATATTCATATTATTACTTTCATTCAGATAAGAAACGAAATTCCTAAACAAATCTTCTGTGCCATCCCAGATCAATATCACATCGTCGATATATCTCTGATAAAACTTGATGTATTGCAAAAAATTGTTGTTACTGCCGTATACGTATTTTTCCTCGAAAAGCCCTAAAAACAAATTAGCAAACGTACAAGCTACCGGAGTCCCCATCGCAGTCCCCACTTCTTGTACATACCACTCATCTAGAAACATGAACGCATTGTGGGTCAAGATAAAATCTAACGACTCACAAATAAAATTGACAAAATTCCGACTTCTATCCGAGGTGCACAAAATCTGCTCGATGGCCTCAACTCCAGCTTTTTGTGGG
The DNA here is from genome assembly GCF_032444005.1 of Ranitomeya imitator. Taxonomy (NCBI): domain Eukaryota; kingdom Metazoa; phylum Chordata; class Amphibia; order Anura; family Dendrobatidae; genus Ranitomeya; species Ranitomeya imitator. The sequence goes on from NC_091283.1 coordinate 229,920,078, forward strand.
ATGCGCGTATATAAGCTTTCCACATCTATGGAAGCTAAAGCATACCCATCATGCCACTCAAAATTTTGTAAGCTGGAGAGAAAAGAATTGGTATCTTTTAAATATGCTGGAATGTCCTTCAGCATCGGACGTAAAAGCCAATCTATATACTGGGATAGGGGCTCAGTGAGTGACCCTATCCCAGATACGATCGGCCGACCTGGAGGGCACTGAACAGACTTGTGCACCTTCGGAATATGGTACCAGTGGGGTCTGGTTGGGAACTCCGGCAGCAATTTTTCCGCTTTTCTCTGAGTAATTACACCCAGTTCTACATGCCTTCTTAGCAAAGACCTGAGATAAAGTTGTGCTTTTTATTGAGTGTTTTTTTATGTTTGTGGGAGGGAGGTAGCGGTGGGGGGTGGTACCATGGCCGGTACTATATTTCCGCTGTCTTGCTCTCACATGCACTGACCCGTAGAAGCGCAAGCACAGCGCGAAACGGCCGTCGTCTCCGCTCCCCCCTGCTCACCTGAGCTTCGGCTCCGCCGTTGCCCGACCTTGGACTTTTTAGATGTTGGACTAATAAAGTGATCTTTGCACAATAAGAAGACTGGTGAGTGCCCTCGTTTTCTTCTTTTTTACGTGGACTATGCAGTTGGATCTGTTTTCCTCGAGGAGCACCCGAAGTGTGTGATGTGGCAGCGTTGGTTAACCCATGAAGCACTGAAGTGTTAATACATCACTTGGCTTTGTGTCCTTGTTTTGAAGGCTGTGCCGCCCCATTTACTTTTTTATCTATAGGCATCTATATATAATTGTCTAAGGGTTTAATTGTCTGTCTGTCCTGGAAATCCCGCGTCGCTGATTGGTCGAGGCCGCCAGGCCTCGACCAATCAGCGACGGGCACAGTCTGCCGCAAATTCTGTTATCATCTTTGTCTTCCACCAGCCGGCCTCGACCAATCAGCGACGGGCACAGTCTGCCGCAAATTCTGTTATCATCATTGTCCTCCACCAGCCGGCCTCGACCAATCAGCGACGGGCACAGTCTGCCGCAAATTCTGGAATCATCATTGTCCTCCACTGCTGTCAAGTGCCGCCATTGTGTTGTCTAAGGGTCTAATTGTCTGTCTTTCTCGGATATCAGCCAATCAGCGATATTAGTGCAGGATTTAAACACCACTGACAGCGCAACATACATACATACATACATATTCTAGAATACCCGATGCGTTTGAATCGGGCCAACATCTAGTCTACTATATAATTGTCTAAGGGTCACTTCAGTCTTTCTGTCTGTCTTTCTGTCTGTCACGGATATTCATTGGTAGCGGCCTCTGTTTGTCATGGAATCCAAGTCGGTGATTGGTCTCGCCAGCTGCCTGTCATGGCTGCCGCGACCAATCAGCGACAGCCACAGTCCGATTAGTCCCTCCCTACTCCCCTGCAGTCAGCGCCCGGCGCTCGCTCCATACTCCCCACAGTCACCGCTCACAGGGTTAATGCCAGCGGTAACGGACCGCGTTATGCCGCGGGTAACGCACTCCGTGTGACCAAGTTTTTACTATTGATGCTGCCTATGCAGCGTCAATAGTAAAAACATCTAATGTTAAAAATAATTTAAAAAAAATAAAAAATCATTTTATACTCACCGTCCGCCGCCTTTCCTGCTCCCCGCTCCTCGCGACGCTCCGGTGACCGCTCCATGCAAGCGGCAGGTTCCGATGCTGTGTATGGGAGAAGGACCTGCCATGACGTCACGGTCATGTGACCGAACTACAAGGGGCCCTCGGAAGGTGAGTATATGTTTATTTTTTTTATTTTTTAACCTGTGACATACTTGGCTGGGCAATACACTACGTGACTGGCCAATATACTACGTGGCTGGGCAATTATACACACAAAAATAATCCAGCATTTCATATTCATCAGGGCCAAAGGTACACTATCGTCAAGACCTTTCCCATATATTAAATTGGCATACCGCCAGGTGACATACTCCAAGCAACAATTTTAACACAAGAAAAACAGAGTATATACAGTGGGGCAAAAAAGTATTTAGTCAGTCAGCAATAGTGCAAGTTCCACCACTTAAAAAGATGAGAGGCGTCTGTAATTTACATCATAGGTAGACCTCAACTATGGGAGACAAACTGAGAAAAAAAAAATCCAGAAACTCATATTGTCTGTTTTTTTTACATTTTATTTGCATATTATGGTGGAAAATAAGTATTTGGTCAGAAACAAAATTTCATCTCAATACTTTGTAATATATCCTTTGTTGGCAATGACAGAGGTCAAACGTTTTCTGTAAGTCTTCACAAGGTTGCTACACACTGTTGTTGGTATGTTGGCCCATTCCTCCATGCAGATCTCCTCTAGAGCAGTGATGTTTTTGGCTTTTCGCTTGGCAACACGGACTTTCAACTTCCTCCAAAGGTTTTCTATAGGGTTGAGATCTGGAGACTGGCTAGGCCACTCCAGGACCTTGAAATGCTTCTTACGAAGCCACTCCTTCGTTGCCCTGGCGGTGTGCTTTGGATCATTGTCATGTTGAAAGACCCAGCCACGTTTCATCTTCAATGCCCTTGCTGATGGAAGGAGGTTTGCACTCAAAATCTCACGATACATGGCCCCATTCATTCTTTCATGTACCCGGATCAGTCGTCCTGGCCCCTTTGCAGAGAAACAGCCCCAAAGCATGATGTTTCCACCACCATGCTTTACAGTAGGTATGGTGTTTGATGGATGCAACTCAGTATTCTTTTTCCTCCAAACACGACAAGTTGTGTTTCTACCAAACAGTTCCAGTTTGGTTTCATCAGACCATAGGACATTCTCCCAAAACTCCTCTGGATCATCCAAATGCTCTCTAGCAAACTTCAGACGGGCCCGGACATGTACTGGCTTAAGCAGTGGGACACGTCTGGCACTGCAGGATCTGAGTCCATGGTGGCGTAGTGTGTTACTTATGGTAGGCCTTGTTACATTGGTCCCAGCTCTCTGCAGTTCATTCACTAGGTCCCCCCGCGTGGTTCTGGGATTTTTGCTCACCGTTCTTGTGATCATTCTGACCCCACGGGGTGGGATTTTGCGTGGAGCCCCAGATCGAGGGAGATTATCAGTGGTCTTGTATGTCTTCCATTTTCTAATTATTGCTCGCACTGTTGATTTCTTCACTCCAAGCTGGTTGGCTATTGCAGATTCAGTCTTCCCAGCCTGGTGCAGGGCTACAATTTTGTTTCTGGTGTCCTTTGACAGCTCTTTGGTCTTCACCATAGTGGAGTTTGGAGTCAGACTGTTTGAGGGTGTGCACAGGTGTCTTTTTATACTGATAACAAGTTTAAACAGGTGCCATTACTACAGGTAATGAGTGGAGGAAAGAGGAGACTCCTAAAGAAGAAGTTACAGGTCTGTGAGAGCAAGAAATCTTGATTGTTTGTTTCTGACCAAATACTTATTTTCCACCATAATATGCAAATAAAATGTTAAAAAAACAATGTGATTTTCTGGATTTTTTTTCTCAGTTTGTCTCCCATAGTTGAGGTCTACCTATGATGTAAGTTACAGACGCCTCTCATCTTTTTAAGTGGTGGAACTTGCACTATTGCTGACTGACTAAATACTTTTTTGCCCCACTGTATATCACCACCACATACCACATCAATTTAATAAAAATAATTTTTATTAAACATATTGAAATGACATAAAACATAAAACTACCAGAAGGAACAATAACTGAGCACTCAAAGGGGGGAACACTGCTCCATTAGTAAGGCCTGGTATAGCATATATTTATACACAGAACACAGCTCCATTGCTGCGGGTGCTTACACATACATATAAGAGAAATCAAGCTTGTATCAGAAAGTGCACATGTGTTAGAAGCACCACCCAGTTCCAAGAAACATATATATCATTAGCCTCAATGCTTACCCACTATAAGTCCAAAAGGTGCAGTGGTCCGCCCTATGACCCCTGAAGCGCGTTTCGCGTTTGATGGCTTTCTCAAAGGGGAGGTAAACTACTCCTGCAACTACCCATCTTTTTAAAGCCATGTAACCCACTGATTGGGAGGTGGCGCATGCGCCTGCATCCCCCACACACACAGAAAGCCGCCTCCCATCGGCGTCATTGCACAGTGTGCATGCGGGTGAAAGTACATGGCTGGGCAATATATTACGTGGCTCTGTGCTGTATACTACGTGACTGGGCAATATACTACGTGACTGGGCAATATACTACGTCACTGGGCAATATACTACGTGGCTGGGCAATATGCCACGTGGGCTGTGCAATATACTACGTAGCTGGGCAATATACTACGTGGCTGGGCAATATACTACGTGGCTGGGCAATATGCCACGTGGGCTGTGCAATATACTACGTAGCTGGGCAATATACTACGTGGCTGGGCAATATACTATGTGACTGGGCAATATACTACGTGGCTGGGCAATATACTACGTCGCTGGGCAATATACTACGTGGCTGGGCAATATACTACGTGGCTGGGCAACATACTACGTGGCTGGGCAATATACTACGTGGCTGGGCAATATACTACGTGGCTGGGCAATATACTACGTGGATGGGCAATATACTACGTGGATGGGCAATATACTAATACTACGTGGCTGGGCAATATACTACGTGGCTGGGCAATATACTACGTGACTGGGCAATATACTACGTGACTGGGCAATATACTACGCGGATGGGCAATATACTATGTGGCTGGGCAATATACTACGTGGCTGGGCAATATACTAATACTACGTGGCTGGGCAATATACTACGTGGGCTGTGCAATATACTACGTGGACATGCATGTTCTAGAATACCCGATGCGTTAGAATCGGGCCACCATCTAGTATATTATAAAATGCTGTTCCTTGAGAAGTAGCAGCCATTGCTGTGTGAGAAAAATACAGTTAATATTAAGGAAGATGGGTAATAGAAATACAGATTTACAGTACACTTGAGACATAACTGTTACTATAAGGTGAGTATTCGGGCTAGCGCACATAGCTTTTTCTGTCTGCGGAGAAACGCTGCGGTGTTGGCAGTATTTTTCTACCGAGTTTTCACTATATCTGCATTCGTTTTTGTTTAATCACTAGTGAAAACGATGGCAGCTTTTTTATATAAATAGTGATAAATGCTGCGTTTATTGCAGCGATCGAAAAGTAGTGCAAACAGTGATTTACTCACTCAGAGGGTTTCAAAAACACCTCATGTGTTTAACCCCAATGAAATCAATGGGGGTGTTTTTCTGAATGATGATCACTCAGAATAGCGCTGTGTGTGTATAAGCCCTTAATAAGGAAAGCATTAAACTTTTAACATAAATGTACTCAAACTTTAAACAACCTCACCAATACTGTAGCACACCGACTCCTTGATGCCTGTGTAGAGACTATTGTTTGTTCAAGAGTGACCATGTCCAGGCATGTATATTCTTTTATATTTAAACCTATGGAGCCTGCTTTGGCTCTAAGAGTTCATAAGGTAATGTGCATAGGGCGGAAATTTGCGCTGAGTGTGCGCCAGTGGTGTGCCTTTAATGGAGTCCTCAGGTTGCATTATGGTGAGAATCATATAAGATATCGTTGGTCCCTTGACATAGCTGTGAATACCTCCCGGCGAATGGGATGCCCTTATACTAGGGTTGTTTCTAAATGATGGATTTTAATTTAGCCAAGGGACTTGTGAAGTCCCATTGGCTGACTATATATGTACGGCCGACTTCTCTGAGACCTGGGGGAGCGGTGGTGGTGCGCCTGCGTGAGTGAGCTCCTCACAGCGGTGCACCGTCCGGGCATCTGTCCTGGTCTCGGGCTGCTTGCCGCTTACTTAGATGGCGCCTGCGCAATAGGGATGGCGTCGGAGACTCACTAGGTAACCATTCTTAGCACACCGCGGCGTACCCGGAGACTTCCGGACATGCGCAGGGGTGCTCTATGGCCAGATATGGAGCGACGATATCCCGGGGGCCGGTTAGGAAATGATGGTGAGATACGGTGCCGATTATCCCTTGGAGGTGTCAGGTGGGCTGACCATTTGTGCACACTATTTGGGACACATATGCCCTTTGACATCTCTGTATGCTGATGCGCTTAGTAACCCGATGTTTAACCTGGTTACCCGGGGACTTCGGCATCGTTGGTCGCTGGAGAGCTGTCTGTGTGACAGCTCTCCAGTGACCACACAACGACTTACCAACGATCACGGCCAGGTCGTATCGCTGGTCGTGATCATTGGTAAATCGTTAAGTGTAACGGTACCTTTACTCCCGACTCTGCGGTGGGCAGATACTTAACATGATTGACAGAGCTGCCGGCCTGTCATCTGCTCTGCATTCACTGTCTACCCCTGTTCACTCTCAGGTTGAGCCCTAAGGGTATGTGCACACGTTGCAGATTTCCTGCAGATCTGCAGCATTTTTTCCACGCAGAAACGCTGCAGATCTGCAAGTGAATAACCCCTTTCTGACATCAGACATACTATCCCGTCGAGGTAACCTGGGCCCGTATGGCCACCGACGGGATAGTATGTCATATGCGATCAGCCGCGCACATGGGTGGAGCGCGGCCAAGTGTCAGCTAACTATTACAGCACTACCGCTCCCGGCACATTAACCCCCGGAACACTGCGATCAAACATTATCACAGTGTTCTGGAGGCATAGGGAAGCATCGCGCAGGGAGGGGGCTCCCTGCGTGCTTCCCTGAGACCCTCAGAACAGCGCAATGTGATTGCGTTGTTCAGAGGGTCTCCTACGTCCTCCTCCCTGCAGGCCCCGGATCCAAGATGTCCACGGGTTCCTTCTGGGTCCGGCAGGGAGGTAGCTTGACGGGGCCTGCTGAGAGCAGGGGCCAGCAAGCCTCTTGCACTGCCTGTCAGATCACCGATCTGACAGAGTGCATTACAAAGTGTCATATCAGCGAGCTGACAATATATACACTGCATGCAGAATTATTAGGCAAGTTGTATTTTGATCACATGATACTTTTTATACACGTTGTCCTTCTCCAAGCTGTTCAGGCTTGAGAGCCAACTACCAATTAAGTAAATCAGGTGATGTGCATCTCTGTAATGAGGAGGGGTGTTGTCTAATGACAGCAGAATCCTATATAAGGTGTGCTTAATTATTAGGCAACTCCCTTTCCCTTGGCAAAATGGGTCAGAAAAGAGATTGGACGGGCTCTGAAAAGTCCAAAATCGTGAGATGTCTTGCAGGAGGGATGCAGCAGTCTTGAAATTGTCAAATTTTTTGAAGCTTGATCACCGAACAATCAAGCGTTTCATGGCAAATAGCCAACAGGGTCGCAAGAAGCGTGCTGGACAAAAAAAGGCGCAAAATAACTTCCCATGAATTGAGGAAAATCAAGCGTGAAGCTGCCAAGATGCGATTTGCCACCAGTTTTGCCATATTTCAAAGCTGCAACGTTACTGGAGTAACAAAAAGCACAAGGTGTGCGATACTCAGGGACATGGCCAAGGTAAGGAAGGCTGAAAAACGACCACCTTTGTACAAGAAACATAAGATAAAACCTCAAGACTGGGCCAAGAAATATCTTAAGACTGACTTTTCAAAGGTTTTATGGACTGATGAAATGAGAGTGACTCTTGATGGGCCAGAGGCTGGATCAGTAAAGGGCAGAGAGCTCCACTCCAACTCAGACGCCAGCAAGGTGGAGGTGGGGTACTGGCATGGGCTGGTATCATCAAAGATGAACTTGTGGGACCTTTTTGGGTTGAGGATGGAGTGAAGCTCAACTCCCAGACCTACTGCCAGTTTCTGGAAGACAACTTCTTCAAGCAGTGGTCCAGGAAGAAGTCGGAATCGTTCAAGAAAAACATGATTTTCATGCAGGACAATGCTCCATCACATGTCTCCAACTACTCCACAGCGTGGCTGGCCAGTAAAGGTCTCAAAGAAGAAAAAATAATGACATGGCCCCCTTGTTCAACTGATCTGAACCCCATAGAGAACCTGTGGTCCCTCATAAAATGTTAGATCTACAGGGAGGGAAAACAGTCCACCTCTCGGAACAGTGTCTGGAGGCTGTGGTGGCTGCTGCACGCAATGTTGATCATAAACAGATCAAGCAACTGACAGAATCTATGGATGGAGGCTGCTGGGTGTCATCATAAAGAAAGGCACTCATTTTTGGCGGATTTTGTTTTTGCATGTCAGAAATGTTTATTTCTATATTTTGTGCAGTTATATTGGTTTACCTGGTGAAAATAAACAAGTGAGATGGGAATATTTTTGGTTTTTATTAAGTTGCCTAATAATTCTGCACAGTAATAGTTACCTGCACAAACAGATATCCTCCTAAGATAGCCAAATCTAAAAAAACCCACTCCAACTTCTAAAACTATTAAGCTTTGATAGTTATGAGTCTTTTGGGTTGATTGAGAACATAGTTGTTGATCAATAATAAAAATAATCCTCGAAAATACAACTTGCCTAATAATTCTGCACGCAGTGTGGACAATGTAAAAAAGTAAATAAAATAAAAAAAATCACTCTGTAAAAATATATTTTTTTAAAATTCCTAAATAAAGAAAAAATAATATATTGTTCCAATACATTTCATGTAAATCAAGAAACAATAAAAGTACACATATTTAGTATCGCCACGTCCGTAACGACCCGACCTATAAAACTGTCCCACTAGTTAACCCCTTCAGTGAAGACCGTAAAAAAATAAATACAAAATGAGGTAAAAAATAATGCTTTATCATACCGCCCAACAAAAAGTGGAATAACACGCAATCAAAAAGACTGATATAAATAACCATGGTACCGCTGAAAACGTCATCTTGTCCCGCAAAAAAACGAGCTGCCATACAGCATCATCAGCAAAACAATAAAAAAGTTATAGTCCTCATAATAAAGAGATGCAAAAATAATTATTTTTTATATAAAATAGTCTTTATTGTCTAAAAGCGCCAAAACATAAAAAAATTACATAAATGAAGTATCGCTGTAATCGTACTGACCTGAAGAATAAAACTGCTTGATCAATTTTACCAAACGCGGAACGGTGTAAATGCCCCCCTTCCCCCCCCCCCCCCAAAAAAAAAAAAAAAATTAATGAATTGTTGTTATTTGTTCATTTTGTTCAACAAAAATCGGAATAAAAAGAGAGAAAAAAGTTATGTGCCCGAAAATTGTAAAAATAAAAATGTCAACTCGTCCCGCAAAAAATAAGACCTCACATGAATCTGTAGACCAAAATATAGAAAAATTATAGCTCTCAAAATGTGGTGACGCAAAAACTATTTTTTTGCAATAAAAAGCGTCTTTTAGTGTGTGACGGCTGCCAATCAAAAACCCGCTATAAAAGTAAATCAAACCCCCCTTCATTACCCCCTTAGTTGGGGAAAAATAATAAAATAATAAAAGGATTTATTTCCATTTTCCCATTAGGGTTAGGGTTGGGGTTTGGATTAAGTTTACGGGTGGGTTAAGGGTGTGTCAGGGTTAGGGGTGCGGTTAGGGTTATGATTAGGGTTAGGGGTATGTTGGGATTATGGGTGTGTTTGGGTTAGCGGTGTTTTTAGGGTTGGGATTAGGGTTAGGGGTGTGTTGGGGTTAGCGTTGGAGTTAGAATTGGGGGGTTTCCACTATTTCGGCACATCAGGGGCTCTGCAAATGCAAAGTGACACCCACAGACTATTCCATCAAAGTCTGCATTACAAAACGCCACGTCTTCCCTTCCGAGCCCTCCCATGCGCCCACACAGTATTTTACCCCCACATACAGGGTATCAGTGTACTCAGAACAAATTGGACAACAACTTTTGTGGTCCAATTTCTCCTGTTACCCTTGGGAAAATAAACATTTGGGGGTAAAAAATCATTTTTGTGGGGAAAAAAAAGATTTTTTTTTTTCACAGCTCTGCGTTATAAACTTTAGTCAAACACATGGGGGTTCAAAGTTCTCACAACACATCTAGATAAGATCCTTTGGGGGTCTAGTTTCCAATATGGGGTCACTTGAAGGGGGGTTTCTACTGTTTAGGTACATCAGGGGCTCTGCAAACTAAATTTGATGCCTGCAGACCAATCCACCTAAGTCTGCATTTTTTGTGAAAAAAATGATTTTTTATTTTTACGGCTCTACATTATAAACTTCTGTGAAACACTTGAAGGCTCATCACACATCTAAATAAGTTCCTTAGGGGGTCTACTTTCCAAAATGGTGTCGAATGTGGGGAGTTTCCACTGTTTAGGCACATCAGGGGCTCTGCAAATGCGACTTTTGCACTGAAAAGTCATATGGCGCGCCTTACCTTCCGAGCTCTGCCATGCGCCTAAACAGTGGTTTACCCCCACATATCGGGTATCGTTGTACTCAGGAGAAATTGTACAACAATTTTGGGAGATTTGGGGTACAATTTCTCCAGCTACCCTTGGGGGTGTAATTATACTTACCTGCTCCTGGCGCGGTCCCTGCAGTCCCTGGCTTCCGCGGCGCTGCATATACTCACTGTCAGTCGGCCCCTCGGATCCAGAACAGGCCTTTCCCGCTCCTTGAGGCGCTCCGGTGACTGCTCCATGCATTGCGATCTCGCGAGATGATGACGTAGCGGTCTCGCGAGACCGCTACGTCATCATCTCACGAGACCGCAATGCACTCTTGAGACCGGAGCACGCGAGGAGCATCAGGAACCGCTTCGCCTGGATCCGGGGGCCAATGGAAGGTGAGTATATACCGTATATACTCGAGTATAAGCCGAGATTTTCAGCACATTTTTTTGGGCTGAAAGTCCCCCTCTCGGCTTATACTCTGGTCATATATTGGGAGTTCAGCAGGGTAGGGGGAGCGGGGGGGGGGGGGGGATGTGGGGGGTGGTGATGTAATTATACTTACCTGCTCCCGACGCGGTCCCTGCAGTCCCTGGCGCTGCAGATTCTTCCTGTACTGAGTGGTCACATGGCACTGCTCATTACAGAAATGAATATGCGGCTCCACCTGCCATAGGGGTGGAGCCGCATATTCATTGCTGTAAATGAGCGGTAACTGTGACCGCTCAATACAGGAAGAAGATGCAGCGCCGGGGAAGCCAGAGACTGCAGGGACCGCGCCGGGATCAGGTAAGTATACAGGGAGCGCAGCGCTGCACGATATTTACCTGCTCCTCGCTCCGATGCGACTCCGTCTGCAGCGTCTTCTGGCAGTGACGCTAAGTTCAGAGGGCGTGGTGACGTAGTCAGTGCGTGCCCTCTGCTGAGCGTCAGTGCTGGAGATGGAGCCGCACGAGGAGCAGGTAAATATTGAAAGCGCCGGCGTCCTGAGCGAAGAGAGGGGAGTATGTGATTTTTTTTTTTTATTGCAGCAGCAGCATTCTATATGGCACAGCTTTATGGGGCCATAATGAACAGTGCAGAACATTATATATAGCACAGCTTTCTATGGAGCATCTATGGGGCCATAATGAACGGTGCAGAACATTATATGTGGCACAGCTTTATAAGGAGCATCTATGGGGCCATAATGAACGGTATGGAGCATTATATATGGGGCACAGCTTTATAAGGAGCATCCATGGAGCCATAATGAACGGTGCAGAGCATTCTATATGGCACAGCTTTATAAGGAGCATCTATGGGGCCATAATGAACGGTATGGAGCATTATATATGGCACAGCTTTATAAGGAGCATCCATGGAGCCATAATGAACGGTGCAGAGCATTCTATATGGCACAGCTTTATATGGAGCATCTATGGGGCCATAATGAACGGTATGGAGCATTATATATGGCACAGCTTTATAAGGAGCATCCATGGAGCCATAATGAACGGTGCAGAGCATTCTATATGGCACAGCTTTATAAGGAGCATCTATGGGGCCATAATGAACGGTGCAGAGCATTCTATATGGCACAGCTTTATAAGGAGCATCCATGGGGCCATAATGAACGGTGCAGAGCATTATATGGGGCACAGCTTTATAAGGAGCATCCATGGGGCAATAATGAACGGTGCAGAGCATTCTATATAGCACAGCTTTCTATGGAACCTCCTTTGAGGCAATAATGAACGGTATGGAGCATCTATTTTTATTTTTGAAATTCACCGGTAGCTGCTGCATTTCCTACCCTAGGCTTATACTCGAGTCAATAAGTTTTCCCAGTTTTTTGTGGCAAAATTAGGGGGGTCGGCTTATACTCGAGTATATAAGGTAATTGGATCTGAATTAATTTTTTTGTGAAAAAAAGTTAAATGTTCATTTTTTTTTTTTAAACATTTGAAAAATTCCTGTGAAGCACCTGAAGGGTTAATAAACGTCTTAAATGTGATTTTGAGCACCTTGAGGGGTGCAGTTTTTAGAATGGTGTCACTTTTTGGTATTTTCTATCATGTAGACCCCTCAAACTGACAAATGTGATGTGGTTCCTAAAAAAATGGTGTTGTAAGAATGAGACAATGGTTAATTTTTAACCCTTATAACTGTGCACGGAAATAACGGTGTGGATCCGTGGGAAATCGGCAACGTGTGCACATAGCCTAACAAAGCGTCCTCCTCTGTCCTCTCCTGCTCCTAAGCTGTAACATAATAAAATAATACAGTAATATCTAAAAATCATGGCTTACTTGGTAAATATGGACCCCGCACTGTTAGACCACAGGCTGAACAGATCTGAATACAAGATTTTCAAACTGACACTGTAATAGTTTTATTTTTTAAATGATTCCATCGTGGTCCCAACTTGAGTTTTGGTACAGATGTGGCTCGGAGCATAGCAGGCACATGTGCAGTTTTTGAAATGTTTAAACTTTTTCGGAAATGCGGTTTAAAATTTTGCATTGGCTTGGGTAAAATATGTGACATATCTGGTGAAAGCCTGTACAGTTCTGAGTAGAATGGGGTTCATTTGGTTTCTCTACCTTTTTTCTAGCCTGAGTTATGAGGAGAAATGTAAAAGCAGGCAACACCGAAACTTGCACTTTTTCCAAACTTTGAAAATCAATTTAAAAAAAAAAAATCTAGAATTTTGTTTCTTCACATTTTGCATTCCCTGACACACTATTACCAAATAACAAAATCTCATAAGAGTTCTAAACAGAGGTAAACATCATTGGTTCACCGGGCATGGAAAAGGGAGGGGGCGTCCCGCGCGGGGCGGAGGGGGCGTCCCGCGCGGGGCGGAGGGGGCGTCCCGCGCGGGGCGGAGGGGGCGTCCCGCGCGGGGCGGAGGGGGCGTCCCGCGCGGGGCGGAGGGGGCGTCCCGCGCGGGGCGGAGGGGGCGTCCCGCGCGGGGCGGAGGGGGCGTCCCGCGCGGGGCGGAGGGGGCGTCCCGCGCGGGGCGGAGGGGGCGTCCCGCGCGGGGCGGAGGGGGCGTCCCGCGCGGGGCGGAGGGGGCGTCCCGCGCGGGGCGGAGGGGGCGTCCCGCGCGGGGCGGAGGGGGCGTCCCGCGCGGGGCGGAGGGGGCGTCCCGCGCGGGGCGGAGGGGGCGTCCCGCGCGGGGCGGAGGGGGCGTCCCGCGCGGGGCGGAGGGGGCGTCCCGCGCGGGGCGGAGGGGGCGTCCCGCGCGGGGCGGAGGGGGCGGCACTACGAACTATGCCCAGAACTGACAGTCCAGCTATTAGTCACGAGGGGGCGCCAGTGGACGCACGTATAGGATTATTGGGAGAGGGCCGGGTGCAGGTCACCGAGCAGGGAGACGACGTGAGGGCAGCGGCTCCAGCTGTGCGACCCTCCCAGGCATCAGACCTGTCCCCACACCACCACACCGGAGCGCAGCGCTGCCGCCTCTCATCCCCGGCACTGACCTTCTCGGTTTCCTTTCTGCTCAGCTGCGCAGGTCACGTGATGTGCAGCGGTGAGAGGCAGTACAGGAAGTGTACCGGTGCTCCCCAGAGCGCAGTGCGCCGTCATCAACACTGCGGCTGCGCACCACCCTCTGCTGCCGGAGTCCCACGCCGCGCGCTCCCCCCCCTGGGATCTCGTCTCTGATGGGGAGCGCGCTGGGGTCTCGCCTCTGGTGGGGAGTGCGCTGGAGTCACGCCTTTGGTGGGTAGCATGGCGGGGTGCGTGCTAGGGTCACGCCTCTGGTGGGGAGTGCGCTGGGGTCTCGCCTCTGGTGTGGAGTGCGCTGGGGTCTCGCCTCTGGTGGGTAGTATGCTGCTGGCATGCCACTGGTGGGGTGCGTGCTGAGGTCACGCTGCCCGTGGGGCGCACACCTCCCCCAGAATCTCACCTGAGCACCTCCTCGAGATGCTGCAGCTGTTCCTCCCAGGAGGAACTGAAGATGGCAATGTCATCCAAGTACGCCACTGTGTACGTCTCCAGTCCCTGAAGCAGGAGGTTGACCATCCGTTGGAAAGTGGCAGGGGCATTCTTCATGCCGAAGGGCATGACCGTGGACTCGTACAGTCCAAAGGGTGTGATAAAGGCGGACTTCTCCTGTGCCTCGGGGCTCAGGGGAATCTGCCAGTATCCTCGACTCAGATCTATTATTGTCAGGTATTTGGCGCAAGCTAATATCTCAAGCAGCTCCTCGATGCGCGGCATTGTGTGTGCGTTAGAGGCTGTGATGGCGTTGAGCCCCCTGTAGTCCACGCAAAACCGGGTTGTCCGGTCCTTCTTTGGCACGAGAACTACAGGTGAGGCCCACGCGCTTTTTGACCGTCGAATCAACCCCAGCTGTAACATCTCATTGATCTCCTGGCGCATAACCTGCTGCACCTGGTCGGAGATTTGATAGGGTGTTCGCCTTAGTGGGGCGTGATTCCCGGTGTCCACCTCGTGGACTGCTAACTCAGTCCTCCCAGGTCAGTTGGAGAACACGACCCGGAAGGGTTCCAGTGTGGTTTGCAACTGCAACCGCAGGGGTTCAGTTAACGAGGCGCTTACCTACCCGTCCTCGATAGACCCACCGGCCTTGGCTTGGGCCAGCATGTCCAGGAGGGTGTCTTCCTCCCCGTCTTCGGGTAAGCTGCAGACCGGTAGGACGAAAGGTTCACGTTCGTGATCAGCCTTCATCATGTTGACGTGAAAGGCCTTTCGCCTACCCCGTGCGTGGTCATGCGTGACCACATTGGTGACCGGGTTGAGCTGTTGGTGGACGACGTACGGGCCCTCCCAGGCTTCCTGAAGCTTATCTGTTGGCACGGGGACCAGCACCCACACGGTTTGACCCATGTGGTAGGTCTGCTCCCGGGCGTTCTGGTCGTACCAGTGCTTCTGATCAGCCTGAGCCTGCGTCATGTTGTCATGCACCAACTGCGTCAAGGTCTGCATCTTGTCACGGAAGTGCATGACATACTCCACTATGGACACTTCAGAAGGGTTCGGCGCTCCTTCTCAGGATTCCCTTACCAACCCAAGGGGTCCCCGGACTCGCCTGCCATACAGGAGCTCAAAGGGGGAGAACCCCGTCGAGGCCTGCAGAACCTCTCGGTAAGCGAATAGCAGGGGTAGGAGGTACCGCTCCCAGTCGTGCCCTTGGGTCTCAACCAGCATGCGTAGCATCTGTTTGAGGGTACCATTGAAGCGTTCACACAAGCCTTTGGTCTGTGGGTGATATGCACTCGATACCAGGTGCTTCACCTACATTCTCTTACAGAGAGCCTCCATTAGGTGAGACATGAATTGGGTCCCTTGATCGGTAAGCATCTCCCTGGGAAATTTTACATGTGAAAAGATAGTCAACAGGGCATCCCCCACCTTATTTGCCCTAGTTGACGACAGAGCTACTGCCTCTGGGTACCGGGTAGCGTAGTCTACCACAGTAAGGATGTATTGCTTTCCAGAGCTGCTGGGGACGGCCAGCGGGCCCACAATGTCCACCGCAAACCTCTGGAAAGGCTTCTCTATCACTGGCAAAGGGATCAGGGGAGCCCTAAGAGCAGGCCCCGCCTTCCCCACTCTTTGACATGTGATACAGGAGCTGCAGTAGTTTGACACATCTGTCCCATCTTAGGCCAATAGAAGTGTTGAGACAGCCGGGCCTTAGTTTTGCTGATCCCCCAAGTGTCCAGCTAGCGGGATCTCATGGGCAATCCGTAACAACTCATCCCGGAATTGCTGCGGGACGACCAGCTGTCTTTCCCTCAACCACTCCTTTTGCGATTCTCAGGGTACTGTCTCCCGGTACAACCTTCCTCGTTCCCAGAATACACTCTCCTTATCAGTCACGGAGGTGGGCATCTCGGCGAGTTGTCTCAAACTCTCTAGGCTCGCATCTGCACGCAGAGCGCCCTGAAACTCTTGGCTAGGGGAAGCCAGAAGCGACGTCAGGGTCCCTCCCCCCCGGGAACCCTCTTGGACCTGCTCTGGGTCCACCTCTGGTTCAGTGACAATGATGACTGAGGAGGGTCCGGAAGGCAGACAGTTATCTGCGTTCTGGGCACTTTGACTGCGCGTGACAGCAGCTACGTAGGCTGTCTCCCCAGGGATTTCTACAGACCCATCAGCCGACGCTGCTATGGGTACTACTTCCCCCATCCACCACCAACACTCCAGGGGCAGTGCTACTTATGGGCCAGTTACCTTCCTCGGTGGCACTGGTCAATTTCATGGCATCACCTTTCCCACGGTTCCCATGCATCTCACCATTTCCTGTAGCACCGACACTTGCCCCCTCTAGGGGTTCCTCAGCCGTCTCACTCCGCAGAGTGACGTGGCGGAGCACTCCTGTACCTATGGACACATCAACCTTCACAGAAAAATCATTATCAGGTTCAGTTGGCACAGTTACAACATTTTCACTATCAATCCTAGGGAAAAAATGGTTATCAGATGCATCACTACAAGCTAAAGCATGGTCAGGTAACACATGCGATTTCCCATCATCATTATCATCATCCTCAGGGTTAACGTTACCCTTATTAGCAGATTGGGGAGGGGTGTCAGGAATGTAGTATGCAACCATCCTCCCAAAATCAGTCCCCAACAAAACATCAGTGGGCAAATTATCAGACAGCCCCACTTCCCTCACCCCTCTCCCGGCACCCCAATCAATATAAACCCGGGCCATTGGTAAGGGACAGCTGATGCCCCCAATCCCAGTGGCAGTTAGGGTTTTCCCCAGAATGATTTCTTCAGGGGCCGCCAGTTCGGGTCAGATGAGGGTTCGTTCAGCCCCGGTGTCCTTGAGGCCTGTAGCAACATGGCCTCCCACAGTGATGTGCTGTTCGTTGTCACACACCCAACCACACCACCCAGCAAAAGAACTGCTGCATTAGGCGCTGGGGCCTTGGCTGGGGGGTTCTTTGGCTTGTCTGGACAGTGGGGACTGATATGACCAGTCCGCTTGCAGAAGAAACACAGGCGAGGTTCGGTGATAGGTCTGGTGCTGTTGGCCACAGGGACAGGACCTCTGGTGTGTTGGCTGGCAGGGGTACTGGTGTTGGTTGCAAGCTTACCCCCTCTCCAGCTGGTGGTGACTGGCTTCCGCACTTCCGATCTACGGTTGGCCTCATAGGCATCGGCAATCTGTGCTACTTTCGTCACGTCTTTGGGTTCTCTGTCCATCACGAACTGTCGCACCTCAGCTGGGCAAAGATGTAAGAACTGGTCTTTGATCATCAGGTCTCCCAGCTGCTCAAAGGTGGTCACTGACAGTCCTTGGATCCACTGGTTAAAGTGGTTCCTGAGTCCATGCACCACATCGCCGTAGCTGTCATGTGGGCCACGTTGGAGGTTCCGGAACTTTCTACGGTAAACCTCAGGTGTAAGCTGGTACTTGGCTATGAGGGCCTATTTGATTGCCTCATAGTCACCATCTTGTTCTTGAGGGAGGGCAGCAAACGCCTCCAGAGCTTTGCCTCTCAGCCCAGGGGTCAGGTATCGTGCCCATTCTTGAGTAGGCAGCTGGTACTGCCTGCAGGCTTTCTCAAAGGCCCGCAGAAAAGTGTCCAAGTCTCCGTCCTTTTCCATAACAGGAAAGTAATCGGCCCGGGGCTTTGGTATCTGATCGCTGCTGGACTCACGGCTCTGGGCGGTGGAGGGCATCACCCCCTGCCGGAGCATCTCCCGTTCATGTTCTCGCTGGGCTTGGCGCTCAGCTCGCTGGGCCTGGGGCTCTCGCTCGGCTCTCTCAGCCTCCCACTCGGCTCTCTCAGCCTCTTCCTCGGCTCTCTCAGCCTCTTCGAATTGCAGGACCAGCTGCAGGCGGAGGTCTGCGCTCCCCTGGTTGCAAGTAGGGCCGGCATTCAGTGGTTGAACCTCTGCTGCAGCACCACCTCTGCTCGTGCTGGCTTCTGCAGCCACTGGGTTCTGAGAGTGGTCTAGAGCGGCTTCCCATTGCACCAGATCTGCGACCGGTTGGGCTTTGTTTTTGCCTGCAAAGTCAATGTGCTGTGACTTGCATAAGGCAATAAGGGTGTCTCTGGTCTGCTGCTCATAAAAGGTTTCTCCCAGCACAACCATTGTTGCCAAATGAAAGATAATAATAAACACTGAGTTCGTTCTCCAAACTTAGTTGCGTAGAGTCCTCGCAAGAACTTTGCAAGTTTTTAGTGGGAGGAATGATTGCTCAAACCAAATCACTAATGCTCTAAGATCCCACCGCCTTGCCACCAATTTGTCACGATTCACACCGTGACCGTCACCCCTACGTCACGGATCGGGGTGACTTTAGGCCAACAGACAGCTATCACATGTGCAGGGGGGCTTATCTTAGTTATCCCTTCACTGCTACATTGTGATGGAAAAAAAAAACACAAGGCTTTTGACACAGCAGGGGCTTATTTTAGGTATCCCACTGCTCTTAAATATACCACGAACTGCAGGGATTTATGTATATCCCGCTTACAGTTCCACTTGAAACTTGCAGCTCTCTGGCGCCCCCCTTACTCTCAGGTCAGATTAGGTACTGCACCTAGGGGAATTAGTCGCCAGAAAGGCTGCCTGCTATCTACTGGCTATTGGGCACGCTGCAGCCAGGCGATTTAACTTTCAACGAAGCAGAAGAAGAAAAGTATATGCGGCACTCACCCTTTTTGTAGCTGCGTAATCGTGCTCTTTATTGGACAAAATATGTTAATACATCCGTTAGGACATCAGGTCTACAAGAGGTGAACAGTTGAACAAAGTGTATAGACCTAATCACCCCCTGACGAAGGATTAGCGTCTGAAACGCGCGTCGGGGTGCTCTGTTTCTTGGAGGGACGGACTCCTGTAGGTAACATTATTATTTTATTTTCTCCATTTTGCCACCTACGTATCTGTCTATTTATTATTACTTTTTTTTTGTGATACACTGGCTTAACCCCTTTACCCCCAAGGGTGGTTTGCACGTTAATGACCGGGCCAATTTTTACAATTCTGACCACTGTCCCTTTATGAGGTTATAACTCTGGAACGCTTCAATGGATCCTGGTGATTCTGACATTGTTTTCTCGTGACATATTGTACTTCATGACAATGGTAAAAATTATTTGATATAACCTGCGTTTATTTGTGAAAAAAACGGAAATTTGGCGAAAATTATGAAAATTTCGCAATTTTCCAACTTTGAATTTTTATGCAATTAAATCACAGAGATATGTCACACAAAATACTTAATAAGTAACATTTCCCACATGTCTACTTTACATCAGCACAATTTTGGAACCAAAATTTTTTTTTGTTAGGGAGTTATAAGGGTTAAAAGTTGACCAGCAATTTCTCATTTCTACAACACCATTTTATTTTAGGGACCACATCTCATTTGAAGTCATTTTGAGGGGTCTATATGATAGAAAATACCCAAGTGTGACACCATTCTAAAAACTACACCCCTCAAGGTGCTCAAAACCATATTCAAGAAGTTTATTAACCCTTCTGGTGCTTCACAGGAATTTTTTGAATGTTTAAATAAAAATGAACATTTAACTTTTTTTCACAAAAAATGTAATTCAGCTCCAATTTGTTTTATTTTACCAAGGGTAACAGGAGAAAATGGACCCCAAACATTGTTGTACAATTTGTCCTGAGTATGCCAATACCCCACATGTGGGGGTAAACCACTGTTTGGGCGCATGGCAGAGCTCAGAAGCGAAGGAGTGCCATTTGACTTTTCAATGCAAAATTGACTGGAATTGAGATGGGACGCCATGTTTCGTTTGGAGAGCCCCTGATGTGGCTAAACATTGAAACCCCCCACAAGTGACACCATTTTGGAAAGTAGACCCCCTAAGGAACTTATCTAGAGGTGTGGTGAGCACTTTGACCCAACAAGTGCTTCACAGAAGTTTATAATGTAGAACCGTAAAAATAAAAAATCATATTTTTTCACAAAAATTATCTTTTTGCCCCCAATTTTTTATTTTCCCAAGGGTAAGAGAAGAAATTGGACCCCAAAAGTTGTTGTACAATTTGTCCTGAGTACGCTGATAGCCCATATGTGGGGGTAAACCACTGTTTGGGCGGATGGGAGAGCTCGGAAGGGAAGGAGCGCCGTTTGACTTTTCAATGCAAAATTGACAGGAATTGAGATGGGACGTCATGTTGCGTTTGAAGAACCACTGATGTGCCTAAACATTGAAACCCCCCACAAGTGACACCATTTTGGAAAGTAGACCCCCTAAGGAACTTATCTAGAGGTGTGGTGAGCACTTTGACCCACCAAGTGCTTCACAGAAGTTTATAATGTAGAACCGTAAAAATAAAAAATCATATTTTTTCACAAAAATTATCTTTTTGCCCCCAATTTTTTATTTTCCCAAGGGTAAGAGAAGAAATTGGACCCCAAAAGTTGTTGTACAATTTGTCCTGAGTACGCGGATACCCCATATGTGGGGGTAAACCACTGTTTGGGTGGATGGGAGAGCTCGGAAGGGAAGGAGCGCCGTTTGACTTTTCAAAGCAAAATTGACAGGAATTGAGATGGGACGCCATGTTGCGTTTGAAGAGCCACTGATGTGCCTAAACATTGAAACCCCCCACAAATGACACCATTTTGGAAAGTAGACCCCCTAAGGAACTTATCTAGAGGTGTGGTGAGCACTTTGACCCACCAAGTGCTTCACAGAAGTTTATAATGCAGAGCCGTAAAAATAAAACAAAATTTTTTTCCCACAAAAATTATTTTTTTAGCCCCCAGTTTTGTATTTTCCTGAGGGTAACAGGAGAAATTGGACCCCAAAATTTGTTGCCCAATTTGTCCTGAGTGCGATGATACACCATATGTGGGGGGAACCACTGTTTGGGCACATGGGAGGGCTCAGAAGGGAAGGAGTGCCATTTGAATGCAGACTTAGATGGAATGGTCTGCAGGTGTCACATTGCGTTTGCAGAGCCCCTAATGTACCTAAACAGTAGAAACCCCCCACAAGTGACACCATTTTGGAAAGTAGACCCCCTTAGGAACTTACCTAGATGTGTGCTGAGCGCTTTGACCCACCAAGGGCTTCACAGAAGTTTATAATGGAGAGCCGTAAAAATAAAACAAAAATTTTTTCCCACAAAAATTATTTTTTAGCCCCCAGTTTTGTATTTTCCCGAGGGTAAAAGGAGAAATTCGACCCCACAATTTGTTGTCCAATTTGTCCTGAGTGCGCTGATACCCCATATGTGGGGGGGAACCACTGTTTGGGCGCATGGGAGGGCTCGGAAGGGAAGGAGCTCCATTTGGAATGAGGACTTAGATGGAATGGTCTGCAGGTGTCACATTGCATTTGCAGAGCCCCTAATGTACCTAAACAGTAGAAACCTCCCACAAGTGACACCATTTTGGAAACTAGACCCCCTAAGGAACTCATCTAGATGTGTTGTGATAGCTTTGAACCCCCAAGTGTTTCACTACAGTTTGTAACGCAGAGCCGTGAAAATTAAAAAAAAAAATCTTTCCCCCCAAAATTATTTTTTAGCCCCCAGTTTTGTATTTTCCCGAGGGTAAGAGGAGAAATTCGACCCCAAAAGTTGTTGTCCAATTTGTCCTGAGTGCGCTGATACCCCATATGTGGGGGGGAACCACTGTTTGGGCGCATGGGAGGGCTCGGAAGGGAAGGAGCTCCATTTGGAATGAGGACTTAGATGGAATGGTCTGCAGGTGTCACATTGCATTTGCAGAGCCCCTAATGTACCTAAACAGTAGAAACCTCCCACAAGTGACACCATTTTGGAAACTAGACCCCCTAAGGAACTCATCTAGATGTGTTGTGATAGCTTTGAACCCCCAAGTGTTTCACTACAGTTTGTAACGCAGAGCCGTGAAAATTAAAAAAAAAAATCTTTCCCCCCAAAATTATTTTTTAGCCCCCAGTTTTGTATTTTCCCGAGGGTAAGAGGAGAAATTCGACCCCAAAAGTTGTTGTCCAATTTGTCCTGAGTACGCTGATACCCCGTATGTTGGGGGAAACCAACGTTTGAGCGCATGGCAGAGCTCGGAAGGGAAGGAGCGCCATTTGGAATGCAGACTTAGATGGAATGGTCTGCAGACGTCACATTGCGTTTGCAGAACCCCTAATGTACCTAAACAGTAGAAACCCCCCACAAGTGACCCCATATTGGAAACTAGACCCCCCAGGGAACTAATCTAGATGTGTTGTGAGAACTTTGAACCCCCAAGTGTTTCACTACAGTTTATAACGCAGAGCCGTGAAAATAAAAAATCTTTTTTTTTCCCACAAAAAATATGTTTTAGCCCCGAGTTTTGTATTTTCCCAAGGGTAGCAGGAGAAATTGGACCCCAAAAGTTGTTGTCCTATTTGTCCTGAGTACGCTGATACCCCATATGTTGGGGTAAACCCCTGTTTGGGCACACGGGAGAGCTCGGAAGGGAAGAAGCACTGTTTTACTTTTTCAACGCAGAATTGGCTGGAATTGAGATCGGACGCCATGTCGCGTTTGGAGAGCCCCTGATGTGCCTAAACAGTGGAAACCCCCCAATTATAACTGAAACCCTAATCCAAACACATCCCTAACCCTAATCCCAACAGTAACCCTAACCACACCTCTAACCCTGACACACCCCTAACCCTAATCCCAACCCTATTCCCAACCGTAAATGTAATCTAAACCCTAACTGTAACTTTAGCCCCAACCCAAACTGTAGCCCTAGCCCTAACCCTAACCCTAGCCCTAACCCTAGCCCTAACCCTAGCCCTAGCCCTAGCCCTAACCCTAGCCCTAACCCTAGCCCTAACCCTAGCCCTAACTCTAACCCTAGCCCTAATGGGAAAATGGAAATAAATACATTTTTTTAATTTTTCCCTAACTAAGGGGGTGATGAAGGGGGGTTTGATTTACTTTTATAGCGGGTTTTTTAGCGGATTTTTATGATTGGCAGCCGTCACACACTGAAAGACGCTTTTTATTGCAAAAAATATTTTTTGCGTTACCACATTTTGAGAGCTATAATTTTTCTATATTCTGGTCCACAGAGTCATGTGAGGTCTTGGTTTTTGCGGGACGAGTTGATGTTTTTATTGGTAACATTTTCGGGCACGTGACATTTTTTGATCGCTTTTTATTCCGATTTTTGTGAGGCAGAATGACCAAAAACCAGCTATTCATGAATTTCTTTTGGGGGAGGCGTTTATACCGTTCCGCGTTTGGTAAAATTGATGAAGCAGTTTTATTCTTCGGGTCAGTACGATTACAGCGACACCTCATTTATATCATTTTTTTATGTTTTGGCGCTTTTATACGATAAAAACTATTTTATAGAAAAAATAATTATTTTTGCATCGCTTTATTCTCAGGACTATAACTTTTTTATTTTTTTGCTGATGATGCTGTATGGCGGCTCGTTTTTTGCGGGACAAGATGACGTTTTCAGCGGTACCATGGTTAGTTATATCTGTCTTTTTGATCGCGTGTTATTCCACTTTTTGTTCGGCGGTATGATAATAAAGCGTTTTTTGCCTCGTTTTTTTTTTTTTTTTTCTTACGGTGTTTACTGAAGGGGTTAACTAGTGGGCCAGTTTTATAGGTCGGGCCGTTACGGACGCGGCGATACTAAATATGTGTACTTTTATTGTTTTTTTTTTTTTATTTAGATAAAGAAATGTATTTATGGGAATAATTTTTTTTTTTTTTTTTTCATTATTTTGGAATATTTTTTTTTATTTTTTTTTACACATTTGAAATTTTTTTTTTTTACTTTTTTACTTTGTCCCAGGGGGGGACATCACAGATCAGTGATCTGACAGTTTGCACAGCACTCTGTCAGATCACTGATCTGATAGGAGTGCAGGCTGCTTCACAGTGCCTGCTCTGAGCAGGCTCTGTGAAGCCACCTCCCTCCCTGCAGGACCCGGATCCGCGGCCATCTTGGATCCGGGGCTGGAGGGAGCAGGGAGGGAGGTGAGACCCTCGCAGCAACGCGATCACATCGCGTTGCTGCGGGGGGCTCAGGGAAGCCCGCAGGGAGCCCCCTCCCTGCGCGGTGCTTCCCTGTACCGCCGGCACATCGCGATCATCTTTGATCGCGGTGTGCCGGGGGTTAATGTGCCGGGGGTGGTCCGTGACCGCTCCTGGCACATAGTGCCGGATGTCAGCTGCGATAAACAGCTGACACCCGGCCGCGATCGGCGGCGCTCCCCCCGTGAGCGCTGCCGATCGCATATGACGTACTATTGCGTCCTTGGGAAGTAAAGCCCACCCCACATGGACGCAATAGTACGTCTAATGGCAGAAAGGGGTTAATACACTGTCCCTGTGATTCTCTTTTAACATATCTTGGCATAGCGTGTACTTTTGTGCATCTGGTTATATTTATATATACAGCGCATTTATATTGAGTTATATGCACCTAGGCACTATTGGCCATATTGTGCACATTTACATACTCAGCTATATTGTACAACCTGAGCTCATGTAGTTGTATCCAGGTATATTGTGCATTTTTTCCTGGGCATATCTGTACTGTGTGGCGCACCTATATCTAACATAGTTTTTTCTAGACCATTACATTTTTAACTATAGTTCTTTTATTATTATTTTCATCACCGCACATTAGGCTCAGTTACATATTTTCATTTTTTATACACTTATTTTTATACACTTATTCACCTCCCATTTTTTCTTATTTTTCTATACAGGTCCTTCTCAAAAAATTAGCATATAGTGTTAAATTTCATTATTTACCATAATGTAATGATTACAATTAAACTTTCATATATTATAGATTCATTATCCACCAACTGAAATTTGTCAGGTCTTTTATTGTTTTAATACTGATGATTTTGGCATACAACTCCTGATAACCCAAAAAACCTGTCTCAATAAATTAGCATATTTCACCCATCCAATCAAATAAAAGTGTTTTTTAATAACAAACAAAAAAACCATCAAATAATAATGTTCAGTTATGCACTCAATACTTGGTCGGGAATCCTTTGGCAGAAATGACTGCTTCAATGCGGCGTGGCATGGAGGCAATCAGCCTGTGACACTGCTGAGATGTTATGGAGGCCCAGGATGCTTCAATAGCGGCCTTAAGCTCATCCAGAGTGTTGGGTCTTGCGTCTCTCAACTTTCTCTTCACAATATCCCACAGATTCTCTATGGGGTTCAGGTCAGGAGAGTTGGCAGGCCAATTGAGCACAGTAATACCATGGTCAGTAAACCATTTACCAGTGGTTTTGGCACTGTGAGCAGGTGCCAGGTCGTGCTGAAAAATGAAATCTTCATCTCCATAAAGCATTTCAGCCGATGAAAGCATGAAGTGCTCCAAAATCTCCTGATAGCTAGCTGCATTGACCCTGCCCTTGATGAAACACAGTGGACCACACCAGCAGCTGACATGGCACCCCACACCATCACTGACTGTGGGTACTTGACACTGGACTTCAGGCATTTTGGCATTTCCTTCTCCCCAGTCTTCCTCCAGACTCTGGCACCTTGATTTCCGAATGACATGCAAAATTTGCTTTCATCAGAAAAAAGTACTTGGGACCACTTAGCAACAGTCCAGTGCTGCTTCTCTGTAGCCCAGGTCAGGCGCCTCTGCCGCTGTTTATGGTTCAAAAGTGGCTTTACCTGGGGAATGCGGCACCTGTAGCCCATTTCCTGCACACGCCTGTGCACGGTGGCTCTGGATGTTTCCACACCAGACTCAGTCCACTGCTTCCTCAGGTTCCCCAAGGTCTGGAATCGGTCCTTCTCCACAATCTTCCTCAGGGTCCGGTCTCCTCTTCTCGTTGTACAGCGTTTTCTGCCACATTGTTTCCTTCCAACAGACTTACCATTGAGGTGCCTTGATACAGCACTCTGGGAACAGCCTATTTGTTGAGAAATTTCTTTCTGGGTCTTACCCTCTTGCTTGAGGGTGTCAATGATGGCCTTCTTGACATCTGTCAGGTCGCTAGTCTTACCTATGATGGGGGTTTTGAGTAATGAACCAGGCAGGGAGTTTATAAAAGCCTCAGGTATCTTTTGCATGTGTTTAGAGTTAATTAGTTGATTCAGAAGATTAGGGTAATAGGTCGTTTAGAGAACCTTTTCTTGATATGCTAATTTATTGAGACAGGTTTTTTGGGTTATCAGGAGTTGTATGCCAAAATCATCAGTATTAAAACAATAAAAGACCTGACAAATTTCAGTTGGTGGATAATGAATCTATAATATATGAAAGTTTAATTGTAATCATTACATTATGGTAAATAATGAAATTTAACACTATATGCTAATTTTTTGAGAAGGACCTGTATATTGTAATACACTTGGTACTTCCTCACGTTTTTGGATACGTTGGCGCTACACTTGTATGAAGTGTTTATTATTATGGGGATGTGATTTTTATTATTTTTATATTTACTATTATTTTTATTAAAATATTTTTTTCTAAATTGTTTTGGTTTTATGCACTTTCATACGTGGTTGTACATACTCAAATATGAGTTCTGGTCTAGACTGGTGGATATTTGTATAGCCTTACTGTATAATGAGACAGTTTATGTCATATATTAATTGATCTGTTTTTACCGGTTGTAGTACGTCCATTATATATTTTTATTATTTTTTTCATATACTATTTCTCTCCAAGTACAGGCACATTGTTAGTGCCATTGCCATATATTTTAATAAAGGCATTTTTTATATATACTTATTTGTCATTATTATTTTTTCTATACTACAGTCTTTATTATTTTCAGGTTTCTTTTTCTTATGCTCTAACATAGGTCTACAAGAGGGTGCGAAAATGGAGTGTGGACGACGGCCGTCTCGCACAGTATGTGCGTCAACGGGTCCAGGTGACAGATTACCATACGTCATTTCCTTTTAAAGGATTTCTAACATGCATGCATAAAATTAAAAACGTGCATATTCACAGAGAAAAAGAATAAGTGAAAACATTAATAATTGTGCAATAGTAATAAGTAATCAATTTGCAGATTTATAACACTAAAAGCTATTACGAACTTGCTAATTTATAAATAGCATTATTTATTATATTATAACTAGTGTTGAGCATTCCGATACCGCAAGTATCGGGTATCGGCCGATATTTGCGGTATCGGAATTCCGATACCGAATTCCGATACTTCCCGCGTATCGGATACCGGAATCGGAAGTTCCCAGAATTCAAACTGAACCCAGCAGCCAATGAGGAATGATTGGAAGTGTGGGCACATCCTGTTTAGCATGGTGGGCATGTAAGTACTGGCAAGGCTGTGATTGGCTGCTGAAATGATGTCACTCTGCACTATAAAAAACGCTGCCGCCATTTTGCGCTCACTCTGCTGTGATTTCAGTTAGGGACAGGACGCTGTGTTCTAACTGAGGGCCAGTTGAGCTAGCTAATTGCTTTATTTTCCTTTCCAAAGGCTAATTTAGCAAAACGCTGTGTGTTCTTCACTGTTCACCTTGCTCTTGCCTTGCAGCGCTGTTTTAACAGCGTTCTGCAAGGTCTCTGTATGTGTGTGTGTGTGTGTGTGTGCAGCTCACTCTGTAGTCTGTGTGCAGCCATATACCCGGTTGTATTCAGCTCAGGGGGGGTTCACACTGCCTCACACAGTTGTCCTTTTTTGCTCATAGTGCAGCCTGCTGCACATTTTTTCTCAAATTTCCTATTAGTGTTTTTCCACCCGTCTCCAGCTAAATTGTGGAAAAACACTACATAGGATAACCTAGAGGGGGGTTTTTGGGCCTTGCAGCGCCGTTTACGGCTGTCTGCACGGTCTCCGTGTGAGCCCAGCTCGCCCTGTAGTCTGTGTGCAGCCATAGCCGGTTGGATTCAGCTCAGGGTTCGTTACTGCCTCATACCTTGAGAAAAATTTTCCTTTTTTTTCAAATAGTGCAGCCTGTTTAAAATTTAAAAAAAAAAATTCCTATTAGTGTTTTTCCACCCGTCTCCAGCTAAATTGTGGAAAAACACTACATAGGATAACCTAGAGGGTTTTTTTTGGGCCTTGCAGCGCCATTTACGGCTGTCTGCACGGTCTCTGTGTGAGCGCAGCTCGCCCTGTAGTCTGTGTGCAGCCATAGCCGGTTGGATTCAGCTCAGGGTGCGTTACTGCCTCATACCTTGAAAAAAAATTTCCTTTTTTTCAAATTGTGCAGCCTGTTTAAAATTAAAAAAAAAAATTCCCTATTAGTGTCTTTCCACCCGTCTCCAGCTAAATAGTGGAAAAACACTAAATAGGATAACCTAGAGGAGGTTTTTTGGGCCTTGCAGCGCCGTTTACGGCTGTCTGCACGGTCTCCGTGTGATTTAAACTAGCTCTGTAGCCCGATCTGCAAAAAAAAAAAAGTAAAGTTCACCAAACACAACTAAACACTTGTGTAGGCCACATACCCCTGATACCCCATATGTGGGGGGGAACCACTGTTTGGGCGCATGGGAGGGCTCGGAAGGGAAGGAGCTCCATTTGGAATGAGGACTTAGATGGAATGGTCTGCAGGTGTCACATTGCATTTGCAGAGCCCCTAATGTACCTAAACAGTAGAAACCTCCCACAAGTGACACCATTTTGGAAACTAGACCCCCTAAGGAACTCATCTAGATGTGTTGTGATAGCTTTGAACCCCCAAGTGTTTCACTACAGTTTGTAACGCAGAGCCGTGAAAATTAAAAAAAAAAATCTTTCCCCCCAAAATTATTTTTTAGCCCCCAGTTTTGTATTTTCCCGAGGGTAAGAGGAGAAATTCGACCCCAAAAGTTGTTGTCCAATTTGTCCTGAGTGCGCTGATACCCCATATGTGGGGGGGAACCACTGTTTGGGCGCATGGGAGGGCTCGGAAGGGAAGGAGCTCCATTTGGAATGAGGACTTAGATGGAATGGTCTGCAGGTGTCACATTGCATTTGCAGAGCCCCTAATGTACCTAAACAGTAGAAACCTCCCACAAGTGACACCATTTTGGAAACTAGACCCCCTAAGGAACTCATCTAGATGTGTTGTGATAGCTTTGAACCCCCAAGTGTTTCACTACAGTTTGTAACGCAGAGCCGTGAAAATTAAAAAAAAAAATCTTTCCCCCCAAAATTATTTTTTAGCCCCCAGTTTTGTATTTTCCCGAGGGTAAGAGGAGAAATTCGACCCCAAAAGTTGTTGTCCAATTTGTCCTGAGTACGCTGATACCCCGTATGTTGGGGGAAACCAACGTTTGAGCGCATGGCAGAGCTCGGAAGGGAAGGAGCGCCATTTGGAATGCAGACTTAGATGGAATGGTCTGCAGACGTCACATTGCGTTTGCAGAACCCCTAATGTACCTAAACAGTAGAAACCCCCCACAAGTGACCCCATATTGGAAACTAGACCCCCCAGGGAACTAATCTAGATGTGTTGTGAGAACTTTGAACCCCCAAGTGTTTCACTACAGTTTATAACGCAGAGCCGTGAAAATAAAAAATCTTTTTTTTTCCCACAAAAAATATGTTTTAGCCCCGAGTTTTGTATTTTCCCAAGGGTAGCAGGAGAAATTGGACCCCAAAAGTTGTTGTCCTATTTGTCCTGAGTACGCTGATACCCCATATGTTGGGGTAAACCCCTGTTTGGGCACACGGGAGAGCTCGGAAGGGAAGAAGCACTGTTTTACTTTTTCAACGCAGAATTGGCTGGAATTGAGATCGGACGCCATGTCGCGTTTGGAGAGCCCCTGATGTGCCTAAACAGTGGAAACCCCCCAATTATAACTGAAACCCTAATCCAAACACATCCCTAACCCTAATCCCAACAGTAACCCTAACCACACCTCTAACCCTGACACACCCCTAACCCTAATCCCAACCCTATTCCCAACCGTAAATGTAATCTAAACCCTAACTGTAACTTTAGCCCCAACCCAAACTGTAGCCCTAGCCCTAACCCTAACCCTAGCCCTAACCCTAGCCCTAACCCTAGCCCTAACCCTAGCCCTAGCCCTAACCCTAGCCCTAACCCTAGCCCTAACCCTAGCCCTAACTCTAACCCTAGCCCTAATGGGAAAATGGAAATAAATACATTTTTTTAATTTTTCCCTAACTAAGGGGGTGATGAAGGGGGGTTTGATTTACTTTTATAGCGGGTTTTTTAGCGGATTTTTATGATTGGCAGCCGTCACACACTGAAAGACGCTTTTTATTGCAAAAAATATTTTTTGCGTTACCACATTTTGAGAGCTATAATTTTTCTATATTCTGGTCCACAGAGTCATGTGAGGTCTTGGTTTTTGCGGGACGAGTTGATGTTTTTATTGGTAACATTTTCGGGCACGTGACATTTTTTGATCGCTTTTTATTCCGATTTTTGTGAGGCAGAATGACCAAAAACCAGCTATTCATGAATTTCTTTTGGGGGAGGCGTTTATACCGTTCCGCGTTTGGTAAAATTGATGAAGCAGTTTTATTCTTCGGGTCAGTACGATTACAGCGACACCTCATTTATATCATTTTTTTATGTTTTGGCGCTTTTATACGATAAAAACTATTTTATAGAAAAAATAATTATTTTTGCATCGCTTTATTCTCAGGACTATAACTTTTTTATTTTTTTGCTGATGATGCTGTATGGCGGCTCGTTTTTTGCGGGACAAGATGACGTTTTCAGCGGTACCATGGTTAGTTATATCTGTCTTTTTGATCGCGTGTTATTCCACTTTTTGTTCGGCGGTATGATAATAAAGCGTTGTTTTTTGCCTCGTTTTTTTTTTTTTTTTTCTTACGGTGTTTACTGAAGGGGTTAACTAGTGGGCCAGTTTTATAGGTCGGGCCGTTACGGACGCGGCGATACTAAATATGTGTACTTTTATTGTTTTGTTTTTTTTATTTAGATAAAGAAATGTATTTATGGGAATAATTTTTTTTTTTTTTTTTTTCATTATTTTGGAATATTTTTTTTTATTTTTTTTTACACATTTGAAATTTTTTTTTTTTACTTTTTTACTTTGTCCCAGGGGGGGACATCACAGATCAGTGATCTGACAGTTTGCACAGCACTCTGTCAGATCACTGATCTGATAGGAGTGCAGGCTGCTTCACAGTGCCTGCTCTGAGCAGGCTCTGTGAAGCCACCTCCCTCCCTGCAGGACCCGGATCCGCGGCCATCTTGGATCCGGGGCTGGAGGGAGCAGGGAGGGAGGTGAGACCCTCGCAGCAACGCGATCACATCGCGTTGCTGCGGGGGGCTCAGGGAAGCCCGCAGGGAGCCCCCTCCCTGCGCGGTGCTTCCCTGTACCGCCGGCACATCGCGATCATCTTTGATCGCGGTGTGCCGGGGGTTAATGTGCCGGGGGTGGTCCGTGACCGCTCCTGGCACATAGTGCCGGATGTCAGCTGCGATAAACAGCTGACACCCGGCCGCGATCGGCGGCGCTCCCCCCGTGAGCGCTGCCGATCGCATATGACGTACTATTGCGTCCTTGGGAAGTAAAGCCCACCCCACATGGACGCAATAGTACGTCTAATGGCAGAAAGGGGTTAATACACTGTCCCTGTGATTCTCTTTTAACATATCTTGGCATAGCGTGTACTTTTGTGCATCTGGTTATATTTATATATACAGCGCATTTATATTGAGTTATATGCACCTAGGCACTATTGGCCATATTGTGCACATTTACATACTCAGCTATATTGTACAACCTGAGCTCATGTAGTTGTATCCAGGTATATTGTGCATTTTTTCCTGGGCATATCTGTACTGTGTGGCGCACCTATATCTAACATAGTTTTTTCTAGACCATTACATTTTTAACTATAGTTCTTTTATTATTATTTTCATCACCGCACATTAGGCTCAGTTACATATTTTCATTTTTTATACACTTATTTTTATACACTTATTCACCTCCCATTTTTTCTTATTTTTCTATATATTGTAATACACTTGGTACTTCCTCACGTTTTTGGATACGTTGGCGCTACACTTGTATGAAGTGTTTATTATTATGGGGATGTGATTTTTATTATTTTTATATTTACTATTATTTTTATTAAAATATTTTTTTCTAAATTGTTTTGGTTTTATGCACTTTCATACGTGGTTGTACATACTCAAATATGAGTTCTGGTCTAGACTGGTGGATATTTGTATAGCCTTACTGTATAATGAGACAGTTTATGTCATATATTAATTGATCTGTTTTTACCGGTTGTAGTACGTCCATTATATATTTTTATTATTTTTTTCATATACTATTTCTCTCCAAGTACAGGCACATTGTTAGTGCCATTGCCATATATTTTAATAAAGGCATTTTTTATATATACTTATTTGTCATTATTATTTTTTCTATACTACAGTCTTTATTATTTTCAGGTTTCTTTTTCTTATGCTCTAACATAGGTCTACAAGAGGGTGCGAAAATGGAGTGTGGACGACGGCCGTCTCGCACAGTATGTGCGTCAACGGGTCCAGGTGACAGATTACCATACGTCATTTCCTTTTAAAGGATTTCTAACATGCATGCATAAAATTAAAAACGTGCATATTCACAGAGAAAAAGAATAAGTGAAAACATTAATAATTGTGCAATAGTAATAAGTAATCAATTTGCAGATTTATAACACTAAAAGCTATTACGAACTTGCTAATTTATAAATAGCATTATTTATTATATTATAACTAGTGTTGAGCATTCCGATACCGCAAGTATCGGGTATCGGCCGATATTTGCGGTATCGGAATTCCGATACCGAATTCCGATACTTCCCGCGTATCGGATACCGGAATCGGAAGTTCCCAGAATTCAAACTGAACCCAGCAGCCAATGAGGAATGATTGGAAGTGTGGGCACATCCTGTTTAGCATGGTGGGCATGTAAGTACTGGCAAGGCTGTGATTGGCTGCTGAAATGATGTCACTCTGCACTATAAAAAACGCTGCCGCCATTTTGCGCTCACTCTGCTGTGATTTCAGTTAGGGACAGGACGCTGTGTTCTAACTGAGGGCCAGTTGAGCTAGCTAATTGCTTTATTTTCCTTTCCAAAGGCTAATTTAGCAAAACGCTGTGTGTTCTTCACTGTTCACCTTGCTCTTGCCTTGCAGCGCTGTTTTAACAGCGTTCTGCAAGGTCTCTGTATGTGTGTGTGTGTGTGTGTGTGCAGCTCACTCTGTAGTCTGTGTGCAGCCATATACCCGGTTGTATTCAGCTCAGGGGGGGTTCACACTGCCTCACACAGTTGTCCTTTTTTGCTCATAGTGCAGCCTGCTGCACATTTTTTCTCAAATTTCCTATTAGTGTTTTTCCACCCGTCTCCAGCTAAATTGTGGAAAAACACTACATAGGATAACCTAGAGGGGGGTTTTTGGGCCTTGCAGCGCCGTTTACGGCTGTCTGCACGGTCTCCGTGTGAGCCCAGCTCGCCCTGTAGTCTGTGTGCAGCCATAGCCGGTTGGATTCAGCTCAGGGTTCGTTACTGCCTCATACCTTGAGAAAAATTTTCCTTTTTTTTCAAATAGTGCAGCCTGTTTAAAATTTAAAAAAAAAAATTCCTATTAGTGTTTTTCCACCCGTCTCCAGCTAAATTGTGGAAAAACACTACATAGGATAACCTAGAGGGTTTTTTTTGGGCCTTGCAGCGCCATTTACGGCTGTCTGCACGGTCTCTGTGTGAGCGCAGCTCGCCCTGTAGTCTGTGTGCAGCCATAGCCGGTTGGATTCAGCTCAGGGTGCGTTACTGCCTCATACCTTGAAAAAAAATTTCCTTTTTTTCAAATTGTGCAGCCTGTTTAAAATTAAAAAAAAAAATTCCCTATTAGTGTCTTTCCACCCGTCTCCAGCTAAATAGTGGAAAAACACTAAATAGGATAACCTAGAGGAGGTTTTTTGGGCCTTGCAGCGCCGTTTACGGCTGTCTGCACGGTCTCCGTGTGATTTTAAACTAGCTCTGTAGCCCGATCTGCAAAAAAAAAAAAAGTAAAGTTCACCAAACACAACTAAACACTTGTGTAGGCCACATTTGAAAAATAATAAAGTTTAGTCCACACTTTACAACATTAGTGTTTCTTACACCTGTTAGGAGGAGCATTTCAGGAATAAGCACACTAAGGCCTTAGTACTTTTCTGCTTATCTTTATCTGTCAACCAAGATGAAGAGGGCAGGGAGTAAGGCACGTGGGCGCAGAGCAGGGAGAGGACGTGGTGATTCTGTGCCTGCTGCGGGCGCCGGTGACTCGTCGTCACTCAGTTTCAGCAGGGAACAGTCCTTCATGCGCAGCTTTGTCGGAGAGCGCCGTGCACCGCTGCTGCGTGAAGACCAAATTGAAGCCGTTGTCGGGTGGATGGCAGCTAACGCCTCGGCATCGACTTCAGTTAGTGCCACATCCTCTCAGGCACAGACCACTGGAGAGCAGCCATCTGTCTCTTCACCACCTGCCAAATTGGCCAGGCAGTCAGAGAGCCCAGGACAGGAGCCGTCTCTACTTCTGTTCTCTGAATCTCTTGGCTTGGAAACAGGGGGCCAGCCAAGCAGCATTGGAGAAATGGAAGAAGAGGCAGTGTGCAGTGATGCCCAACAGCTTTGTCTCTCTGACTCTGAAGAGGCGGGTGGGCCAGTGCCTCCGGTGACCACAGCGCAGTACGCATCTGATGATGAAACTCAGGTGATGCTTTCTGGTGCGTACTGTGCTGCCGAGACTACCCAGGAGGAGCAGTTGGTGGCAGAGGGTAGTGGAGATGATGAGGTCGTTGACCCATCGTGGCGTGAGGAACAGGAAGGTGGTGGGAGCAGCTCTGAGGAAGAGATTCCCCTTACGGGCCAAAGAGGGAGAGGGAGGGGGAAGACTGCGGAGCCTGTAGCCTCCACTTTGGCACCCGTTAGGAGCCTGTCTCTTTCCAAAGCCAAAAAGGGCGCTCCCAAGACTTGCAGTGCCTGGTCCTTTTTTGACACAGTTGCAGATGACATTTGTTTTGTCAAATGCAAGCTGTGTCATCAGAAAGTAAAAAGAGGGAAAAATGTCAGCAACCTCAATACCACAAATATGTGGAAACATGTGCGGACCAGGCACGCGGTGGAGTTATAGAAACAGACTGAAGATGTAGGCCAACCAACAGCGGCAGCTACCACCTCTTCAGCTCGTGTTGCCTCTTCCTCCAGCTCACGCACAGCTGGTTTGGCTTCCTCCCAGGATCGCCATGGAAGAACCTCTGGCACTGTTGTCCAGAGACCTTGTGTAATTCCACCCACAGCACCACCTTCCCAGTCATCCTCACACTCCCAGTCTACTCTACAGCCATCGGTAGTACAGGCATGGGAGAAAAGGCGGGCATTCTCGGCCAACCACCCCCGAGCACAGGCTCTGAATGCAGGCATTGCCAAACTTCTGTCACTGGAAATGCTCTCATTCAGGCTGGTGGAGACTGACAGCTTCCGTGACTTGATGGCATTGGCAGTCCCACAGTACAAGGTGCCCAGCCGCTTTTACTTCAGCAGGCAAGCTGTCCCTGCCCTGCACAGGCATGTTGAGGGAAACATAAAACATGCGCTACTGAACGCCGTCAGTAGCAAGGTCCACCTCGCCACCGATGCGTGGACCAGTCAGCATGGACAGGGGCGATACGTTTCCCTCACTGCCCATTGGGTTAATGTTGTTGAGCCAGGTACAGATCGTGCGAGTGGCGCAGGACGTGTCCTGCCCACTCCAAGGATTGCAGGAATCCAGTCTGTACGCATTGACTCCTCCTCTTACACAAGTTCCTCAGAATCAACTCTGCAGGAGCCGTCACAGTCCACCTCCACATGGACCCGTGAACGTTTACCTATGACCGACATGAGCACAGCCGTGGCCAAACATCAGCAGGCCGTCTTGAAACTAGTTTCATTGGGGAATCGAAGCCACACAGCGCAGGAGCTCGAATGCCATCAAGCAGGAGAGCGATGTGTGGTTAGTGCCAGCGAATCTCCAGCCAGGCATGGTAGTGTGTGACAATGGCCGAAATCTGGTGGCAGCTTTGGCCCTTGGCAACCTCACTCACATCCCATGTCTGGCACATGTGCTCAATTTGGTTGTGCAGAGTTTTCTGAGGGACTATCCGGATCTTGATGCCCTGCTGCACAAGGTCCGCCTAGAGTGTGCTCACTTGCGGCGTTCCAGCTTGGCCAGATCCTGCATTGCTGCTCTGCAGCGCCGATTCCGCCTTCCGGAACACCGCATCATATGTGACCTACCTACCCGGTGGAATTCCACGTTACATATGTTGGAGCAGTTGTGTGAGCAGCAGCAAGCAGTTATGGAGTACCAGCTGCATCAGGCGCAAAGAAGTCGCAGTCAGCGCCGATCAGACTTCACAACCATAGAGTGGGCCACTATGAAGGACGTCTGCCAGGTTTTGCGTCCTTTTGATTATTCCACGCGGATGGCAAGTGCAGATGATGCACTAGTCAGCATGACTGTCCCCCTTATCTGCCTGCTTCAGCAAACTTTGCAAGGGTTAAGGGATGATGTTGTGGAAGAGGTGGAGGATGAGGAGTCACCTTTTCCATCAGCTTCTGGAGAGTCAGCGCCACGTGGTTCCTCACAAAGGGGTACGCAGGGGCCAATTTGTGAGGAGGATGAGGAGGAGTCAATGGAGGAGGAAGAGCTCCGTCCAGAGGAGGGAGCGACACAATTGTCCAGTGGTCAGTGTGTACAGCGAGGGTGGGGTGATGACGAGCGGGCAGAGATCATGTCTCAAGCAGGGGACAGCGTTTCTGGGCCAGTTGGCACTCTGCAGCACATGGTAGATTTCATGCTGCAGTGCCTGAGAAACGACCGCCGCATCAACCACATTCTCAACATGCCTGATTATTGGGTGTTCACCCTCCTCGATCCTCGCTACCGGGACAACGTCCAAAACCTCATCCCAGCGTTGACCCGGGAGCGTAAATTGCGGGAGTACCACGACACACTGGTGAATTCCATCATCTTCTCCTGTCCAACTGAGAGGAGTGCTGCTAGTGCTTTACAAAGCAGCTCAGTGCGTCGAGGCAGTGGGGGAGGCTCTGCCCAAAGAGGGAGCAGAAGCAGTGCCTCTGCCCAAGGCAAGCCCAGTATGGCACAACTCTGGCACACTTTTGTGTGCCCGCCCCAAATGTCTACACCATCACCGGCGGCTCCAGTCAGCAGGAGGCAACGGTTCCGTCAGATGGTGACAGACTACATGGCTTGCCCTCTTACTGTACTCCCAGACGGCTCTTCCCCGTTCAAGTTTTGGGTCTCTAAGCTGGATACATGGCCAGAGCTAAGCCAGTATGCATTGGAGGTGCTGGCTTGCCCTGCGGCTAGTGTCTTATCGGAACGTGTCTTTAGTGCCGCAGGTGGTGTACTAACAGACTATCGCATGCGACTGTCCTCCGATAACGTTGACCGGCTTACTCTCCTGAAAATGAACCAGGCCTGGATCTCGCAGGAATTTGCCACTCCTCTGCCTGATTAAGTAATTGGGTGTCATCCAGGTCTCCTGCTGTGTTCATCTTTCTACCACCTGAACTGCTATTCCTGGGCTCCAACACCACCAGTTGCGGCTCAGAAGTGCAGGCTGCACAGTAAAAACATACGACCCAGTGTTATTGGGTTTCAGTAACGTCAGCTGATCCCCAGCTGTGTAGCCGGCAATGTGTCCTGCGACCGCCACGCTGGCACAACAACCTAAATGTAAGGGAACCTGTCCCCCCCCCCCCTGTCGTTTGTTACTGAAAGAGCCATCTTGTGCAGCAGTGATGCTGCACAAGGAAAAGGTAGCTCTTTTGGTTTAGCTCCTTGCACACGCAGAACTTAACACTTATAAAATGTGTTCACTGATACCGTTATACTGTCCCGGAGCTGGGACTTTCCTTCGTAATGTGACGCAGCACAGCCGTCATTCCTACCCCCTTGGTGCCATGCGCTGCCTCCTCAGCGTTGTTTTAAGCTGTCACGGAGCCTGCGCTGTTCTGTTATCCCTTGGGCATGCCCTATTTGCGCTGCCTGTCTTCTGACATAATTTGGTGTCAGGCTGGCTGCGCCTGTGCGGCCGCGCTGCCCGAGATCCCGCCTCGCAGTGTCTTCTGATTGAGTCACACTGCGGGCCTGGGATCCATGGGCATGCGCAGTGCATATCTTCCCCTCGGGCTCTCGCTAATTTCCCTCCGCCTTCTTTAGACTGTGCGCCGTCAGCTGATCCCTAATAGCATGCCACGGCCGTGACACCGCACAGTCTGAAGAAGAGGGAAGGAGGGGAGTGAGAGTCGAGTATATGCACTGTGCATGCCCATGGATCCAAGGCCCGCAGTGGGATTACGTTAGACGAGACTGCGAGGTGGGATCTGGAGCAGTGTGGACGCACAGGCACTGACAGCCTGACACCAAATTATGTCAGAAGACAGGCAGCGCTAATTGGGCATGGCCAAGGGCTAACAGAACAGCGCAGGCTCCGTGACAGCTTAAAACAACGCTGAGGAGGCAGCGCACGGCACCAAGGGGATAGGAATGACAGCTGTGCTGTGTAGGAAATTCGCACCTCCGGGACGGTTGAATGGTATAAGGGGACACATTTTTAGTGTTTACTTCAGTGTTTGCAAGGAGCATAATTAAAAGAGCAACCTTTTCCTTTTGCATCCTTAGTGCTGCACAAGATGGCTCTTTCAGCTACAAACGTCTTGGGGGGGGGGGGGGGGCACGTGGGTTAGTTCGGCACGGTGGGTTTTTTTTTGCCCCCTTTGCGTGGTTTTGCTTTAGGGTTTTTTGTAGACTGCAAAGTTCGCTTTACTGTCCTCGCTCTGTCCTAGAATATCGGGCCCCACTTTGCTGAATCTATTTCATCCCTACGTTTTGTCTTTTCATCTTACTCACAGTCATTATATGTGGGGGGCTGCCTTTTCCTTTGGGGAATTTCTCTGGGGCAAGTCAGGCCTATTTTTCTATCTTCAGGCTAGCTAGTTTCTTAGGCTGTGCCGAGTTGCCTAGGTAGTTGTTAGGCGCAATCCACAGCCGCTTTTAGTTGTGTTTAGGATAGGATCAGGTGTGCAGTCTACAGAGTTTCCAAGTCTCAGAGCTCGTTCTTGTATTTTTGGGTATTTGTCAGATCACTGTGTGCGCTCTGATCGCTAAGCACACTGTGTTTCTGGATTGCCTTCATAACACCTGTCATTAGCAAACATAACACATCTCTTCCTCTGAGGAGGAAGCTGAGGGTGAGGTTCTGGCTGCGGCGGGGCTCACAGGGGACGCCAAGTCTCCTCCTTCAGGGAATGTAATATCCTTGGAGGGAGGGACTGGCCCGGAGTCCAGAGACGAGGACGAAAAAAAAAAAACGTGGGAATGGATACCTCATTGTCATTAAAGAGGGGGAAGGATTCCTCCTCAGAGGTAGAGGATAAGGGGAGTGGGAAAAAGAAAGCCATCTAACTCAATCACCAATGATGGCGGAACCCACTACGTTGACGCTGGCGTCCATTAATGTCGCCAGCATAAAGTCAAATACAGCTAGATTTGCGGCCTTTGATTTTCTCAGCCGGGTTGAAGCTGACATTTTCTTTTTGCAAGAGACCAGGCTGCCAAACATGGCAGATATGTTTAAAGCTAAGAGGGAGTGGAGACTCGGGCCCTCCTATTGGTCTTTTGCGGCCGAGCCGTATAGCGGAGTGGCGGTCCTTTTTACCGCACCGGTGGAATGCCGACGGGTTATTGAGTTAGAAATGGGGAGGTGCCTGATCTTAGATGTCCTCATGAAGGGACAAGAGCTCCGGCTCATCAACATTTATGGTCCCCAATCTAAGTGGGAGCGGAAATGTCTCTTTATGAGGATCAAGCCCTACCTTTTTACAAGTCGGCAGGTTGTCTTTGGAGGGGACTTCAATGCTGTCACGAGGCCCTGAGATAGAGGAGGTTCCAGAGACAAGCTGACTTATGATAGCGTCGCCCTTAATAGTATAGCTAGTGAGGCTCACCTGGTGGATGTCCACATTCGGCACACCCCAGGCCACAAGGGGTTCACCTATCATAGAGGTAACTGTAGGTCCAGAATAGATAGGTTTTATTTAAAGGAGCAAGCTGTCTCTTCAGCAGTGTCTGTTGTTGAGGTGGAGTTCTCCGACCACTGTTTAATTTTGTTTTCTCTGAATGTTACAGAGACCCTCCGGATGGGAAGATGCTTTTGGAGGCTCAATTCGTCTCTCTTGGAAGAAGCGGAGATAAGACAGTCCTTTGAGGAATTTCTTCAGAGCCAGGTACCATTACTGGATCTTTGTAGTAGTAAGTCAGAGTGGTGGGAGATGTTCAAGGAAAGGGTGGCGAGATTCTTCCGCCAGCTCTCGAGCCTCAGGAGTCTGAGCAGGTACTGCCTGTATCAGGGTCTGAGGAGGAAATTCGAGCATCTTGTCTCAACTGGAGGTAGCCGCGAGGAGATCTCCAGAGTGAAATCTTTGCTTGTGAGGTGTCAGTACGATAGACACGCATCTTTGGTTTTTGAGAGGGATTACGGGAAGTACCGCTCGCCCGACCCTTACAGAAACTGCAAGATGTCAGTGAATAGTAAAGTGGTTACAGGACTGGTCGACACTACGGGGTCCCTGAGGCGATCCAGATCAGGGATCCTGGAGGTTGTCAGATCCTTCTACTCGCACCTCTTGGGGAAGAGGGATCTTGATTGGGATGAGATGTCGGCTTTCCTGGCTGAAGCTGTCCCCGAACCAGGGGTAGACCCCTCTCTTGACGTTTTGACAGAAATGATCAGGGAAGAGGAAGTTCAGTTGGCGATTGAAGGGCTTGCCCCCCAAAAATTGCCTGGTCCAGATGGCTTAACATCTGAATTCTATAAGACCTTTAAGGACGTTTTGGTTCCCCTCTTGACTGAGGTATTCAATGAGTGTCTTTCCTTGGGCACTCTCCCGAAGTCAGTGAGGAGGTCTGCTCTGATCATCTTGTCAAAGGGTAAGGACTAGTGTTGAGCATTCCGATACTGCAAGTATCGGGTATCGGCCGATACTTGCGGTATCGGAATTCCGATACCGAATTCCGATACTTCCCGCGTATCGGATACCGGAATCGGAAGTTCCCAGAATTCAAACTGAACGCAGCAGCCAATGAGGAATGAATGGAAGTGTGGGCACATCCTGTTTAGCATGGTGGGCATGTAAGTACTGGCAAGGCTGTGATTGGCTGCTGAAATGATGTCACTCTGCACTATAAAAAACGCTGCCGCCATTTTGCGCTCACTCTGCTGTGATTTCAGTTAGGGACAGGAAGCTGTGTTCTAACTGAGGGCCAGTTGAGATAGCTAATTGCTTTATTTTGCTTTTCCAAGGCTAATTTAGCAAACGCTGTGTTCACTGTTCAGTTCACCTTGCTCTTGCCTTGCAGCGCTGTTTTAACAGCGTTCTGCAAGGTCTCAGTGTGTGTGTGTGTGTGCAGCTCACTCTGTAGTCTGTGTGCAGCCATATACCAGGTTGTATTCAGCTCAGGGGGGGTTCACACTGCCTCACACAGTTCTATCCATTGTCCTTTTTTGCTCATAGTGCAGCCTGCTGCACATTTTTTCTAAAATTTCCTATTAGTGTCTTTCCACCCGTCTCCAGCTAAATAGTGGAAAAACACTAGATAGGATAACCTAGAGGAGGGTTTTTGGGCCTTGCAGCGCCGTTTACGGCTGTCTGCACGGTCTCCGTGTGAGCGCAGCTCGCCCTGTAGTCTGTGTGCAGCCACAGCCCGTTGTATTCAGCTCAGGGTTTGTCACTGCCTCATACCGTTAAAAAACTTTTCCTTTTTTTCAACTAGTGCAGCCTGTTTCAAAATTATTTAAAAAATTCCTATTAGTGTCTTTCCACCCGTCTCCAGCTAAATAGTGGAAAAACACTAGATAGGATAACCTAGAGGAGGGTTTTTGGGCCTTGCAGCGCCGTTTACGGCTGTCTGCACGGTCTCGGTGTGAGTTAAACTCGCTCTGTAGCCCGATCTGCCCCCCCAAAAAAAAAGTAAAGTTCACCAAACACCACTTAACACTTGTGTAGGCCACATTTTATCAATAATAAAGTCTAGTCCACACTTTACAACATTAGTGTTTCTTACACCTGTTAGGAGGAGCATTTCAGGAATAAGCACACTAAGGCCTTAGTACTTTTCTGCTTATCTTTATCTGTCAACCAAGATGAAGAGGGCAGGGAGTAAGGGTCGTGGGCGTGGAGCAGGGAGAGGAGCAGGGAGAGGACGTGGTGATTCTGTGCCTGCTGCGGGCACCGGTGACTCACCATCACCCAGTTTCAGCAGGGAACAGTCCTTCATGCGCAGCTTTGTCGGAGAGCGCCGTGCACCGCTGCTGAGTGAAGATCAAATTGAAGCCGTTGTCGGATGGATGGCAGCTAACGCATCGACTTCAATTAGTGCCACATCCTCTCAGGCACAGACCACTGGAGAGCAGCCATCTGTCTCTTCACCACCTGCCATATTGGCCAGGCAGTCAGAGAGCCCAGGACAG
Source organism: Ranitomeya imitator (assembly GCF_032444005.1). Lineage (NCBI taxonomy): Eukaryota > Metazoa > Chordata > Amphibia > Anura > Dendrobatidae > Ranitomeya > Ranitomeya imitator. The sequence continues at coordinate 229,962,806 of NC_091283.1, forward strand.
GAGCCGTCTCTACTTCTGTTCTCTGAATCTCTTGGCTTGGAAACAGGGGGCCAGCCAAGCAGTATTGGAGAAATGGAAGAAGAGGCAGTGTGCAGTGATGCCCAACAGCTTTGTCTCTCTGACTCTGAAGAGGCGGGTGGGTCAGTGCCTGCGGTGACCACAGCACAGTACGCATCTGATGATGAAACTCAGGTGCCGCTTTCTGGTGCGTACTGTGCTGCCGATACTACCCAGGAGGAGCAGTTGGTGGCAGAGGGTATTGGAGATGATGAGGTCCTTGACCCATCGTGGCGTGAGGAACAGGAAGGTGGTGGGAACAGCTCAGAGGAAGAGATTCCCCTAACGGGCCAAAGAGGGAGGGGGAAGACTGCGGAGCCTGTAGCCTCCACTTTGGCACCAGTTAGGAGCCTGTCTCTTTCAAAAGCCAAAAAGGGCGCTCCCAAGACTTGCAGTGCCTGGTCCTTTTTTGACACAGTTGCAGATGACATTTGTTTTGTCAAATGCAAGCTGTGTCATCAGAAAGTAAAAAGAGGTAAAAGTGTCAGCAACCTCAATACCACAAATATGTGGAAACATGTGCGGACCAGGCACGCGGTGGAGTTCCAAAAACACACTGAAGACCTAGGCCAACCAACAGCGGCAGCTACCACCTCTTCAGCTCGTGTTGCTTCTTCCTCCAGCTCACGCACAGCTGGTTCGGCTTCCTCCTTGGATCGCCATGGAAGAACCTCTGGCACTGTTGTCCAGAGACCTAGTGTAATTCCACCCACAGCACCACGTTCCCAGTCATCCTCACACTCCCAGCCTAGTCTACAGCCATCGGTAGTACAGGCATGGGAGAAAAGGCGGGCATTCTCGGCAAACCACCCCCGAGCACAGGCTCTGAATGCAGGCATTGCCAAACTTCTGTCCCTGGAAATGCTCTCATTCAGGCTGGTGGAGACTGACAGCTTCCGTGACTTGATGGCATTGGCAGTCCCACAGTACCAGGTGCCCAGCCACTTTTACTTCAGCAGGCAAGCTGTCCCTGCCCTGCAGAAGCATGTGGAGGGACAAATCAAACATGCGCTACTGAACGCCGTCAGTAGCAAGGTCCACCTCACCACCGATGCGTGGACCAGTCAACATGGACAGGGGCGATACCTTTCCGTCACTGCCCATTGGGTTAATGTTGTTGAGCCGGGTACAGACCGTGCGAGTGGCGCAGGACGTGTCCTGCCCACTCCAAGGATTGCAGGAATCCAGTCTGTACGCATTGACTCCTCCTCTTACACCAGTTCCTCAGATTCCTCGCTGCAGGATCCGTCACAGTCCACCTCCACATGGACCCGTGAACGTTTACCTGTTACGACTGACATGAGCACAGCCGTGGCCAAACGTCAGCAGGCCGTCTTGAAATTAGTTTCTTTGGGGAATCGAAACCACACAGCGCAGGAGCTCTGGAATGCCCTAAAGCAGGAGAGCGATGTGTGGTTTGTGCCAGCGAATCTCCAGCCAGGCATGGTAGTGTGTGACAATGGCCGAAATCTGGTGGTAGCTTTAGGCCTTGGCAAACTCACTCACATCCCATGTCTGGCACATGTGCTCAATTTGGTTGTGCAGAGTTTTCTGAGGGACTATCTGGATCTTGATGCACTTCTGCACAAGGCCCGCATAGAGTGTGCTCACTTGCGGCGTTCCAGCTTGGCAAGATCCCGCATTGCTGCTTTGCAGCGTTGGTTTCGCCTTCCTGAACATCGCATCATATGTGACCTACCTACCAGGTGGAATTCCACGTTACATATGTTGGAGCAGTTGTGTGAGCAGCAGCAAGCAGTAATGGAGTACCAGCTGCATCAGGCGCAAAAAAGTCGCAGTCAGCGCCGCTCAGACTTCACAACCACAGAGTGGGCCACTATGAAGGACGTCTGCCAGGTTTTGCGTCCTTTTGATTATTCCACGCGGATGGCAAGTGCAGATGATGCACTAGTCAGCATGACTGTCCCCCTTATCTGCTTGCTTCAAGAAACCCTGCAAGGGATAAGGGATGATGTGGAAGAGGTGGAGAATGAGGAGTCACCTTTTCCATCAGGTTCTGGAGAGTCAGCGCCACGTGGTTCCTCACAAAGGGGTCGGCAGGGGACTCTTTGTGAGGAGGATGAGGAAGAGCTACGTCCAGAGGAGGGAGTTCCACCATTGTCCAGTGGTCAGTGTGTACAGCGAGGGTGGGGTGATGAAGAGCGGGCAGAGATCATGTCTCAAGCAGGGGACAGCGTTTCTGGGCCAGTTGGCAGTCTGCAGCACATGGTTGAGTTCATGTTGCAGTGCCTGAGAGACGACCGCCGCATCGACCACATTCTCAACGTGCCTGATTATTGGGTGTACGCCCTCCTCGATCCTCGCTACCGTGACAATGTCCAAAACCTCATCCCGGCGTTGACACGGGAGCATAAAATGCGGGAGTACCACGACACACTGGTGAATTCCATCATCTTCTCCAGTCCAACTGAGAGGAGTGCTGCTAGTGCTTTACAAAGCAGCTCAGTGCGTCGAGGCAGTGGAGGAGGAGGCTCTGTGTGATAGAAATATGTATATCATGTAGATCTCACTTGCATGTATACGCCTTTAAATCATATATATATATTCCTTTAAATCACATATACTTACACAAAAGCAAATATATATCTATCTACTCAGCTACTTTATAATCAATTGCTCAACTTTACCACATGAGCTAGGCCAGATTGTGCTCGGTACTTTCCGCTATGTCTCAAACACCTTAAAAACGGGAAGTTGGACCAGATGTTCGGGACTGATACCGCTGAGTCTTCTGAAATGGCAGATCAACAAGTGCCAAATGTAACTGAGTCCTGGTCAGATGCCTCAACTTTGCCCTACATACCGAGAGCTACATTTTAGTTGCATAATCAGCAGTCATATGCGCATTAATCACAATATTCCATATATATCAGATAACCAATAACTGAATTGTATGTTAATTAACTAACCGCCCAAAACCACTCCTTTCTATATGCTATTATAAAAACTATGTATCAGGAAATAAATGGCCAGTCTTTGATTGAATGTCAAGCTGTCACCACGTGTCAGACTCATTCTTTAAGGGCTCAGAAATAATTGGGAGCGGCCGCAGCACACACGGGTAGATTTATCCAACCCAAATTTCCATATCAAATGGCGCCCCCACGAGGCCGGACGAAGATATCACAGGAGGGGATCCGGCTGACCGCACAGACGAGGGTGCGGGCCATGGCCTTGGCCCACGGGACGGAGACTGCAGCTCCATCAGAGTAAGGTAAGAAAATTCTATCATCTTACCTGAATGTCCCCTGTGCCCAGTCCGGGTCTGTACCTTTATCCGGTCAGGTGTGGTCACCACCGCATTCCCAGGTAGTGTAAAAAGTCCGAGCCTAAACCCTGGGATATAAGTCGAGGTGTCTGCTGTGTGCCGTGTATATGTTCTGTGTTTGTGTAACATCCGGGAGAAGCAAGGAACAGTGACTGTTTGTGGTTGCTGGGTAACAGACCGCAGGAGGTCAAATCGCTCGATAAGTTATTGCAGGATTCCCGTGCATAGGAGGGATAGTTAGTCCCGGGGCAGCTGGCCCCAGGCTCCAGGCACGGGTAGTGATAACTTAGAGGGCTACTGCAGATTCCCGTAGTGCCGACTATCTAGTTAGATAGGTTGGAATGGGGTGGTAGAAATCCCACCTGTTGTGTTTCTCACTCAGGTGGCCCGGGCATAGGTGTGCTCAGTGCGATTGGCAGTAGTCTGTTTCCCAGAGCTTCCTGCACGTGTCACAAAATAATAAAGAGGGTGTCGAATCTCCTGGATGTCAATGTTCTTTGTCTGTTAATGTCACGTACTGTCGCTTAACTGTGTAGAATTAAAAAAGAAGTTTTTTTTCTCCTTCTCTCTCCCCGTCAGTTCTCTATTTAGAACTTCCCCTCCTCCATGCAGTTAGGGGAAATATATGCATTGTAAATCACACGGTCACCACCGTTTTTTTTTTTTTGTGTTTTTTTCCCTCTTCTTTTTGTTGCTAAGTTTTCTATTTTTGCATATATCAGGTTATGGTATGACATTTATTTGAAGAGGTGAAACTAAATGATATCTATCATTTTTGCTGTGACATATGTGATTTTTGGTATAACAGCAGCTGCTGATTAAAAGGGGAAGTGTGTCTCTGACTGCATTTGAGCGCAGCGTACAGAAAAAAAAAAAAAAGGAGGGGGGAGAGGAGAAGCCGTTTTAATTTTATGTTATTTTCTGTTTTTTGTTGCATTTTTTAAGTTTTTAGACTTATTATAAGTTTTTCAAAGTTTCTTTTCTTTTCTGCCTCTTCACCTTTTTGTTTAAAAGGGGTTTTTATTTATTTATTTATTTTTCTTCCTCCTCTGTGAAGATCCTGAGTTTTGGATCGTGTACCCAGTCTTTTTATGGTTCTTTTATGTTTTGATTTCAACATCTTGCATCAATTTTTTGAAAGCTCCCTTTTTCTTCTATTTTTCGTGTTTTTATATACTTACCTACTTGAGATTTTTATTGTTGTTTTTTATTTCTCTTTTTGCAATGGGGAATAATTTGGGCAAGCAACAGGAGAGCCTTTTGCTTCCTGATGAGAAAACGGCTCCTCAAATAGTAGCGGAGCATGAAGGTGTCAGATATGTGAAGAATTACAGGCAGCTCATGAAAGTATGTGAAATGCATCAGGGAGGCAGACTTAGAGCTGCAGAATGGCATGATGTCTTAAAAAGAAAGAAAGGAAAGCTAGTTGATACTAACTTGCTGCCAACTGCAACAGCATGGTATAAGGTGGCTACAGACTTACAACGTCTAGGGAGCACTGAAAGATATGTGAAGGAGTCAGGAAGTGATTTTTATGTGTACAAAGTAGGGAAAGATGTTAAACCATCAGCACCTCCCCCATATGGGGATGAAAAATATTGGGTGTGTGCAGTCTGCACCCAGCAGAATCCATTGTACAGGGAGACTTGCTCAGCATGTGGTGCGCCCTGCCCAAACTTGGTACAGGGAGATGGCACTGTTACTCTGACAATGCCGGCACGGGCTGCATCAAAGAAGAAGGAATTCTCTTCTTGTCTTTCTCCATCTTTTTCCTCTCCGTCTTCTGCACTGCCCTCTCCTCCTCCTCTTTCATCTCCACCTCTTTCTCCTCCTCTTTCTCTTCCTCACCCTTCTCATTATTCCGCACCTCCTCCTCCTACACCACACCCACCTCCTTCTTCTTCTTCTTCATCTCCTCTGTTGTGAATTCTGTGGCAGAGCTCCCTCCTGTGGTCACAAGTGGTACTTCGGCTGGTTCTCTCTGTGAGCTTCCGTTGGTGGAGGAAAGTGGTACTGCGGCTTCTGAGTTTCCTTCCTCAGGTGATGTGGTGAGGTCGTTAGGTGCTTCCCTATTTAACTCCACATAGTGCTTTGATCCTGGCCTTCAGTCAATGTTCTAGTGTTGGACCCGTTTTCCTCCTGGATCGTTCCTGTGGCTTGCTGCTCTGCATAGCTAAGTTCCTCTTTGCTATTTGTTTGCTGTTTTTTTCTGTCTAGCTTGTCAATTTGTTTTTTCTGCTTGCTGGAAGCTCTGGGACGCAGAGGGTGTACCTCCGTGCCGTTAGTTCGGTACGGAGGGTCTTTTTGCCCCCTTTGCGTGGTTTTTGAAGGGTTTTGTGTTGACCGCAAAGTTACCTTTCCTATCCTCGCTCTGTTCAGAAAGTTGGGCCTCACTTTGCTAAATCTATTTCATCTCTACGTTTGTCTTTTCATCTTTACTCACAGTCATTATATGTGGGGGCTGCCTTTTCCTTTGGGGTATCTCTCTGAGGCAAGGTAGGCTTATTTTCTATCTTCAGGCTAGCTAGTTTCTCAGACCGTGCCGAGTTGCATAGGCAGCGTTAGGTGCAATCCACGGCTGCCTCTAGTGTTGTTGGTTAGGATCAGGGATTGCGGTCAACAGAGTTCCCACGTCTCAGAGCTCGTTCTTGTTTTTTGGGTTATTGTCAGGTCACTGTATGTGCGCTGACCTCTATGTCCATTGTGGTTCTGAATTATCTTTCATAACCTCCCCCTCCTACACCACACCCACCTCCTTCTTCTTTTTCACCTCCTCCTCCTACACCACACCCACCTCCTTCTTCTTCACCTCCTCCTCCTACACCACACCCACCTCCTTCACACTTTTCATTCCTCCTCTCTCTCTCTCTCTCGTTCCGAAGCCCTCTCCCCCTCCTCTAAATCACCCATCTTTTCCTTACTCTGTGTCACACTCTCCTCCTGATCTGCTGCCTGTCAGGCAGGTGCCGAGTCCAGGCAGTGTGGTGTCCATGTATCCAGTGCTCACAGCACAAGGCACATTCTATATTCCCAATACAGCCCAGCCTCTGACAGTCATGGTATCGGGGGAGGAGGGTGGAGATCCCCCAGTAGAAGGCACCCCCCAAGCCGCAGCAGGCTTCCCCCAGGCAAACCCAGCAGCAGGCAGCTCAGGTCCGGGGACAAGGGGGGGAGACAGGCATCACCATCAGATGGTGATCAGTATCCCCGGTCAGAGCAGCCAACATTCACACCACAATGGAACTATAATCCTCCACAGCCTCAGCAGGGTGGGGACACATCCTCTCACAAAAAGACAATATCCAAGACCGCTTATCAGCCACTGCAGGACTCCAGTGCACTCTATCACAACTATTCCTCTGATGAGGATGAAGAGGGGACTTCATACATGCTACCCAGTACTAGAAAGAAAAACCCACGGGCACCTAGGAGACAGGGGCAGATAGAAGCACCACCATTACACTATGTGCACTTCACCCCAAGTCAGGTGACCAGTATCCTCAACAATCTTCCAGATCCAGAGATGCACCCCATGCCATTCTACAGAAGAATGCAGCAGAACCAGCGCACATATGCAGCCACCTGGAATGATCTGTGGGCAGTGATGGAGATAAAGGCAGGTGATGCCTTCTGGCCAATCATGAAAGAACACTTCAAGCTTTCAGCAGACTTAGACGTACATGCCTGGGAGTCAGGGCCGAAGCTGATTGAACAACTCAGAGAGTGGGCCAAAGGCAGGCTGGCCGGACAGGCCCTCAGCTTACATGACATGAGACAGGAGAAGACAGAGACTGTGGAGAAGTTTCATGGCAGAGTAATGCAGGTTTTCCAGGACCTGGGCTTCACCATTCATGATCAGATACCCAGGCAGATGTTGGCACAGGCCTTTGTGCATGGACTCAGAGAACCAATCAAGAAGCCACTGATAGTGGCTAGACCCGAGTACAGGTCAATAGCATTGGACACCCTGCTCACCGTAGCCAAAGGGATCGAGTCCCAACCAGGAGTGCGGAAGACAACACCCCTTATGGCGGCCATAGACTCTGAAGAGCCACCGCAATACCGAGACAGAAGGAACGTCAGATGTTTCAACTGCGGCAAATTGGGTCATTACCAGAGCCGGTGCAGAGCTCCATCACAACCCAAGACCCTGCCCAGAGGAGCAAGCCGAGGAGCAGACAAGGTGGACAGTGAAGCGCCCCATCCATAGGACAGGGGCAAGCCAGGTCCGCAAGACACCACGCTCCTGACATGCAAAACCCCTTCAGCAGGACCAACCCCTCAAATTACCCTGAAAGTGGATGGCGTTGTCAGGTCTTTTCTTGTGGACACTGGTGCAGCCAGAAGTGTGATGAGACATGTGGAACTCCCTGACCCTACCTGCCTATCAGAATCCTCTGTGTCTTGCGTAGGCATCGACGGTCAAGTCAGAAATTCTCAACTTACAAAGCCTCTGAGCGTGTGCACTCAGCCAGGACACTCTATCCTGTCCCAGTTTGTGGTGTCAAGAACCTGCCCACTCAACCTACTGGGGGCAGACCTTCTACAGAAACTAAAAGCAACCATAGTGTTCCAGGAAGATGGGACCGTGACCCTTTCTTCACCTCTGACCCAGGAAGAGTCAGTCATGCTGGCAGCCTTACAGGAACCTCAAACAACCCATGAAGGCCTACCCAAGGAGGTACTGGACGTAGTACCAGAAAGTCTATGGTCTAAGGGACCCCAAGATGTGGGAAAACTTCAGGTTGCCCTGGTGCGGGTATCGCTCAAGCCAGGTACTCCATATCCTCGTAAGGCCTAGTATCCCTTGTCCATTGCACAGAGTCAAGCCGTCTCAGACCAATTGAAGGTGTTCCTGGAAATAGGGGTCGTTGTCCCCTGCACCTCTCCTTGCAATACCCCGCTTTTCCCTGTCAAGAAAAAGACTGTAAAAGGAGAGCCAGCCAAGTTCAGAATGGTACATGACCTAAGAGCGGTAAATGACGCTACAGTATTTGAAACTCCAATTGTGCCAAATCCACACACCCTGCTCTCAAATGTGCCTTCCACAGCAACAGTGTTCACGGTGATCGACCTGGCAAATGCTTTCTTCAGTGTTCCCCTCCATCCAGATGACCAGTTCCTGTTTGCCTTCACGCATCAGGGGGCACAGTACACATGGGCGGTGATGCCCCAGGGGGCCCAGAACAGCCCCTCGCAATTCACCAAAGCAATGTCCACAGTTCTCGCCAACTGGATCACAGAACATGCAGAAGTGACCCTGCTACAATACGTGGACGATCTACTCCTTTGTGCAGTTGACTTTGACACGTGTAAAGCACATTCCGTGTCTCTCCTACTCTACCTGGCGAAACAACACTGCAAGGTCTCGAAGAACAAAGTCCAGTGGTGTCTGAAGCGAGTTACATTCCTTGGGCACTGCATTGCTCATCAGACTAAACACCTGACAGATGACCGGAAGACCACAGTGGAGAGGATGGCTCCCCCAACATCTCCAAAGGCACTACAAGCTTTTTCTTGGTCTAGTATCGTACTGCAGAACCTGGATCCCTGATGCCTCAGTCCTAATGCAACCTCTGTATGACTGCGTTAACGTAACCCCGTTCCTGCTAACAGATGTGGCCTGCAGTTCGTTCAAGAAGCTAAAAGTCTCAGTAGTCTCAGCGCCAGCGCTAGGCCTACCTGACTACGAGAAGCCATTCCGTCTCTACCTGATGGAGAAAGAAGGCCATGCTACTGGAGTCCTGACACAGACTCACGGGGGAAGACAGAGACCTCTAGGCTATTTTTCAGCTCGCCTGGATCCAGTTGCAAGGGGAGCCCCCTCCTGCATGAGAGCAGTATTTGCAGCACACGCCCTCCTGGACAAAACAGCTGACATCATTCTTGGACATCCACTGGAAATCCTGGCTCCACATGACATCTCAGCAATTCTCAATCAAACCCAGCCAAAACATCTCTCCACAGCAAGACATCTTCATCCCTACTACTGCCTGACAACGTCACCATCTCCAGATGTACAGTCCTCAATCCGGCCACTCTACTCCCACTCCCAAGGGGGGATACAGATATGGACCCTCAAGATCAAAATCTGCATGATACCTTCCACAAGGATCTGGATTTGCTCCGACCAGATGATCATGATTGCTTCAGCATCATGCAACAGGAAACAGCAGGACTACCCAATGTGGCAGAAGAGCCACTGGCCAACCCAGAGTTGATCATCTATGTAGATGGCTCCAGATTTGCAGATGATGAAGGAAGATTTCACACGGGATGTGCAGTGACCAGCAATCAAGAAATCCTGTGGTCCAGGAGTCTGCCACCTAGCCTGTCAGCCCAGGAAGCAGAACTGATAGCGCTGACGAAGGCTTGCCAGATTGCAGAAGGCAAAACTGCGAACATTTACACCGATTCAAGGTAATCGCATGGCATAGCACTAGTGTTGAGCGATACCTTCCGATATCGGAAAGTATCGGTATCGGATTGGATCGGCCGATATTCAAAAAATATCGGATATCGCCGATACCGATACCCGATCCCAATGCAAGTCAATGGGACCAAAATATCGGAATTAAAATAAACCCTTTCTTGCCTTGTAGGTTCATTCTACATGAAGGAAAACAACTAAGAATAATGCCGGATGTATTTGGGGAGGTGGCGGAGACATTAAAGTCATAGAGGTTTATCCCAATCAAATAGAATATCATGTTTTTTGTTTTTTTTAAGACGTTCGGAGTGACAAAGATATTGACTATGTAATTTTTTTTTTTTATTTTGTCAGATATTGATGTTTCACTATTCCACGCCCTTCCCCTTCTTTTTTTTCTTTTTTTTTTTTCTTTTCCCACACTTTCATCTTCATCATCATCAGCATCTTTGACATCAACTTCTTCTTCACCTTATTCATCTTCTTCTTCATCCTTTACCTTTTTTTTTTTTTTTATTACATTCTTCATATTCATTTTATTCAACTATTATTATTCTTCCTATTCTACATATTCTTTTTATTCCACTGTTATTATTCTTCCTATTCTACTTCTTCATCATATTCTCATTTGTGACGGGCATTCCCGTAGTTGTTATCTATAAAAGTTGGAAGATTACACCTTCCGTTCTGCCAGTCACAAAAGTTACATTTGTCCGCGTTCAGTTTGGCCTGCAGCATCAGGCTTTATCCAGGGGCACCACGAGGAGGAACGGACTCACCCCCATACACTGCTTAGTCTTCTTCTGCATATAATTTAGATAATATCTTTTGCTCTGATATTAAGTCTTATGCTTAATGTTCTTCTGCTCTTTGTTCTGCAGCCTCTTGTTCTTCTGCTTCTCGGTCTTCCATGTCGTCGTCTCCAGGGTCGTCGTCTCCAGTGTCGTCATCTCCGCCGTCGTCGTCTCAGCCGTCGTCGTCTCCGCCGTCGTCGCCTCCGCCGTCGTCGTCATCGGGGTGGTCTTCCGGGTCGTCGTCGTCGTCGTCATCGGGGTGGTCTTCCGGGTCGTCGACTTTAGGGTCTTCAACTTGGAAATGTAGAAAAAGGTACAGGAAGGCTGAGAAAATGCCAAGAACCAGCTGATGGAACTGGAACTCGGATGGCTACCCGAAGGTTCAAGAGCCTATGGAACTACCGAGGACCAGCTGACGTTACTGGAACCCGGTTACTAAGCAGGAGGTACCCGTGCTTAAAAGCACTACCAAGGACCGCCTGACGTTGGCGGAACTCGGATACCCAGAAGGAGGCACCTAAGCCAAAGGCTCTGCCCGGAACCAGCTGACGGTACTGGAACCAGGATGGGGAGCAGAAGGTACAAGAGCAAAAGACACTGCCGAGAACCAGCTGACGGTACTGGAACCCGGATGGGTAGCCGAAGGTCCAAGAGCCAATGGAACTACCGAGGACCAGCTGACGTTACTGGAACCCGGTTACTAAGCAGGAGGTACCCGTGCCTGAAAGCACTACCAAGGACCACCTGACGTTGGTGGAACTTGGATACCCAGAAGGAGGCACCTAAGCCAAAGGCTCTGCCCGGAACCAGCTGACGGTACTGGAACCAGGATGGGGAGCAGAAGGTACAAGAGCAAAAGACACTGCCGAGAACCAGCTGACGGTGCTGGAACCAGGTGGTGGACCTGAAGGCCCACAGGAGAGGAGAGAACAGCTAGGCCGCGAGGCAGCCGCAGTTACCGAACCCCAACAGTCCTACAGGGGGAGCTGGGCCTACTGGCACTACAGAACCAGCCTTGACTACCAGTTCACGCAGCCCACATAGGAAGCTCCTAAACTGGAGGCACCCTGGAGTTGGCTAACCCGACCGCACCACGACGGGGCAAGCATAGGCGTCTCAGTGAGCTTGACACAACCCGGAAACAGCTGACGGTGCTGAAACCAGGCTTGTCACGAGGGAGTATCTGTGTCAAGAACACTGCCGAGAACCAGCTGGTGGTGCTGGAACCCAGATGCGTTGCCCCAGTGTGCAAGAGCCAATGGCACGACCGAGGACCAGCTGGCGGTGCTGGAACCCGGTTACTAAGCTGTAGGTGCCCGCGCTTAAAAGCACTACCAAGGACCGCCTGACGTTGGCGGAACTCGGATACCCAGGAGGAGGCACCTAAGCCAAAGGCTCGGCCTGGAACCAGCTGACGGTGCTGGAACCAGGTGGTGGACCCGAAGGCCCACAGGAGAGGAGAGAACAGCTAGGCCGCGAGGCAGCCGCAGTTACCGAACCCCAACAGTCCTACAGGGGGAGCTGGGCCTACTGGCACTACAGAACCAGCCTTGACTACCAGTTCACGCAGCCCACATAGGAAGCTCCTAAACTGGAGGCACCCTGGAGTTGGCTAACCCGACCGCACCACGACGGGGCAAGCATAGGCGTCTCAGTGAGCTTGACACAACCCGGAAACAGCTGACGGTGCTGAAACCAGTCTTGTCACGAGGGAGTACCTGTGTCAAGAACACTGCCAAGAACCAGCTGGCGGTGCTGGAACCCAGATGCGTTGCCCCAGTGTGCAAGAGCCAATGGCACGACCGAGGACCAGCTGGCGGTGCTGGAACCCGGTTACTAAGCTGTAGGTGCCCGCGCTTAAAAGCACTACCAAGGACCGCCTGACGTTGGCGGAACTCGGATACCCAGGAGGAGGCACCTAAGCCAAAGGCTCGGCCTGGAACCAGCTGACGGTGCTGGAACCAGGTGGTGGACCCGAAGGCCCACAGGAGAGGAGAGAACAGCTAGGCCGCGAGGCAGCCGCAGTTACCGAACCCCAACAGTCCTACAGGGGGAGCTGGGCCTACTGGCACTACAGAACCAGCCTTGACTACCAGTTCACGCAGCCCACATAGGAAGCTCCTAAACTGGAGGCACCCTGGAGTTGGCTAACCCGACCGCACCACGACGGGGCAAGCATAGGCGTCTCAGTGAGCTTGACACAACCCGGAAACAGCTGACGGTGCTGAAACCAGGCTTGGCATGAGGGAGTACCTGTGACAAGAACACTGCAGAGAACCAGCTGGCGGTGCTGGAACCCAGATGCGTTGCCCCAGTGTGCAAGAGCCAATGGCACGACCGAGGACCAGCTGGCGGTGCTGGAACCCGGTTACTAAGCTGTAGGTGCCCGCGCTTAAAAGCACTACCAAGGACCGCATGACGTTGGCGGAACTCGGATACCCAGGAGGAGGCACCTAAGCCAAAGGCTCGGCCTGGAACCAGCTGACGGTGCTGGAACCAGGTGGTGGACCCGAAGGCCCACAGGAGAGGAGAGAACAGCTAGGCCGCGAGGCAGCCGCAGTTACCGAACCCCAACAGTCCTACAGGGGGAGCTGGGCCTACTGGCACTACAGAACCAGCCTTGACTACCAGTTCACGCAGCCCACATAGGAAGCTCCTAAACTGGAGGCACCCTGGAGTTGGCTAACCCGACCGCAACACGACGGGGCAAGCATAGGCGTCTCAGCGAGTTTGACACAACCCGGAAACAGCTGACGGTGCTGAAACCAGGTTTGGCACGAGGGAGTACCTGTGACAAAAACACTGCCGAGAACCAGCTGGCGGTGCTGGAACCCAGATGCGTTGCCCCAGTGTGCAAGAGCCAATGGCACGACCGAGGACCAGCTGGCGGTGCTGGAACCCGGTTACTAAGCTGTAGGTGCCCGCGCTTAAAAGCACTACCAAGGACCGCCTGACGTTGGCAGAACTCGGATACCCAGGAGGAGGCACCTAAGCCAAAGGCTCGGCCCGGAACCAGCTGACGGTGCTGGAACCAGGTGGTGGACCCCAAGGCCCACAGGAGAGGAGAGAACAGCTAGGCCGCGAGGCAGCCGCAGTTACCGAACCCCAACAGTCCTACAGGGGGAGCTGGGCCTACTGGCACTACAGAACCAGCCTTGACTACCAATTCATGCAGCCCACATAGGAAGCTCCTAAACTGGAGGCACCCTGGAGTTGGCTAACCCGACCGCAACACGACGGGGCAAGCATAGGCGTCTCAGCGAGTTTGACACAACCCGGAAACAGCTGACGGTGCTGAAACCAAGTTTGGCACGAGGGAGTACCTGTGACAAAAACACTGCCGAGAACCAGCTGGCGGTGCTGGAACCCAGATGCGTTGCCCCAGTGTGCAAGAGCCAATGGCACGACCGAGGACCAGCTGGCGGTGCTGGAACCCGGTTACAAAGCTGTAGGTGCCCGCGCTTAAAAGCACTACCAAGGACCGCCTGACGTTGGCGGAACTCGGATACCCAGGAGGAGGCACCTAAGCCAAAGGCTCAGCCCGGAACCAGCTGACGGTGCTGGAACCAGGTGGTGGACCCCAAGGCCCACAGGAGAGGAGAGAACAGCTAGGCCGCGAGGCAGCCGCAGTTACCGAACGCCAACAGTCCTACAGGGGGAGCTGGGCCTACTGGCACTACAGAACCAGCCTTGACTACCAGTTCACGCAGCCCACATAGGAAGCTCCTAAACTGGAGGCACCCTGGAGTTGGCTAACCCGACCGCAACACGACGGGGCAAGCATAGGCGTCTCAGCTAGTTTGACACAACCCGGAAACAGCTGACGGTGCTGAAACCAGGTTTGGCGCGAGGGAGTACCTGTGACAAAAACACTGCCGAAAACCAGCTGGCGGTGCTGGAACCCAGATGCGTTGCCCCAGTGTGCAAGAGCCAATGGCACGACCGAGGACCAGCTGGCGGTGCTGGAACCCGGTTACTAAGCTGTAGGTGCCCGCGCTTAAAAGCACTACCAAGGACCGCCTGACGTTGGCAGAACTCGGATACCCAGGAGGAGGCACCTAAGCCAAAGGCTCGGCCCAGAACCAGCTGACGGTGCTGGAACCAGGTGGTGGACCCCAAGGCCCACAGGAGAGGAGAGAACAGCTAGGCCGCGAGGCAGCCGCAGTTACCGAACCCCAACAGTCCTACAGGGGGAGCTGGGCCTACTGGCACTACAGAACCAGCCTTGACTACCAATACATGCAGCCCACATAGGAAGCTCCTAAACTGGAGGCACCCTGGAGTTGGCTAACCCGACCGCAACACGACGGGGCAAGCATAGGCGTCTCAGCGAGTTTGACACAACCCGGAAACAGCTGACGGTGCTGAAACCAGGTTTGGCACGAGGGAGTACCTGTGACAAAAACACTGCCGAGAACCAGCTGGCGGTGCTGGAACCCAGATGCGTTGCCCCAGTGTGCAAGAGCCAATGGCACGACCGAGGACCAGCTGGCGGTGCTGGAACCCGGTTACTAAGCTGTAGGTGCCCGCGCTTAAAAGCACTACCAAGGACCGCCTGACGTTGGCGGAACTCGGATACCCAGGAGGAGGCACCTAAGCCAAAGGCTCGGCCTGGAACCAGCTGACGGTGCTGGAACCAGGTGGTGGACCCGAAGGCCCACAGGAGAGGAGAGAACAGCTAGGCCGCGAGGCAGCCGCAGTTACCGAACCCCAACAGTCCTACAGGGGGAGCTGGGCCTACTGGCACTACAGAACCAGCCTTGACTACCAATTCATGCAGCCCACATAGGAAGCTCCTAAACTGGAGGCACCCTGGAGTTGGCTAACCCGACCGCAACACGACGGGGCAAGCATAGGCGTCTCAGTGAGCTTGACACAACCCGGAAACAGCTGACGGTGCTGAAACCAGGCTTGGCACGAGGGAGTACCTGTGTCAAGAACACTGCCGAGAACCAGCTGGCGGTGCTGGAACCCAGATGCGTTGCCTATTAAAGATTGTCTTCCTAGAGCCCCAACTAGCGGTGCTGGAGCAAAGGGTAAGCAGGGGGAGCATAGTGTAGGCCGAAGCCTGCACTGGAGGCAGCTTTGTGTCAGCGTTGCGTTTGCAGGACACTTTGCCGGCTACACAGTGTGGGAACAGCTGGCGTTGCTGAACCCCACTAACACAATGGCGGGTGTTTTTCTCTGTGCAGCTAGCACTTGCGGGCAATAACTAGCGATGTTAGAGCCCGTGGTGAAGCAGGAGGAGGAGGAGAGGAGCAGAGTGTAGGCCGAAGCCTAGTTGAACCAATTTCAAAGGAAACCTTTAACCTCCCCTCAGGTGTTACAAAGTACAAGAGACACACCTTGTGCAGTATTAATGCTGCACAAGTGAAAGGTTGCTCTATTAATTTGTCTACTTGCACACGCTGAATGAAAGACGTACACAATTTAGCCCATTCTACAGTCAAACTGTAGTGGATGCGTGACTTGGCTTTTTAAGGAGACGCAGCACAGGTGTCCCAAATAACGCCTTGGTGCTTGGCGCAGCTTCCTGAGCGTTGTTATTTGCTGTACAGGAGTCTGCACTCTTGTGTTATCCCTTGGCAATGCCCTGTTAGAGCTGCCCGTCTCATGACCTCATTTCATGTTGGCCGATGCGGTTAACGATGGCCATAAATCCCAGACCCACAGTGCCTTTTCATAAAGTCACACTGCGGTGCTGGGATTCGTGGCCTTGATCAGTAAATATTTTGGCCGCTCACACACGTCCTTACACCTGCTTCAGACTGGGCGGCCTCTGCTGATCCCTTCTCGCATGCCGCGGCCATGAGGCTGCACAGTCTGAAGAAGGCGGAAGGAGATGAGTTAAGACAGGCGAAGATATGCACTGCTCGTGCCCATCAATCACACCCTCGCAGTCAAAATAAGTAAGACAACGAGGGGCGTTGTGTCGGGCATGGCGGACGCACAGGCACAGCCAGCCAACCAATGATGTCAGAAGACGGGCAGCGCTAACAATGGGGGTGCTGCGTGTCATTAGAAAGGAAAATCACACCTCAGGGACAGTGGAATGGTCTGTAATGAGACACATTTTGTACGTGTTGAGTTCCACGTGGGCAAGCAGAAAAAGTCAGCCACCTTGTACAAATGCAGCAGTACTGCTGTACAAGGTGGCTGTTATACATAGAAACACCTGGGGGGGTGGGGCCAGGTTCCCTTTAATTTCAGTTCATGTGCCTGCGTGGCGTTTGCAGGTCATGTTGCCGGCTACACAGCAGGGGAACAGCTGGCGGTGCTGAACCCCACTAACACATTGGCTGGTGTTTTTCTCTGTGCAGCTAGCACTTCCGGGCAGAAACTGGCGGTGTTTGAGTCCAGGGTCAGCAGGAGGAGGAGAGGAGCAGAGTGTAGGCCGAAGCCTGCACTGGTGGCAGCTTTTGGTCAGTTGTGCCAGCGTGGCTTGTGCTGGACACGATGCCGGCTACACAGCGGGGGAACAGCTGGCGGTGCTGAACCCCACTAACACATTGGCTGGTGTTTTTCTCTGTGCAGCTAGCACTGCCGGGCAGAAACTGGCGGTGTTTGAGCCCAGGGTCAGCAGGAGGAGGAGAGGAGCAGAGTGTAGGCCGAAGCCTGCACTGGTGGCAGCTTTTGGTCAGTTGTGCCAGCGTGGCTTGTGCTGGACACGATGCCGACTACACAGCAGGGGAACAGCTGGCGGTGCTGAACCCCACTAACACATTGACTGGTGTTTTTCTCTGTGCAGCTAGCAGTTCCGGGCAAAAACTAGCGGTGTTTGAGCCCAGGGTCAGCAGGAGAGGAGCAGAGTGTAGGCCGAAGCCTAGTTGAACCAATTTCAAAGGTTACCTTTAACCCCCCATCAGGTGTTGCAAGGTACAAGAGCCACACCTTGTGCAGCATTAATGCTGCACAAGTAAAAGGTTGCTCTATTTAATTTGCTCCTTGCACACGCTGAATAAAACACGTACACTATTTAGCCCACTATACTGTCAAACAGTAGTGGAGGCGTGACTTGTCTTTTTAAGGAGATGCAGCACAGGTGTCAAAATTTACACCTAGCTGCTGGGCGCAGATTCCTGAGCGTTGTTATTTGCTGTACAGGAGTCTGCGCTATTGTGATCCCTTGGTCATGCGCTGTGAGAGCTTCCTGTCTTCTGACCTCATTTCATGTCGGCCGTTGCGGTTAGCGATGGACATGAATCCCAGACCCACAGTGTGTTTTCAAAAAATCACACTGCGTGGCTGGGATTCGTGGCCTTGTGCAGTAAATATGTTTGACACTCACACATGTCCTTACACCAGCTTCAGACTGGGCGGCCTCATCTGATCCCTTATCGCCTGCCGCGGCCATGAGGACACCCAGTCTGAAGAAGGCGGAAGGAGATGAGTGAACACAGGCAAACATATGCACTGCACATGCCCATCAATCACACCCTCGCTGTCCAAAAAAATAAGACACCGAGGGGCGTTGTTTCGAGCAGGGCAGACGCACAGGCGCAGCCAGCTAACCAATGATGTCAAAAGACGGGCAGCGCTAACAAGGGTGGTGCTGCGTATCATTAGAAAGGAAAGTCACACCTCAGGGACAGTGGAATGGTCTCAATGAGACACATTTTGTACGTGTTGAGTTCCACGTGGGCAAGGAGAAAAAGTCAGCCACCTTGTACAAATGCAGCAGTACTGCTGTACAAGGTGGCTGTTATACATAGAAACACCTGGGGGTGGGGGGCAGGCTCCCTTCAATTTCAGTTCATGTGCCTGCGTGGCGTTTGCAGGTCACGTTGCAAGCTACACAGCAGGGGAACAGCTGGCGTTGCTGAACCCCACTGACACATTGACTGGTGTTTTTCTCTGTGCAGCTCGCATGTCCGGGCAAAAACTGGCGGTGTTAGAGCCCAGGGTCAGCAGGAGGAGGAGAGGAGCAATGTGTAGGCCGAAGCCTGCACTGGTGGCAGCTTTTGGTCAGTTGTGCCAGCGTGGCTTGTGCTGGACACGATGCCGGCTACACAGCGGGGGAACAGCTGGCGGTGCTGAACCCCACTAACACATTGGCTGGTGTTTTTCTCTGTGCAGCTAGCACTTCCGGGCAGAAACTGGCGGTGTTTGAGCCCAGGGTCAGCAGGAGGAGGAGAGGAGCAGAGTGTAGGCCGAAGCCTGCACTGGTGGCAGCTTTTGGTCAGTTGTGCCAGCGTGGCTTGTGCTGGACACGATGCCGACTACACAGCAGGGGAACAGCTGGCGCTGCTGAACCCCACTAACACATTGACTGGTGTTTTTCTCTGTGCAGCTAGCAGTTCCGGGCAAAAACTAGCGGTGTTTGAGCCCAGGGTCAGCAGGAGAGGAGCAGAGTGTAGGCCGAAGCCTAGTTGAACCAATTTCAAAGGTTACCTTTAACCCCCCTCAGGTGTTGCAAGGTACAAGAGCCACACCTTGTGCAGCATTAATGCTGCACAAGTAAAAGGTTGCTCTATTTGGTTTGCTCCTTGCACACGCTGAATAAAACACGTACACTATTTAGCCCATTATACTGTCAAACAGTTGTGGAGGCGTGACTTGTCTTTTTAAGGAGACACAGCACAGGTGTCAAAATTTGCACCTAGGTACTGGGCGCAGATTCCTGAGCGTTGTTATTTGCTGTACAGGAGTCTGCGCTATTGTGATCCCTTGGCCATGCGCTGTGAGCGCTTCCTGTCTTCTGACCTCATTTCATGTCGGCCGTTGCGGTTAGCGATGGACATGAATCCCAGACCCACAGTGTGTTTTCCAAAAATCACACTGCGTGGCTGGGATTCGTGGCCTTGTGCAGTAAATAGGTTTGCCGCTCACACATGTCCTTACACCTGCTCCAGACTGGGCGGCCTCAGCTGATCCCTTATCGCCTACCACGGCCAGGAGGCCGCACAGTCTGAAGAAGGCGGAAGGAGATGAGTTAAGACAGGCGAACATATGCACTGCTCGTGCCCATAAACCACACCCTCGCTGACAAAATAAATATGACAACGAGGGGCGTTGTTTCTAGCAGGGCGGATGCACAGGCGCAGCCAGCTAACCATGATGACAAAAGACGGGAAACGCTACCAAGGGGGGTGCTGCGTATCATTAGAAAGGAAAGTCACACCTCAGGGACAGTGGAATGGTCTCAATGAGACACATTTTGTACGTGTTGAGTTCCACGTGGGCAAGGAGAAAAAGTCAGCCACCTTGTACAAATGCAGCAGTACTGCTGTACTAGGTGGCTGTTATACATAGAAACACCTGGGGGGGTGGGGCCAGGTTCCCTTTAATTTCAGTTCATGTGCCTGCGTGGCGTTTGCAGGTCACGTTGCCGGCTACACAGCAGGGGAACAGCTGGCGTTGCTGAACCCCACTGACACATTGACTGGTGTTTTTCTCTGTGCAGCTCGCATGTCCGGGCAAAAACTGGCGGTGTTAGAGCCCAGGGTCAGCAGGAGGAGGAGAGGAGCAATGTGTAGGCCGAAGCCTGCACTGGTGGCAGCTTTTGGTCAGTTGTGCCAGCGTGGCTTGTGCTGGACACGATGCCGGCTACACAGCGGGGGAACAGCTGGCGGTGCTGAACCCCACTAACACATTGGCTGGTGTTTTTCTCTGTGCAGCTAGCACTTCCGGGCAGAAACTGGCGGTGTTTGAGCCCAGGGTCAGCAGGAGGAGGAGAGGAGCAGAGTGTAGGCCGAAGCCTGCACTGGTGGCAGCTTTTGGTCAGTTGTGCCAGCGTGGCTTGTGCTGGACACGATGCCGACTACACAGCAGGGGAACAGCTGGCGCTGCTGAACCCCACTAACACATTGACTGGTGTTTTTCTCTGTGCAGCTAGCAGTTCCGGGCAAAAACTAGCGGTGTTTGAGCCCAGGGTCAGCAGGAGAGGAGCAGAGTGTAGGCCGAAGCCTAGTTGAACCAATTTCAAAGGTTACCTTTAATCCCCCCTCAGGTGTTGCAAGGTACAAGAGCCACACCTTGTGCAGCATTAATGCTGCACAAGTAAAAGGTTGCTCTATTTGGTTTGCTCCTTGCACACGCTGAATAAAACACGTACACTATTTAGCCCATTATACTGTCAAACAGTTGTGGAGGCGTGACTTGTCTTTTTAAGGAGACGCAGCACAGGTGTCAAAATTTGCACCTAGGTACTGGGCGCAGATTCCTGAGCGTTGTTATTTGCTGTACAGGAGTCTGCGCTATTGTGATCCCTTGGCCATGCGCTGTGAGTGCTTCCTGTCTTCTGACCTCATTTCATGTCGGCCGTTGCGGTTAGCGATGGACATGAATCCCAGACCCACAGTGTGTTTTCAAAAAATCACACTGCGTGGCTGGGATTCGTGGCCTTGTGCAGTAAATAGGTTTGCCGCTCACACATGTCCTTACACCTGCTCCAGACTGGGCGGCCTCAGCTGATCCCTTATCGCCTACCACGGCCAGGAGGCCGCACAGTCTGAAGAAGGCGGAAGGAGATGAGTTAAGACAGGCGAACATATGCACTGCTCGTGCCCATAAACCACACCCTCGCTGACAAAATAAATATGACAACGAGGGGCGTTGTTTCTAGCAGGGCGGATGCACAGGCGCAGCCAGCTAACCATGATGACAAAAGACGGGAAACGCTACCAAGGGGGGTGCTGCGTATCATTAGAAAGGAAAGTCACACCTCAGGGACAGTGGAATGGTCTCAATGAGACACATTTTGTACGTGTTGAGTTCCACGTGGGCAAGGAGAAAAAGTCAGCCACCTTGTACAAATGCAGCAGTACTGCTGTACTAGGTGGCTGTTATACATAGAAACACCTGGGGGGGTGGGGCCAGGTTCCCTTTAATTTCAGTTCATGTGCCTGCGTGGCGTTTGCAGGTCACGTTGCCGGCTACACAGCAGGGGAACAGCTGGCGTTGCTGAACCCCACTAACACATTGGCTGGTGTTTTTCTCTGTGCAGCTAGCACTTCCGGGCAAAAACTAGCGGTGTTTGAGCCCAGGGTCAGCAGGAGGAGGAGAGGAGCAGAGTGTAGGCCGAAGCCTGCACTGGTGGCAGCTTTTGTTCTGTTGTGCCAGCGTGGCTTGTGCTGGACACGTTGCCGACTACACAGCAGGGGAACAGCTGGCGGTGCTGAACCCCACTGACACATCACCTAGTGTTTTTTCTGTGTAGACAACACTTCCAGGTGGCAACTGACAGTGTTGAAACCCAGGGAATCAAAGAGGAGCAGAGTGTAGGCCGAAGCCTGCAGTGGAGCAAGTTGAAAGGGAACCTTTAACCCCCCCCCCCCCCAGGCATTTGTTGCTGAAAGAGCCATCTTGTACAGCAGTAATACTGCACATGGAAAATGGTGGCTCCGAAAATTATGCTCCTTGCAAACGCTGAAGTACACACTCATATAATGTGTCCCCTCACACCGTCAAACCATCCCGGAAGTGGGACTTTCCTTTGTAATGTGACACAGCACAGCCGTCATTCCAACCCCCTTGGTGCCGGGCGCCACCTCCTCAACGTTGTTTGGTTCTGTCACGGAGCCCGCGCTGTAATGTTATCCCTTGGCCATGCACAGTTAGCGGTGGCCGTCTTCTGACATCATGTAGGTGTCAGGCTGGCAGTGCCTGTGCGTCCAAGCTGCCCGAGATCCAACCTTGCAGTGTCATCTAATGTAGTCCCACTGCGGGCCAGGGATCTATGGGCATGCGCAGTGCATATCATCGCCTCTCACTCACCTCCTTCCTGCTTCTTCAGACTGTGCGGCGTCACGGCCGTGGCATGCTATTAGGGATCAGCTGACGCCGCCTAGTCTGAAGAAGCGTGAAGAAGGGGAGTGAGAGGCTAGTAGATGCACTGCGCATGGCCATGGATACCAGGCCCACTGTGGGATCACATTAGACGACACTGCGAGGTGTGATTTCGGGCAGCGTGGACGCACAGGCGCAGCCAGGACGACAACAAATGATGTCAGAGGACGGGCAGCGCAAACTGTGCATGGCAAAGGGATAACATAACAGCGCAGGGTCCATGACGGAATCAAACAACGCTAAGGAGGCAGCGCACGGTGCCAAGGGGGTAGCAATGACGGCTGTGCTGCGTCACATTACAAAGGAAAGTCCCACCTCCGGGACGGTTGGACGGTGTGAGGGGACACATTACATGAGTGTGTAGTTCAGCGTTTGCAAGGAGCATAATTTCAAGAGCGACCTTTCCCTTGTGCAGTATTAGTGCTGCACATGGTGGGTCTTTCAGTAACAAACGCCTAGGGGGGGGGGGGGGACAGGTCCCCTTACATTTTAGTTGTGCCAGCGTGGCTTTCGCATGACACGTTGCCGGATACACAGCTGGGGATCAGCTGACGTTACTGAACCCCAATAACAGAGGAGCGACTGTTGACTGTGCACACAGCACTTCCAGGCACCAACTGGCGGTGTTAGAGCCCAGGGACAGCAGGAGGAGCAGATTGGAGGTATTGCCACACACACAGCTGGGGATCAGCTGACGTTACTGAACCCCAATAACAGAGGAGCGACTGTTGACTGTGCACACAGCACTTCCAGGCACCAACTGGCGGTGTTAGAGCCCAGGGACAGCAGGAGGAGCAGATTGGAGGTATTGCCGCACACACAGCTGGGGATCAGCTGACGTTACTGAACCCCAATAACAGAGGAGCGACTGTTGACTGTGCACACAGCACTTCCAGGCACCAACTGGCGGTGTTAGAGCCCAGGGACAGCAGGAGGAGCAGAGGAACAGAGTGTAGGCCGAAGCCTGATTGGAGCAAGTTGAAAGGGAACCTTTAACCCCCCCCAAGACGTTTGTAGCTGAAAGAGCCATCTTGTGCAACACTAACGATGCAAAAGGAAAAGGTGGTTCTTTTAATTATGCTCCTTGCAAACACCGAAGTAAACACTAAAAATGTGTCCCCTTATACCGTTAAACCGTCCCGGAGGTGCGAATTTCCTTCGTAATGGGACACAGCACAGCTGTCATTCCTATCCCCTTGGTGCCGTGCGCTGCCTCCTCAGCGTTGTTTTAAGCTGTCACGGAGCCTGCGCTGTTCTGTTAGCCCTTGGCCATGCCCAATTAGCGCTGCCTGTCTTCTGACATAATTTGGTGTCAGGCTGTCAGTGCCTGTGCGTCCACGCTGCTCCAGATCCCACCTCGCAGTCTCGTCTAACGTAATCCCACTGCGGGCCTTGGAACCATGGGCATGCACAGTGCATATCCTCGACTCTCACTCCCCTCCTTCCCTCTTCTTCAGACTGTGCGGTGTCACGGCCGTGGCATGCTATTAGGGATCAGCTGACGGCGCACAGTCTAAAGAAGGCGGAGGGAAATGAGCGAGAGCCCGAGGGGAAGATATGCACTGCGCATGCCCATGGATCCCAGGCCCGCAGTGTGACTCAATCAGAAGACACTGCGAGGCGGGATCTCGGGCAGCGCGGCCGCACAGGCGCAGCCAGCCTGACACCAAATTATGTCAGAAGACAGGCAGCGCAAATAGGGCATGCCCAAGGGATAACAGAACAGCGCAGGCTCCGTGACAGCTTAAAACAACGCTGAGGAGGCGGCGCATGGCACCAAGGGGGTAGGAATGACGGCTGTGCTGCGTCACATTACGAAGGAAAGTCCCAGCTCCGGGACAGTATAATGGTATCAGTGAACACATTTTATAAGTGTTAAGTTCTGCGTGTGCAAGGAGCTAAAAAAAAAGAGCTACCTTTTCCTTGTGCAGCATTACTGCTGCACAAGATGGCTCTTTCAGTAACAAACGACGGGGGGACAGGTTCCCTTACATTTAGGTTGTTGCTACACAGCTGGGGATCAGCTGACGTTACTGAAACCCAATAACACTGGGTCGTATGTTTTTACTGTGCAGCCTGCACTTCTGAGCCGCAACTGGCGGTGTTGGAGCCCAGGAATAGCAGTTCAGGTGGTAGAAAGATGAACACAGCAGGAGACCTGGATGACACCCAATTACTTAATCAGGCAGAGGAGTGGCAAATTCCTGCGAGATCCAGGCCTGGTTCATTTTCAGGAAAGTAAGCCGGTCAACGTTATCGGAGGATAGTCGCATGCGACGGTCTGTTAGTACACCACCTGCGGCACTAAAGACACGTTCCGATAAGACACTAGCCGCAGGGCAAGCCAGCACCTCCAATGCATACTGGCTTAGCTCTGGCCATGTATCCAGCTTAGAGACCCAAAACTTGAACGGGGAAGAGCCGTCTGGGAGTACAGTAAGAGGGCAAGCCATGTAGTCTGTCACCATCTGACGGAACCGTTGCCTCCTGCTGACTGGAGCCGCCGGTGATGGTGTAGACATTTGGGGCGGGCACACAAAAGTGTGCCAGAGTTGTGCCATACTGGGCTTGCCTTGGGCAGAGGCACTGCTTCTGCTCCCTCTTTGGGCAGAGCCTCCCCCACTGCCTCGACGCACTGAGCTGCTTTGTAAAGCACTAGCAGCACTCCTCTCAGTTGGACAGGAGAAGATGATGGAATTCACCAGTGTGTCGTGGTACTCCCGCAATTTACGCTCCCGGGTCAACGCAGGGATGAGGTTTTGGACGTTGTCCCGGTAGCGAGGATCGAGGAGGGTGAACACCCAATAATCAGGCATGTTGAGAATGTGGTCGATGCGGCGGTCGTTTCTCAGGCACTGCAGCATGAAATCCACCATGTGCTGCAGAGTGCCAACTGGCCCAGAAACGCTGTCCCCTGCTTGAGACATGATCTCTGCCCGCTCGTCATCACCCCACCCTCGCTGTACACACTGACCACTGGACAATTGTGTCGCTCCCTCCTCTGGACGGAGCTCTTCCTCCTCCATTGACTCCTCCTCATCCTCCTCACAAATTGGCCCCTGCGTACCCCTTTGTGAGGAACCACGTGGCGCTGACTCTCCAGAAGCTGATGGAAAAGGTGACTCCTCATCCTCCACCTCTTCCACAACATCATCCCTTAACCCTTGCAAAGTTTGCTGAAGCAGGCAGATAAGGGGGACAGTCATGCTGACTAGTGCATCATCTGCACTTGCCATCCACGTGGAATAATCAATAGGACGCAAAACCTGGCAGACGTCCTTCATAGTGGCCCACTCTGTGGTTGTGAAGTCTGATCGGCGCTGACTGCGACTTCTTTGCGCCTGATGCAGCTGGTACTCCATAACTGCTTGCTGCTGCTCACACAACCGCTCCAACATATGTAACGTGGAATTCCACCGGGTAGGTAGGTCACATATGATGCGGTGTTCCGGAAGGCGGAATCGGCGCTGCAGAGCAGCAATGCGGGATCTGGCCAAGCTGGAACGCCGCAAGTGAGCACACTCTAGGCGGACCTTGTGCAGCAGGGCATCAAGATCCGGATAGTCCCTCAGAAAACTCTGCACAACCAAATTGAGCACATGTGCCAGACATGGGATGTGAGTGAGGTTGCCAAGGGCCAAAGCTGCCACCAGATTTCAGCCATTGTCACACACTACCATGCCTGGCTGGAGATTCGCTGGCAGTAACCACACATCGCTCTCCTGCTTGATGGCATTCCAGAGCTCCTGCGCTATGTGGCTTCGATGCCCCAATGAAACTAGTTTCAAGACGGCCTGCTGACGTTTGGCCACGGCTGTGCTCATGTCGGTCATAGGTAAACGTTCACGGGTCCATGTGGAGGTGGACTGTGACGGATCCTGCAGAGAGGAATCTGAGGAACTGGTGTAAGAGGAGGAGTCGATGCGTACAGACTGGATTCCTGCAATCCTTGGAGTGGGCAGGACACGTCATGCGCCACTCGCACGATCTGTACCTGGCTCAACAACATTAACCCAATGGGCAGTGAGGGAAACATATCGCCCCTGTCCATGCTGACTGGTCCACGCATCGGTGGTGAGGTGGACCTTGCTACTGACGGCGTTCAGTAGCGCATGTTTTATGTTTGCCTCAACATGCCTGTGCAGGGCAGGGACAGCCTGCCTGCTGAAGTAAAAGCGGCTGGGCACCTTGTACTGTGGGACTGCCAATGCCATCAAGTCACGGAAGCTGTCAGTCTCCACCAGCCTGAACGAGAGCATTTCCAGGGACAACAGTTTGGCAATGCCTGCATTCAGAGCCTGTGCTCGGGGGTGGTTGGCCGAGAATGCCCGCCTTTTCTCCCATGCCTGTACTACCGATGGCTGTAGAGTAGACTGGGAGTGTGAGGATGACTGGGAAGGTGGTGCTGTGGGTGGAATTACACTAGGTCTCTGGACAACAGTGGAGGAAGAGGCAACACGAGATGAAGAGGTGGTAGCTGCCGCTGTTGGTTGGCCTACGTCTTCACTGTGTTTCTGTAACTCCACCGCGTGCCTGGTCCGCACATGTTTCCACATATTTGTGGTATTGAGGTTGCTGACACTTTTACCTCTTTTTACTTTCTGATGACACAGCTTGCATTTGACAAAACAAATGTCATCTGCAACTGTGTCAAAAAAGGACTAGGCACTGCAAGTCTTGGGAGCGCCCTTTTTGGCTTTGGAAAGAGACAGGCTCCTAACGGGTGCCAAAGTGGAGGCTACAGGCTCCGCAGTCTTCCCCCTCCCTCTCCCTCTTTGGCCCGTAAGGGGAAGCTCTTCCTCAGAGCTGCTCCCACCACCTTCCTGTTCCTCACGCCACGATGGGTCAAGGACCTCATCATCTCCACTACCCTCTGCCACCAACTGCTCCTCCTGGGTAGTCTCGGCAGCACAGTACGCATCAGAAAGCGGCACCTGAGTTTCATCATCAGATGCGTACTGCGCTGTGGTCACCGGAGGCACTGGCCCACCTGCCTCTTCAGAGTCAGAGAGAAAAAGCTGTTGGGCATCACTGCACACTGCCTCTTCTTGCATTTCTCCAATGCTGCTTGGCTGGCCCCCTTTTTCCAAGCCAAGAGATTCAGAGAACAGAAGTAGAGACGGCTCCTGTCCTGGGCTCTCTGACTGCCTGGCCAATTTGGCAGGTGGTGAAGAGACAGATGGCTGCTCTCCAGTGCTCTGTGCCTGAGAGGATGTGGCACTAACTGAAGTCGATGCCGAGGCATTAGCTGCCATCCACCCGACAACGGCTTCAATTTGGTCTTCACGCAGCAGCGGTGCACGGCGCTCTCCGACAAAGCTGCGCATGAAGGACTGTTCCCTGCTGAAACTGAGTGACGACGAGTCACCGGCGCCCGCAGCAGGCACAGGATCACCACGTCCTCTCCCTGCTCCTCTCCCTGCTCCGCGCCCACGCCCACGTGCCTTACTCCCTGCCCTCTTCATCTTGGTTGACAGATAAAGATAAGCAGAAAAGTACTAAGGCCTTAGCGTGCTTATTCCTGAAATGCTCCTCCTAACAGGTGTAAGAAACACTAATGTTGTAAAGTGTGGACTAAACTTTATTATTTTTCAAATGTGGCCTACACAAGTGTTAAGTTGTGTTTGGTGAACTTTACTTTTTTTTTTGTGCAGATCGGGCTACAGAGCTAGTTTAAATCACACGGAGACCGTGCAGACAGCCGTAAACGGCGCTGCAAGGCCAAAAAACCCTCCTCTAGGTTATCCTATGTAGTATTTTTCCACTATTTAGCTGGAGACGGGTGGAAAGACACTAATAGGAATTTTTTTTTTTAAATTTTAAACAGGCTGCACTATTTGAAAAAAAGGAAATTGTTTTTCAAGGTATGAGGCAGTAACGCACCCTGAGCTGAATCCAACCGGCTATAGCTGCACACAGACTACAGGGCGAGCTGCGCTCACACGGAGACCGTGCAGACAGCCGTAAACGGCGCTGCAAGGCCAAAAAACCCTCCTCTAGGTTATCCTATGTAGTATTTTTCCACTATTTAGCTGGAGACGGGTGGAAAGACACTAATAGGATTTTTTTTTTTTTATTTTAAACAGGCTGCACTATTTGAAAAAAAAGGAAATTGTTTTTCAAGGTATGAGGCAGTAACGCACCCTGAGCTGAATCCAACCGGCTAGAGCTGCACACAGACTACAGGGCGAGCTGCGCTCACACAGAGACCGTGCAGACAGCCGTAAACGGCACTGCAAGGCCCAATAAACCCCCTCTAGGTTATCTTATGTAGTGTTTTTCCACTATTTAGCTGGAGACGGGTGGAAAAACACTAATAGGGAATTTTTTTTTTGAATTTTTAAACAGGCTGCACTATTTGAAAAAAAGGAAAATTTTTCTCAAGGTATGAGCCAGTAACGAACCCTGAGCTGAATCCAACCGGCTATGGCTGCACACAGACTACAGGGCGAGCTGGGCTCACACGGAGACCGTGCAGACAGCCGTAAATGGCGCTGCAAGGCCCAAAAACCCCCCTCTAGGTTATCCTATGTAGTGTTTTTCCACAATTCAGCTGGAGACGGGTGGAAAAACACTAATAGGAAATTTGAGAAAAAATGTGCAGCAGGCTGCACTATGAGCAAAAAAGGACAACTGTGTGAGGCAGTGTGAACCCCCCCTGAGCTGAATACAACCGGGTATATGGCTGCACACAGACTACAGAGTGAGCTGCACACACACACACACACACAGAGACCTTGCAGAACGCTGTTAAAACAGCGCTGCAAGGCAAGAGCAAGGTGAACAGTGAAGAACACACAGCGTTTTGCTAAATTAGCCTTTGGAAAGGAAAATAAAGCAATTAGCTAGCTCAACTGGCCCTCAGTTAGAACACAGCGTCCTGTCTCTAACTGAAATCACAGCAGAGTGAGCGCAAAATGGCGGCAGTGTTTTTTATAGTGCAGAGTGACATCATTTCAGCAGCCAATCACAGCCTTGCCAGTACTTACATGCCCACCATGCTAAACAGGATGTGCCCATACTTCCAATCATTCCTCATTGGCTGCTGCGTGCAGTTTGAATTCTGGGAACTTCCGATTCCGGTATCCGATACGCGGGAAGTATCGGAATTCGGTATCGGAATTCCGATACCGCAAATATCGGCCGATACCCGATACTTGCGGTATCGTAATGCTCAACACTACATAGCACACGACTTCGGACCCATCTGGGCTGCAAAGAGACTTCATCACAGCAAGTGGAACAACCGTAAAGCATCATGGAGCTATTAAAGACCTACTGAGCGCACTCCAACTCCCAAAAATGGTGGCAGTACTGAAGGTCAAAGCACATGGAAAACTGAACACAGTAGAGGCACGGGGCAACAACATGGCAGATATGGCAGCCAAAGAAGCCGCCAAAGGAAGACAGTATGGAGAAATGGGAGAGGTCGTAGAGCCGGACAGCTACTACGTGGCAACTGAGGACAAGACACCAGATGAGATGACGTCTTGGGATCTATTCAAGAAGTTGCAAGAACAAGCCCCAAAGGAGGAGAAGGAGAATTGGATGCGGAAGGGTGCAACACATCAAGAAGGAAGAGTATACTCAATGGACTACAAACCCTGTTTACCCCGAAGCATGTACCATATGGTGGTCCAGTGGGCACATGGGCCCACGCACAGATCAAAGACACAGATGAATGATCTGATTGGTGCTTACTGGTTCGCTCCAGGGATCTCCACCCTAACAGCCAAGTTCACTAGCAGCTGTCTGACCTGCGGCAAATGCAACCCTGGAAGAATGGAGAAAGTTCCCACACATCATCTTGCCAGACCGCTGTACCCCTTCCAGAGGATCCAGATAGACCACATCCAGATGCCGCCAAGTGGGGGATTCGAATATGCCCTTGTGGTCGTGGACGTGTTTTCAGGATGGCCAGAAGCTTTCCCAGTGAGGAATCAGTCAGCAAAGACTACTGCAAAGAAGCTACTCTCAGAGATCGTGTACAGATACGGGGTCCCAGAAGTGATAGAGAGTGATCAGGGGCCCGCATTCACAGCAAACCTCACAAGGGAGATCTGGTCAGTAGGGTTGAGCGAAACGGGTCGTTCATTTTCAAAAGTCGCCGACTTTTGGCAAAGTCGGGTTTCATGAAACCCGATCCGACCCCTGTGCGGGTTCGGCCATGCGGTACGCGACTTTCGCGCCAAAGTCGCGTTTCAATGACGCGAAAAGCGCCATTTCTCAGCCAATGAAGGTAAACGCAGAGTGTAGGCAGCGTGATGACATAGCTCCTGGTCCCCACCATCTTAGAGAAGGGCATTGCAGTGATTGGCTTGCTGTCCGCGGCGTCACAGGGGCTATAAAGGGGCGTTCCCGCCGACCGCCATGTTACTGCTGCTGATCTGAGCTTAGGGAGAGGTTGCTGCCGCTTCGTCAGAAGCAGGGATAGCGTTAGGCAGGGTCATTAACCACCAAACCGCTTGTGCTGTAGCGATTTCCACTGCCCAACACCACCTTCGGTGTGCAGGGACAGTGGAAGCTACATTTTTTTTTTTTTCCCTCAGCGCTGTAGCTCATTGGGCTGCCCTAGAAGGCTCCCTGATAGCTGCATTGCTGTGTGTACGCCGCTGTGCAAACCAACTGCTTTTTTCAAAGCACAAATCCTCTTGTTCCTTCCTTTCTGCACAGCTATCTTTTTTGTTTGTACACACTTTTTATTTAATTTGTGCATCAGTCCACTCCTTATTGCTGCCTGCCATACCTGGCTGAGATTACTGCAGGGAGATAGTAATTGAAGGACACTCCCTGTTTTTTTTTTGTTTTTTTTTGTGGGAGATTAAGATTGACATTTCTGCTAGAGTGCCATCCCTGTGTGTGCCATCTCTCACTCAGTGGGCCATAGAAAGCCTATTTATTTTTTTGCTTGATTTGGGTTATAAAATCTACCTGAAAAAATCACTACATCAATCAGTGGGAGAAAAATATTGGCCTCAGGGCTTGTGTGCCACTCTTGACTCCTGTGTGTGCCATCTCTCAGTCAGTGGGCCATAGAAAGCCTATTTATTTTTTTGCTTGATTTGGGATCTAAAATCTACCTGAAAAAATCACTACATCAATCAGTGGGAGAAAAATATTGGCCTCAGGGCTTGTGTGCCACTCCTGACTCCTGTGTGTGCCATCTCTGTCAGTGGGCCATAGAAAGCCTATTTATTTTTTTGCTTGATTTGGGTTCTAAAATCTACCTGAAAAAATCACTACATCAATCAGTGGGAGAAAAATATTGGCCTCAGGGCTTGTGTGCCACTCCTGACTCCTGTGTGCATCATCACTCACTCAGTGGGCCATAGAAAGCCCATTTTTTTTTTTTTTTGCTTTATTTGGGTTCTAAATTCTACCTGAAAAAATCAATAAATCAATCAGTGGGAGATTAATATTGGCATTTGGGCTTGTGTGCCAGTCCTAAGCGTGCCATCTCTCTCTCTCAGATAGTGGGCCATAGAAAGCCTATTTATTATTTTTTTTATTGGGTTTATAAATTTTCCCTGGACCAAAAAAAAATAAAGTGGGAGATTAATATTGGCCTCTGGGCTTGTGTGCCAGTCCTGAGTGTGCCATCTCTCTCACAAATAGTGGGCCATAGAAAGCCTATTTATTTATTTTTTTTTTGTTTTATAAATTCTCCCTGAAAAAAAAAAGGGAGATTAATATTGGCCTTTGGGCTTGTGTGCCAGTCCTAAGCGTGCCATCTCTCTCTCTCTCAGATAGTGGGCCATAGAAAGCCTATTTATTATTTTTTTTATTGGGTTTATAAATTTTCCCTGGAACAAAAAGAAAACAGTGGGAGATAAATATTGGCCTCTGGGCTTGTGTGCCACTCCTGACTCCTGGGTGCGTCATCTCTCACTCAGTGGGCCATAGAAAGCCTTTTTTTGTTTTATTTGTTTTCTAAATTCTCCCTGAAAAAATCATTTTATTTTATTTGGTTTCTAAATTCTTCCTGAAAAAATCATTTTATTCTATTATTTTATTTTCCTAAAGTCTCCCTGAAAAAAAAACAAAAAACAAATCAGTGGGAGATTAATATTGCCCTTTCTGCTTGTGTGCCAGTCTTGACTCCTGGGTGTGCCATCTCTCTCTCTCTCTCCAATTGTGGGCCATAGAAAGCCTATTATTTTTTTAGCTTGATTTGGGTTCCAAAATCTACCTGAAAAAATCACTACATCAATCAGTGGGAGATAAATATTGGCCTCTGGGCTTGTGTGCCACTCCTGACTCCTGTGTGCGTCATCTCTCACTCAGTGGGCCATACAAAGCCTTTTTTTGTTTTATTTGTTTTCTAAATTCTCCCTGAAAAAATCATTTTATTTTATTTGGTTTCTAAATTCTTCCTGTAAAAATCATTTTATTCTATTTTTTTTTTTTCCTAAAGTCTCCCTGGAAAAAAAAAAACAATCAAATCAGTGGGAGATTAATATTTACATTTGTGCTTCAGTGACAGTCCTGCGTGTGTGGCATCTCTCTCATTTGTTGCCACCAACAACAGAGTGCGTAACATTGTGCCTGATTTTCGTTGTGGTCTCACTCACCTGTAAAGGGGTAGCTAAATCATACTGAAGTAATAGCTCACCGTGTAATTTGTGTGACAGCAACAAATACCGTTAGTTTGTTTACGTTTTTAAAACAATGAGGAAGTATGGTGGAAGAGGTCGTGGCCGGGGGCGTTCATTGTCAGCTGGTAATGAGGGTAGTGGTAGTGGTGGAGCATCAGCTGGTCGTGGGAAAAAAAATATTGCACCTAAGTCTGGAGCTGTGGAGCCAGGTTCGTCGTCTGGCTACACAAGGCCTCGAACGCTCCCTTTTCTGGTTTTGGCTTATCTTGCTGACTCAGCCTCTAGCTCTTTTGCCTCCTCTCGTGAAACTGGTAAATGTCAAAGCAGCGCGTCGTTAGTGGATGTTCACGGTCAGGGACAAGTCGCTTCCTTGTCCTCTTCAGCAAAAACAACAACAGAGAAGAATGCAGCAGGCGACACAACGGGTTACTCCATGGAGCTCTTTACACATACCGTCCCTGGCTTAGAAAGTGAAGCAGTTAACAGTCCATGCCCATTACAAGTTGAATCTGACATGGAGTGCACTGATGCACAGCCACAGCCAGACTACTATGCTGGTCCTTTGACTCAGACCACAACATTGCCCTCGCAGGGTAATGATCAAGAATCAGACCCTGATGAGACTATGTTGCCCCATCACGAACGCTATACCACCGACCAACATGGTGACACAGACGAAGTTGCACACGAGCTACAAGAAGAGGTAATAGATGACCCAGTTCTTGACCCCGATTGGCAGCCATTGGGGGAACAGGGTGCAGGCGGCAGCAGTTCTGAAGCGGAGGAGGAGGGGCCGCAGCAGGCATCAACATCGCAACAGGTTCCATCTGCCGGGCCCGTATCTTGCCCAAAACGCGTGGCAAAGCCAAAACCTGTTGGAGGACAGCGTGGCCATCCGGTTAAAGCTCAGTCTGCAATGCCTGAAAAGGTATCCGATGCTAGAAAGAGTGCAGTCTGGCATTTTTTTAAACAACATCCAATTGATCAGCGCAAAGTCATCTGTCAAAAATGTTCAACTACCTTAAGCAGAGGACAGAATCTGAAAAGTCTCAATACAAGTTGCATGCATAGACATTTAACCACCATGCATTTGCAAGCCTGGACTAACTACCAAACGTCCCTTAAGGTTGTAGCACCCTCGGCCAATGAAGCTAGTCAGCAACGCAACATCCCTTCCGGCAGTGTAGGGCCACCATTTTCCGCACCACCTGCAGTATCTGTGCAGGTTTCTTTGCCAGGCCAAAGCAGTCAGGGTCAGGGAATCACCAGTTTTGTAGTAGGAAACACTGCATCTAGGGCACCGGCGGCAACAATACCATCTCCCACCGTCTCTCAGTCTGCCATGTCCACCGGCACCCCCGCTAGTTCCACGATCTCCAGCTCTCCAGTCCAGCTCACCCTACATGAGACTATGGTTAGAAAAAGGAAGTACTTAGCCTCGCATCCGCGTACACAGGGTTTGAACGCACACATAGCTAGACTAATCTCGTTAGAGATGATGCCCTACCGGTTAGTTAAAAGCGAAGCTTTCAAAGCCCTGATGGACTACGCTGTACCACGCTACGAGCTACCCAGTCGACACTTTTTTTCCAGAAAAGCCATCCCAGCCCTCCACCAGCATGTTAAAGAGCGCATCGTCCATGCACTCAGGCAATCTGTGAGCACAAAGGTGCACCTGACAACAGATGCATGGACCAGTAGGCATGGCCAGGGACGTTACGTGTCCATCACGGCACACTGGGTAAATGTGGTGGATGCAGGGTCCACAGGGGACAGCAAATTCGGGACAGTTCTGCCTAGCCCACGGTCTAGGAAACAGTTGGCTGTAGCCGTTCGCACCCCCTCCTCCTCCTCTTCGTCCTCCTGCAGAAGCGAGAGCTCGTCCACAGACCGCAGTCGCACAACCACTCCATCCGCAGCTGCCACTGTTGCACACCAGGTCTCCCATTATGGGGCAGCTACTGGCAAACGTCAGCAGGCTGTATTGGCTATGAAGTGTTTGGGCGACAACAGACACACCGCAGAAGTTCTGTCCGAGTTCTTGCAGAAAGAAACGCAGTCGTGGCTGGGCACTGTAGATCTTGAGGCAGGCAAGGTAGTGAGTGATAACGGAAGGAATTTCATGGCTGCCATCTCCCTTTCCCAACTGAAACACATTCCTTGCCTGGCTCACACCTTAAACCTGGTGGTGCAGTGCTTCCTGAAAAGTTATCCGACCTGCTCCTCAAAGTGCGTGGACTTTGCTCACATATCTGCCGTTCGCCCGTACACTCCAGCCGTATGCAGACCTATCAGCGTTCTTTGAACCTTCCCCAGCATCGCCTAATCATAGACGTTGCAACAAGGTGGAACTCAACACTGCACATGCTTCAGAGACTGTGCGAACAGAGGCGGGCTGTTATGTTTTTGTGGGAGGATACACATACACGGGCAGGCAGTAGGATGGCAGACATGGAGTTGTCAGGTGTGCAGTGGTCGAAGATTCAAGACATGTGTCAAGTCCTTCAGTGTTTTGAGGAATGCACACGGCTGGTTAGTGCAGACAACGCCATAATAAGCATGAGCATCCCCCTAATGCGTCTGCTGATGCAAAGTTTGACGCACATAAAGGATCAGGCGTCTGCAGCTGAGGAAGAGGAAAGCCTTGATGACAGTCAGCCATTGTCTGGCCAGGGCAGTGTACAGGACGAGTTAGCGGGCGAAGAGGAGGAGGAGGACGAGGAGGATGATGGGGATGATTATATTTTTAATGAGGAAGCTTTTCCGGGGCCACTGGAAATTGGTGGCGCAGCAAGGCCGGGTTCTGGTTTTTGGAGGGACACAAGTGGCGTGGATTTGCCTGAAACTGCCCCTCAACCAAGCACAACCGTAGATTTGAGAACTGGAATTTTGGCCCACATGGCGGATTATGCCTTACGTATCCTCAAAAGGGACACACGCATAACTAAAATGATGAACGATGACGATTACTGGTTGGCCTGCCTCCTTGATCCTCGCTATAAAGGCAAATTGCAAAATATAATGCCACATGAGAACTTGGAACTAATATTAGCAACCAAACAATCAACTCTTGTTGACCGTTTGCTTCTGGCATTCCCTGCACACAGCGCCCGTGATCGTTCTCACACGAGCTGCAGGGGCCAGCAGACCAGAGGAGTTAGAGGGGCAGAAATCAGAAGTGGCGTTGGCCAGAGGGGTTTTCTGACCAGGTTGTGGAGTGATTTTGCTATGACCGCAGACAGGACAGGTACTGCAGCATCAATTCAAAGTGACAGGAGACAACATTTGTCCAGTATGGTTACAAACTATTTTTCATCCCTTATCGATGTTCTCCCTCAACCGTCATTCCCATTTGATTACTGGGCATCAAAATTAGACACCTGGCCAGAATTGGCAGAATATGCATTGCAGGAGCTTGCTTGCCCGGCAGCTAGTGTCCTATCAGAAAGAGTATTCAGTGCTGCAGGTTCAATACTAACAGAAAAAAGGACTCGTCTGGCTACCCAAAATGTAGATGATCTAACCTTCATTAAAATGAACCACAACTGGATTTCGAAATCTTTTGCCCCACCTTGCCCGGCTGACACCTAGCTTTCCTATGAAAAGGTCTTGCCTGTGGACTATTCTGAATGCCTTTTCCAATCTCGTAATTTTCTGCACCTGATTGTCCAGCATACGACATGTTTACACCTCACTAAATGGCCAAACTCCCCACACGGGGCCGTGGTATCGACACTTGGCGACAGCACCCGTGAGAGTGCTGTTTGTCTGAAGAGGTGGGTGTGCCCGCTTTTGGTCGACGGCACTGCCACTGGGTCCCTCCTAGTACAATAAAGTGTCTCTGGTGGTGGTGGTGCGCACCCAACGTCAGACACACCGTTCTAATATGAGGGGCCCTGGGCCTGTACCGCCGGCCACAAGACAGTTCCCCCCCCCCCCCAGCTCAAACAGTGCTCTACCACTTGCAAAATTATCTCACAGCTCCACCAATGTTTAGTCTATGCGCTGACATCCTTCAATGCCTGCCACTGACAATACCATTGTATTGACATTTTTGTTATGTTAGGCCTTCGAAGCCTGTCTGCGGTCACTCCTTCCACTAGGCCTCCACAGACCACACCACTGCTGCCCGTGTACCCCTGGAACCAATTTAAAATTGCCTACAGCCAGCCCAATTTTTTTATTTTAGGCCTTCGATGCCTGTCTGCGGTCCATTCTTTCTACTACTACTACACTGACCAGGCCACTGCTGCCCGTGTACCCCTGGAACCAATTTAAAATTGCCTACAGCCATGTGTTATTATTTTAGGCCTTCGATGCCTGTCTGCGGTCACTCCTTCCACTAGGCCTCCACTGACCACACCACTGCTGCCCGTGTACCCCTGGAACCAACATCAGAAAATATAAAAATAAGTATTTTGCTTATAAAAAAGAAAATACTGGAGAGATATCAAATGCAGACATTTTAACATTAAAAACAAACACATACAACAAAAATCTGGTACAGTACTAAAAATGGCCACCAGCTACAATAACTTTCTCCTGCAAGTAGTTAACTGAAAGTTTTTTTCAATTTAAAACACAGATATGGCATCCACCGAGTGTTGTCCTGTCGCGTCTTCTTTATATTATTGCCAAGAAGATGCAAAACAATGAAAATAATAAAATCATTATTTACCAAAAAAATAGAGTAAGTCAAAACCACATTGCAAATAAACATTCATTACAAATAAAGAAGCAGGGCGCGTCCGAGGGTGAGTATATACTGTAAGACTCATGCTGGTGTGGTAGATGGAGGCAGGTATATCTCGCCCAGGTGTTTGTCCTATGTGAATTAGGCCACTCAGTATCTTCAGGGTGCTAATGGGTTAATGATTGCAGGAATAAAAGATGACCAGGTGGGTGTTTCCAGTGTCTGCCTGGGGCACACAGATTGCCTGCCTGTGTGAGACAAACGTGAGTGAAGAGCTCTGCTCAAGATCTGTATGATGTTAGCTGGGTGGGAGAAGCCCCCCCAGTTGTTGAGATAGCAACGTATTTGTTTAGTTAGTGCCGGACAGGCTAGGGTTTATTTTTATGTTTTGTTTTTTGTGTTGCTTTCACGTTAATAAATCTGACCTGAGGTCAGCCTGCTCAGAAACCTGCTGTACGCCTCAGATTCAATGCACAAACCACGTGTCCTTTGACCCCAGCAAAGGCGATCCCAGAGTGTTTTGTCACATTGTGGTGGAGAACGCGGGCATACCGTGGCACAGGCGACAGCATGGAAGACGTGGTGAAAGCCTTAGTAAAGTCCACTGCCGTACAGCAGCAGGCCACTGCCGCACAGCACGAAGCTAATCGCTTGATGGCCGCACAGCTGAAGGAGTTACTGGACATGACGGTTGCAGACCGCCAACTTCTCTAACAGGTGGCGCAGCGCCTGGTGAGCATGCCTGACGCTGACCCGGAAGCAGAGTCCAGAAGGATCCATGTGAGTCGATACTGGCAAAAGCTGACTGCAGAAGATGACGTCGAGGCATATCTGACAACGTTTGAGCGGACGGCATTGAGAGAGAAGTGGCCGAAGGCACGATGGGCCGATTTGATTGCCCCGTTTCTCTCCGGCGAGGCCCAAAAAGCTTACCATGATTTGGACCCGGAGGTCGCTCAGGACTTTGAGAAGCTGAAAGCTGAGATCCTGGCCCGGCTGGGTGTGACGACGGCTGTCCGTGCACAGAGGGTACATCAGTGGACATACCAGCAGGATAAACCAGCGCGGTCTCAGATGTTCGACCTGATCTACTTGACAAAGAAATGGCTGCAACCTGAGGTACTGACAATACCCGAAATAATCCAGCGGGTTGTCCTGGACAAGTACCTGAGAGTACTACCCCCAGCGCTGAAAAGGTGGGTAAGCCAAGGAAATCCCACGACAGCGGATCAACTTGTGGAGTTGGTCGAGCGTTATTCCGTGGCAGAAGGACTTCCCAACGACACCGCCAACCCCCGGTCTGTGCCTCCTCCTCGTGGAACCGGTAAGACTGTTCCAGGGACCACGGGTGAAGGAAAATCGCTTAAAACTGTGGGGGAGGAGTCCGGGACTGCTCGCACTCCGAGACCAAGAGTATTGGACGGTGGTCTCAGTAGGGGACCTGTTAGGTGTTTCCGCTGCCATGAGAAGGGTCATGTTTCTGCGAACTGTCCTGTTACCGCTGAATCCATGCAGTGCGACGTTATAGACTCTAGAAAACGCATGTCTTTGGTTACACAGCTAGTGAGTGTGAATGCGGGTCAAAATGATACAGTGAAACACCTGTGTGAATTATCTGTTGATGGGAAAAATGTTGTGGCATTACTAGACTCTGGAAGTGTGGTGACTCTGGTGAAAGCTAGTCTAGTGGCACTTCCGTCTGGTCCGTCTGACAAGTTTTCTGTGACGTGTGTGCATGGTGAGTGAAAAGACGTGGGCACTGCTACTCAGGTGCTCGGGTAGGTTCCCAAACCGTGTGCATATAGATAAAAAGAACCCGGCACTCAACTTTAAGTCAAACTTGTGATTTTTATTTTGTAGTACGTAAAACGTTTCGGCCTGGTCTGGCCTTCGTCAGTTACGTACTGAGAGGTGTCTGGATAAATGGAGGAGTGCTTCTATGAGCGTAATGAGCTCCAGGGAGATCCCTTGAACAATGTAAGTCCCTGCGCAGAGCCGCGACTGCAGACGATACTGCAGGCTGGATAGGAGATGGGTCAGGACGCGGTGTCCACCGCTGTCGGATGAGCATGCCCGAGACTCGGGCATGCTCATCCGACAGCGGTGGACACCGCGTCCTGACCCATCTCCTATCCAGCCTGCAGTATCGTCTGCAGTCGCGGCTCTGCGCAGGGACTTACATTGTTCAAGGGATCTCCCTGGAGCTCA
This sequence comes from Ranitomeya imitator, assembly GCF_032444005.1. Classification (NCBI taxonomy): domain Eukaryota; kingdom Metazoa; phylum Chordata; class Amphibia; order Anura; family Dendrobatidae; genus Ranitomeya; species Ranitomeya imitator. The sequence continues at coordinate 230,002,659 of NC_091283.1, forward strand.
TTACGCTCATAGAAGCACTCCTCCATTTATCCAGACACCTCTCAGTACGTAACTGACGAAGGCCAGACCAGGCCGAAACGTTTTACGTACTACAAAATAAAAATCACAAGTTTGACTTAAAGTTGAGTGCCGGGTTCTTTTTATCTATGTGTGTGCATGGTGACACCCGCTCGTACTTAACAGCGGTCATATGGATTTCTACTCCCTATGGGTCAGTGCAGCACAAAGTGGGACTCGTTCCCGCATTGTTACATGATGTAATCCTGGGCAGGGATTTTCCCTATTTCTGGCAGTTGTGGGAGAATCAGTTGCTCCTTCACGGTAGCTGTACCCGTGAATCTTCTCCCATGCCATCTGGAGGTCCCGAGTCCCTAGAGGAGACCCCACAGGAAGATGTTGCTGGGGAGGTTAGTGAATCTAACCTTCAGTACCCCTTCTCCGTCATGGCGGGGGAAACAGGAAACTGAGGAACCTCAGCGAGAGGCGGAGGCAGACAGCCATCCGGCACCCTGCCTGCCAGATTTGGGAGTCCAGGTGGATGACTTCCACAGCGAGCAAATGAAAGATCCTACCTTGACTCCGGCTAGGAAAAATGTAAAAATGATAGATGGGGTACCCGTAGAACCTGACACTAGGCTAGCGTACCCGTATATGGTTCTTGAAAATGATTTGCTCTACCAGGTAGAAAAAAAAGGGGAAGACACAGTGCAACGGTTAGTGGTACCCAAACCTTATCGGCGGAAGGTACTGGATTTGGCCCACGGACATATAATGGGGGGACATCTGGGGGTACAGAAAACCACAGAAAGGATATTGCATTGTTTTGTGTGGCCTGGAATACATTGTGATGTGCGTAACTATTGTGAGTCCTGTCCAGAGTGCCAAATCGCGGCCCCTAAATCTCAGTTCCGTAGCCCTTTGGTACCCCTTCCTATCATCGGGGTCCCTTTTGAGAGAATTGGGATGGATTTGGTTGGGCCCCTTCCCCGATCCGCACGTGGGCACCAACATATCCTCGTCATCGTGGACTATGCCACTCGTTACCCGGAAGCCGTCCCTTTGCGTAACACAGCTACCAAGACGATCGCCAAGGAATTGGTACAAGTGTTTAGTCGGGTGGGAATTCCAAAACAGATACTCACCGACCAGGGGACACCCTTTATGTCGAGGGTAATGAAGGAGCTCTGCAGGCTCTTACAAATAGACCCGTTGCGTATGTCTGTCTATCACCCTCAAACAGATGGCCTGGTTGAGCGCTTCAACAAAACCTTAAAACAGATGCTCCGGAAGGCGATAGACAAAGATGGGAAGAACTGGGATTACTTGTTACCCTATTTGCTGTTTGCCATTAGGGAAGTTCCCCAGTCTTCCACAGGATTTTCGCCTTTCGAACTGTTGTACGCCCGTCGTCCCCGGGGACTGCTGGACGTCGCAAAAGAAACCTGGGAAGGTCAAGTCACTCCCTTTAAAACGGTGATCGACCATGTAACACAAATGCAGGATCGTATTGCCGCTGTCATGCCCATTGTTAGGGACCATATGTTACAGGCCCAGGGAGCCCAGAGGCAAAGTTATGATAGAGGCGCTAAGGTCCGTACATTTGCACCCGGCGATAGGGTGTTGGTCCTAATCCCTACGGTGGATAGTAAATTCCTGGCGAAATGGCAGGGCCCGTTTGAGGTCCGAGAAAGAGTTGGTGAAGTGAACTATAAAGTGTACCAGCCGGGTAAGAGAAAACCGGAACAGATTTATCATGTGAATCTGATAAAATCCTGGAAAGACCGCTCTGCCCTAACGGCGGATCTGCCCGTCCGGTTTGTTCACCTACTGTACCAGAGGTGCAGGTTGCTGAGACTCTCTCAGAACGACAAAAATCTGAGGTTAAGCAATTTTTGTTACAGAACCGACAGTTCTTCTCCGAAAAACCTGGCCGGACGAAGTTGGTGAAACATGAGATTGTCACAGAGCCTGGCGTCACTGTTCATGTGAAGCCCTACCGGATTCCGGAAGCCCGCCGTGAAGCCGTCTCCCGGGAAGTGATGGCAATGTTGGACTTAGGAGTCATTGAGGAGTCACACAGCGCCTGGTCCAGTCCAATTGTGTTGATACCTAAACCGGATGGCTCCATCCGGTTTTCTAATGACTTTAGGAAACTGAATGCAGTTTCTAAATTTGATGCGTACCCTATGCCCCGGGTCGATGAGTTGATCGACCGGCTTGGTAAAGCCCGATACATTACGACCCTGGATTTAACAAAGGGGTACTGGCAGATTCCTCTGGCCGAGGCGGCCAGAGAGAAGACGGCATTTGCTACACCGGAAGGTCTGTTCCAGTATGTCTATATGCCGTTTGGACTTCACGGAGCTCCCGCAACGTTCCAGAGATTGATGGATCGAGTCTTGAGGCCTCACAGACAGTACGCTTCTGCCTACCTGGATGACATCGTAATTTACAGCATGGACTGGGAAACTCATCTACAGAAGGTACAAGCCGTGATTGATGACCTGCGAGATGCAGGTTTAACGGCAAACCCCAAGAAATGCCACATCGGGCTTGAAGAAGCCCGATACTTGGGCTACGTGATTGGCCGAGGAGTGGTTAAACCCCAGATCGACAAAATACAGGCAATTCAGGGCTGGCCACAACCAGTGAACAAGAAACAAGTGCAGGCTTTCCTGGGGATTGCCGGCTATTATCGCCGGTTCATACCCAATTTTGCAGCCATGGCTACTCCCTTGACGGATCTTACCAAGGGGAAGGGTTCCGTCATGGTAAAATGGACCTCAGCTGCTGAAGAGGCCTTCCACAGCCTGAAACGGGCTTTGTGCTCTCAGCCCGTACTAGTGACTCCTGATTTCAGCAGCGAGTTTGTGGTACAAACTGATGCCTCTGATACTGGTGTCGGAGCTGTACTTTCCCAGGTGAGGGACAGAGTCGAACACCCGGTCCTCTATCTCAGTCGGAAACTGAATGTACATGAGCAGAGGTATGCGGTGGTTGAAAAAGAGTGCCTAGCCATTAAATGGGCTCTCGACTCCCTCAAGTATTACTTGGCTGGTAGGAAGTTTAGGCTGGTCACAGACCATGCCCCTCTCAAGTGGATGCACCTCCACAAGGACCGTAATAGTCGGGTAACCCGGTGGTTCCTTGCCCTGCAGGCTTACTCTTTTACGGTGGAGCACCGACCTGGGGTGCAGATGGGGAACGCCGATGCCCTATCCCGAGTGCACTGTTTCAAAAGTGTTCTTGCTCGACCGGAGTGGTCTGAGCAAGGAAGGGGGATATGTAAGACTCATGCTGGTGTGGTAGATGGAGGCAGGTATATCTCGCCCAGGTGTTTGTCCTATGTGAATTAGGCCACTCAGTATCTTCAGGGTGCTAATGGGTTAATGATTGCAGGAATAAAAGATGACCAGCTGGGTGTTTCCAGTGTCTGCCTGGGGCACACAGATTGCCTGCCTGTGTGAGACAAACGTGAGTGAAGAGCTCTGCTCAAGATCTGTATGATGTTAGCTGGGTGGGAGAAGCCCCCCAGTTGTTGAGATAGCAACGTATTTGTTTAGTTAGTGCCGGACAGGCTAGGGTTTATTTTTATGTTTTGTTTTTTGTGTTGCTTTCACGTTAATAAATCTGACCTGAGGTCAGCCTGCTCAGAAACCTGCTGTACGCCTCAGATTCAATGCACAAACCACGTGTCCTTTGACCCCAGCAAAGGCGATCCCAGAGTGTTTTGTCACAATACCTAATAAGAGTATAATCACCCTCGGACGCGCCCTGCTTCTTTCCGACAGCCTTCCTTCCTAAGAATCAGCCCTTCCGTGGTGTAGAGAGAGGGTTTGTTACACTCCAAGGTGTTCCCCAGGTTGCCTTTCCTGAGCTTCGATCTTCATGCTCTCGTTTAGTAGTTGTCGGAAAGTAGGCTGCATTAGGCCTACAAATTGGGTATGGGGTGGAGAGAGATGGTGTGTTACACTCCAAGGTGTTCCCCAGGTTTCCTTGCCATTGCTTCGGTCTTCCGACTCTCGTTTAGTAGTTGTAGAAAACTACACTGCATTAGGCCTACAAAATGGGTATCGGGTGGAGAGAGATGGTGTGTTACACTCCAAGGTGTTCCCCAGGTTGCCTTTCCTGAGCTTCGATCTTCCGGCTCTCGTTTAGTAGTTGTTGGAAACTACACTGCATTAGGCCTACAAATTGGGTATGGGGTGTAGAGAGATGGTGTGTTCCACTCCAAGGTGTTCCCCAGGTTTCCTCACCAATGCTTCGATCTTCCGGCTCTCGTTTAGTAGTTGATGGAAACTACGCTGCATTAGGCCTACAAATTGGGTATGGGGTGTAGAGAGATGTTGTGTTCCACTCCAAGGTGTTCCCCAGGTTTCCTCGCCAATGCTTCGATCTTCATGCTCTCGTTTAGTAGTTGTTGGAAACTACGCTGCATTAGGCCTACAAATTGGGTATGGGGTGTAGAGAGATGGTGTGTTCCACTCCAAGGTGTTCTCCAGGTTGCCTTTCCTGAGCTTCGATCTTCCGGCTCTCGTTTAGTAGTTGTTGGAAACTACGCTGCATTAGGCCTACAAATTGGGTATGGGGTGTAGAGAGATGGTGTGTTCCACTCCAAGGTGTTCTCCAGGTTGCCTTTCCTGAGCTTCGATCTTCCGGCTCTCGTTTAGTAGTTGTTGGAAACTACGCTGCATTAGGCCTACAAATTGGGTATGGGGTGTAGAGAGATGGTGTGTTCCACTCCAAGGTGTTCCCCAGGTTTCCTCGCCAATGCTTCGATCATCATGCTCTCGTTTAGTAGTTGTTGGAAACTACGCAGCATTAGGCCTACAAATTGGGTATGAGGTGTAGAGAGATGGTGTGTTCCACTCCAAGGTGTTCTCCAGGTTGCCTTTCCTGAGCTTCGATCTTCCGGCTCTTGTTTAGTAGTTGTTGGAAACTACGCTGCATTAGGCCTACAAATTGGGTATGGGGTGTAGAGAGATGGTGTGTTCCACTCCAAGGTGTTCCCCAGGTTTCCTCGCCAATGCTTCGATCATCATGCTCTCGTTTAGTAGTTGTTGGAAACTACGCTGCATTAGGCCTACAAATTGGGTATGGGGTGTAGAGAGATGGTGTGTTCCACTCCAAGGTGTTCTCCAGGTTGCCTTTCCTGAACTTCTATCTTCAGGCTCTCATTAAATTGTGGTTAAACGGAACAACTGCATTTGGCGTACTAGTTGGTTTGGGGCCTACTATCGGTGTCTGCCACTCCTTGCTGTTCTCCTGGTTTCCTGTCCTGAAATTCCGTTTTCAGGCGCTCGTTAAGTAGTTGTTAATGTTAGACTGCATTTGGCCTACTAGTTGGGTTGGGGCCTACTATCGGTGTCTGCCACTCCTTGCTGTTCTCCTCCACTGAACAAAGCTGTGCCGCCTGTTTACTACGGTTGCCAATTTTGAACTGCATTTCGACTACTTACTGATTTGGGCCTACTCTCTGTGTCAGCCTCTCATTCCAGTTGTCCTCCACTGCAATGCCCCCTGGTTATTCCTGTGTTACCAATTTTGAACTGCATTTAGCCAACTTTATTCTTTGGGCCTATATCTGTGTTTCCTCCTCATCCTGCCCATTGCCCAGCCAGTGATAGATGAGTCTGCCGGTACATTGACCCATAACGCCACATTCCCTGTGCACGCTACACAACAACATTGTGACCCTGCTGAAAGTCAGGTTGCTCTTCCCGCATACCATACCACCTTACACGGGGACAAAGAGGAAGGTGCAGATGAAAGTGCAGGTTCCTTCATCAGGTGGGGGGAGGAATACTAGTTGGCGACGTCACTGGCACAGGGCCTCTCATAGTACGCAAAAGTGTTGCTGCCGGTGGGAGGCGCCCCCGCCGTGCAAACACACCGCTGTACTTTGAGGGGCCCTGTGCCAGTGCCAATGCCAACGAGTGGGCCCCCCCTGCTTGCTCAGGTTCACAGCACTTGCAAAGTTGAAATACTTACCTCTCCCTGCTCCACTGCCGTGACGTGGTCCAGATTTCCTGGGCCCACTAATTACTTGAACCAGCCCTACCCACCACAACTTTAGCCAAATGACCCCCAATTTCAAATGCCTTCCAATTATTATAAGGTAAATTACGCTTGACAAGCTTCATTAAGAAGAATGGATGGTTTTGACATTAAAATGGGCACTCTAGGTGTTTTCCTGGCCCCCACTCACTGCCGACTATGCTGCCCCATTGACTTGCATTGGGTTTCGTGTTTCGGTCGATCCCGACTTTACGTCATAATCGGCCGATTTCACTCGACCCGACTTTTGAGATAGTCGGGTTTCGCGAAACCCGGCTCGACTCTAAAAAGGTCAAGGTCGCTCAACTCTACTGGTCAGCAGTAGGGTCAGACTTAGGCCTACACACTCCCTACCACCTCCAGAGTAGCGGGAAAGTAGAAAGACTGAATGGGACACTCAAAAACAGGATGTTAAAAGTTGCCCAAGAGACACGCAAACCATGGCATGAAACACTCCCCATCGCACTGTTTAGTGTCAGGCACACTCCCCGGTGCCCAGAAAAGTTGTCACCTCATGAGATTCTGTTTGGGTCCAGCCCTCGGCTAGGGGTATTCTTCCCTCAGCAGTTGACAATGCAATATGATACTTTGTCTGCTTATGTAATTGAACTCACCAAGAAACTTGCTAACATCCATTCTCGAGTTTTCTCTTCATTACCAGATCCAGGATCGGTACCCGGTTCACACTCCCTGAAACCAGGAGACTGGGTGTTGGTGAAGAAGTATGTGAGGAGAACGCTCGTCCCCAGATTTGACGGTCCCTTCCAAGTGCTGCTGACGACACCAACCTCTGTGAAACTAGAGGGAAGGCCCACTTGGATCCACGCATCGCACTGCAAGAAGGCTCCCGTACCAGAAGATACGCCTAAGCCAGAATGATCCTGATGATGGAAAAGACAGTAAAGGAAACAACAAACCTGATGCCGCATCTCCTCCTGGACGAACCTATCCGAATTCAGATTCACCCACCTGATGGCTTCTCCAATCCTGATGACGACGAATATGTGGAATTGATCACACAGAGTCGCCAATATGAGACCATGCATGTTTCTACCCCCGTTTAGGGACAGATCTCCTGATCGCTCATTGCGAAAGACTGTACGGTGTAGGGCGTAGACACTAGGTTTGCGTCGGATCGCCGGCAGCACAAAAGAGTTGCAGCGCTTTGGGACAGGAGGCTAGGCTTAGGGCAAGTGATATCTAAGGGGGGCTTGTTATAGAAATATGTATATCATGTAGATCTCACTTGCATGTATACGCCTTTAAATCATATATATATATATTCCTTTAAATCACATATACTTACACAAAAGCAAATATATATCTATCTACTCAGCTACTTTATAATCAATTGCTCAACTTTACCACATGAGCTAGGCCAGATTGTGCTCGGTACTTTCCGCTATGTCTCAAACACCTTAAAAACGGGAAGTTGGACCAGATGTTCGGGACTGATACCGCTGAGTCTTCTGAAATGGCAGATCAACAAGTGCCAAATGTAACTGAGTCCTGGTCAGATGCCTCAACTTTGCCCTACATACCGAGAGCTACATTTTAGTTGCATAATCAGCAGTCATATGCGCATTAATCACAATATTCCATACATATCAGATAACCAATAACTGAATTGTTGGTTAATTAACTAGCCGCCCAAAACCACTCCTTTCTATATGCTATTATAAAAACTATGTATCAGGAAATAAATGGCCAGTCTTTGATTGAATTTCAAGCTGTCACCACGTGTCAGACTCATTCTTTAAGGGCTCAGAAATAATTGGGAGCGGCCGCAGCACACACAGGTAGATTTATCCAACCCAAATTTCCATATCATCTGCACAAAGAGGGAGCAGAAGCAGTGCCTCTGCCCAAGGCAAGCCAAGTATGGCACAACTGTGGCAAACTTTTGTGTGCCCGCCCCAAATGTCTACACAATCACCGGCGGCTCCAGTCAGCAGGAGGCAACGGTTCCGTTAGATGGTGACAGACTACATGGCTTGCCCTCTTACTGTACTCCCAGACGGCTCTTCCCCGTTCAAGTTTTGGGTCTCTAAGCTGGATACATGGCCAGAGCTAAGCCAGTATGCATTGGAGGTGCTGGCTTGCCCTGCGGCTAGTGTCTTATCGGAACATGTCTTTAGTGCCACAGGTGGTGTACTAACAGACCGTCGCATGCGACTATCCTCCGATAACAGGAACAGGAAAACAGGAAACAGTTTGGTAGAGCAGCTTAGTATACATTTTTTGCAAAAAACGTATCAACCAAATACCCTGTTTTTTACATCTTTTACTAGCACTTGCGGATTACTGCAACATTTTTTCCAACTGAGTGTTTTTGGTTTTACTATTCTCTTTTGTGTCTTCAGGTTTCTTGGTGGTGTGTGAACATGATCCTACAGACTTGTTCACTGTGCAAGTAGCCCATGTGTTCCTGTTTCCATAATTATTCTCTTGTGTCTACAAGACTGGGGAGGTACCCACCACTCCTCTTGGGCTATCTGCACATAAGCTGTTCTACTCTGTATGCACACATGGATTTTTCCTCTCTGAACCCTGTTCACACAGGTAATATACAGATGATCAGGTTTTTAAATACATCAGATAGGGATTGCATACATTAGTTAGGACTGCTCTGATAAGGGTATACCGTGAAGTTTGGTAGAGCAGCTTAGTATACATTTTTTGCAAAAAACGTATCAACCAAATACCCTGTTTTTTACATCTTTTACTAGCACTTGCGGATTACTGCAACATTTTTTCCAACTGAGTGTTTTTTGGTTTTACTATTCTCTTTTGTGTCTTCAGGTTTCTTGGTGGTGTGTGAACATGATCCTACAGACTTGTTCACTGTGCAAGTAGCCCATGTGTTCCTGTTTACATAATTGTTCTCTTGTGTCTACAAGACTGGGGAGGTACCCACCACTCCTCTTGGGCTATCTGCACATAAGCTGTTCTACTCTGTATGCACACATGGATTTTTCCTCTCTGAACCCTGTTCACACAGGTAATATACAGATGATCAGGTTTTTAAATACATCAGATAGGGATTGCATACATTAGTTAGGACTGCTCTGATAAGGGTATACCGTGAAGTTTGGTAGAGCAGCTTAGTATACATTTTTTGCAAAAACGTATCAACCAAATACCCTGTTTTTTACATCTTTTACTAGCACTTGCGGATTACTGCAACATTTTTTCCAACTGAGTGTTTTTGGTTTTACTATTCTCTTTTGTGTCTTCAGGTTTCTTGGTGGTGTGTGAACATGATCCTACAGACTTGTTCACTGTGCAAGTAGCCCATGTGTTCCTGTTTCCATAATTGTTCTCTTGTGTCTACAAGACTGGGGAGGTACCCACCACTCCTCTTGGGCTATCTGCACATAAGCTGTTCTACTCTGTATGCACACATGGATTTTTCCTCTCTGAACCCTGTTCACACAGGTAATATACAGATGATCAGGTTTTTAAATACATCAGATAGGGATTGCATACATTAGTTAGGACTGCTCTGATAAGGGTATACCGTGAAGTTTGGTAGAGCAGCTTAGTATACATTTTTTGCAAAAAACGTATCAACCAAATACCCTGTTTTTTACATCTTTTACTAGCACTTGCGGATTACTGCAACATTTTTTCCAACTGAGTGTTTTTGGTTTTACTATTCTCTTTTGTGTCTTCAGGTTTCTTGGTGGTGTGTGAACATGATCCTACAGACTTGTTCACTGTGCAAGTAGCCCATGTGTTCCTGTTTCCATAATTGTTCTCTTGTGTCTACAAGACTGGGGAGGTACCCACCACTCCTCTTGGGCTATCTGCACATAAGCTGTTCTACTCTGTATGCACACATGGATTTTTCCTCTCTGAACCCTGTTCACACAGGTAATATACAGATGATCAGGTTTTTAAATACATCAGATAGGGATTGCATACATTAGTTAGGACTGCTCTGATAAGGGTATACCGTGAAGTTTGGTAGAGCAGCTTAGTATACATTTTTTGCAAAAAACGTATCAACCAAATACCCTGTTTTTTACATCTTTTACTAGCACTTGCGGATTACTGCAACATTTTTTCCAACTGAGTGTTTTTGGTTTTACTATTCTCTTTTGTGTCTTCAGGTTTCTTGGTGGTGTGTGAACATGATCCTACAGACTTGTTCACTGTGCAAGTAGCCCATGTGTTCCTGTTTCCATAATTGTTCTCTTGTGTCTACAAGACTGGGGAGGTACCCACCACTCCTCTTGGGCTATCTGCACATAAGCTGTTCTACTCTGTATGCACACATGGATTTTTCCTCTCTGAACCCTGTTCACACAGGTAATATACAGATGATCAGGTTTTTAAATACATCAGATAGGGATTGCATACATTAGTTAGGACTGCTCTGATAAGGGTATACCGTGAAGTTTGGTAGAGCAGCTTAGTATACATTTTTTGCAAAAAACGTATCAACCAAATACCCTGTTTTTTACATCTTTTACTAGCACTTGCGGATTACTGCAACATTTTTTCCAACTGAGTGTTTTTGGTTTTACTATTCTCTTTTGTGTCTTCAGGTTTCTTGGTGGTGTGTGAACATGATCCTACAGACTTGTTCACTGTGCAAGTAGCCCATGTGTTCCTGTTTCCATAATTGTTCTCTTGTGTCTACAAGACTGGGGAGGTACCCACCACTCCTCTTGGGCTATCTGCACATAAGCTGTTCTACTCTGTATGCACACATGGATTTTTCCTCTCTGAACCCTGTTCACACAGGTAATATACAGATGATCAGGTTTTTAAATACATCAGATAGGGATTGCATACATTAGTTAGGACTGCTCTGATAAGGGTATACCGTGAAGTTTGGTAGAGCAGCTTAGTATACATTTTTTGCAAAAAACGTATCAACCAAATACCCTGTTTTTTACATCTTTTACTAGCACTTGCGGATTACTGCAACATTTTTTCCAACTGAGTGTTTTTGGTTTTACTATTCTCTTTTGTGTCTTCAGGTTTCTTGGTGGTGTGTGAACATGATCCTACAGACTTGTTCACTGTGCAAGTAGCCCATGTGTTCCTGTTTCCATAATTGTTCTCTTGTGTCTACATGACTGGGGAGGTACCCACCACTCCTCTTGGGCTATCTGCACATAAGCTGTTCTACTCTGTATGCACACATGGATTTTTCCTCTCTGAACCCTGTTCACACAGGTAATATACAGATGATCAGGTTTTTAAATACATCAGATAGGGATTGCATACATTAGTTAGGACTGCTCTGATAAGGGTATACCGTGAAGTTTGGTAGAGCAGCTTAGTATACATTTTTTGCAAAAAACGTATCAACCAAATACCCTGTTTTTTACATCTTTTACTAGCACTTGCGGATTACTGCAACATCTTTTCCAACTGAGTGTTTTTGGTTTTACTATTCTCTTTTGTGTCTTCAAGTTATCCTCCGATAACGTTGACCGGCTTACTTTCCTGAAAATGAACCAGGCCTGGATCTCGCAGGAATTTGCCACTCCTCTGCCTGATTAAGTAATTGGGTGTCATCCAGGTCTCCTGATGTGTTCATCTTTCTACCACCTGAACTGCTATTCCTGGGCTCCAACACCGCCAGTTGCGGCTCAGAAGTGCAGGCTGCACAGTCAAAACATACGACCCAGTGTTATTGGGTTTCAGTAACGTCAGCTGATCCCCAGCTGTGTAGCCGGCAATGTGTCCTGCGACCGCCACGCTGGCACAACAACCTAAATGTAAGGGAACCTGTCCCCCCCCCCCCCTCGGCGTTTGTTACTGAAAGAGCCATCTTGTGCAGCAGTAATGTTGCACAAGGAAAAGGTAGCTCTTTTATTTTAGCTCCTTGCACACGCAGAACTTAACACTTATAAAATCTGTTCACTGATACCGTTATACCGTCCCGGAGCTGGGACTTTCCTTCATAATGTGACGCAGCACAGCCGTCATTCCTACCCCCTTGGTGCCATGCGCTGCCTCCTCAGCGTTGTTTTAAGCTGTCACGGAGCCTGCGCTGTTCTGTTATCCCTTGGCCATGGCCAGTTTGCGCTGCCTGTCTTCTGACATAATTTGGTGTCAGGATGGCTGCGCCTGTGCGCCCGCGCTGCCCGAGAACCCGCCTCGCATTGTCTTCTGATTGAATCACACTGCGAGCCTGGGATCCATGGGCATGCGCAGTGCATATCTTCACCTCGAGCTCTCGCCCATCTCCCTCCGCCTTCTTTAGACTGTGCGCCGTCAGCTGATCCCTAATAGCATGCCACGGCCGTGACGCCACACAGTCTGAAGAAGAGGGAAGGAGGGGAGTGAGAGTCGAGGATATGCACTGTGCATGTCCATGGATCCAAGGCCCGCAGTGGGATTACAATAGACAACACTGCGAGGTGAGATCTGGAGCAGCGTGGACGCACAGGCACTGACAGCCTGACACCAAATTATGTCAGAAGACAGGCAGCGCTAATTGGGCATGGCCAAGGGATAACAGAACAGCGCAGGCTCCGTGACAGCTTAAAACAACGCTGAGGAGGCAGCGCACGGCACCAAGGGGATAGGAATGACGGCTGTGCTGCGTCACATTACGAAGGAAATTCCCACCTCCGGGACGGTTTTACGGTATAAGGGGACACATTTTTAGTGTTTACTTCTGTGTTTGCAAGGAGCATAATTAAAAGAGCAACCTTTTCCTTTTGCATCCTTAGTGCTGCACAAGATGGCTCTTTCAGCTACAAACATCTTGGGGGGGTTAAAGGTTCCCTTTCAACTTGCTCCAATCAGGCTTCAGCCTACACTCTGTTCCTCTGCTCCTCCTGCTGTCCCTGGGCTCTAACACCGCTAGTTTTTGCCCGGAAGTGCTAGCTGCACAGTCAACAGTCGCTCCTCTGTTATTGGGGTTCAGTAACGTCAGCTGATCCCCAGCTGTGTGTGCGGCAATACCTCCAATCTGCTCCTCCTGCTGTCCCTGGGCTCTAACACCACCAGTTGGTGCCTGGAAGTGCTGTCTGCACAGTCAACAGTCGCTCCTCTGTTATTGGGGTTCAGTAACGTCAGCTGATCCCCAGCTGTGTGTGCGGCAATACCTCCAATCTGCTCCTCCTGCTGTCCCTGGGCTCTAACACCGCCAGTTGGTGCCTGGAAGTGCTGTCTGCACAGTCAACAGTCGCTCCTCTGTTATTGGGGTCCAGTAACGTCAGCTGATCCCCAGCTGTGTATCCGGCAACGTGTCATGCGACCGCCACGCTGGCACAACTAAAATGTAAGGGGACCTGTCCCCCCCCCCCCCCCCTAGGCGTTTGTTACTGAAAGAGCCACCTTGTGCAGCACTAATACTGCACAAGGAAAAGGTCGCTCTTGAAATTATGCTCCTTACAAACGCTGAACTACACACTCATGTTATGTGTCCCCTCACACCGTCCAACCGTCCCGGAGGTGGGACTTTCCTTTGTAATGTGACGCAGCACAGCCGTCATTGCTACCCCCTTGGCACCGTGCGCTGCCTCCTTAGCGTTGTTTGATTCCGTCATGGACCCTGCGCTGTTATGTTATCCCTTGGCCATGCACAGTTTGCGCTGCCCGTCCTCTGACATCATTTGTTGTCGTCCTGGCTGCGCCTGTGCGTCCACGCTGCCCGAAATCCCACCTCGCAGTGTCGTCTAATGTGATCCCACAGTGGGCCTGGTATCCATGGCCATGCGCAGTGCATATACTAGCCTCTCACTCCCCTTCTTCACGCTTCTTCAGACTAGGCGGCGTCAGCTGATCCCTAATAGCATGCCACGGCCGTGACGCCGCACAGTCTGAAGAAGCAGGAAGGAGGTGAGTGAGAGGCGATGATATGCACTGCGCATGCCCATGGATCCCTGGCCCACAGTGGGATTACATTAGATGACTCTGCGAGGTTGGATCTCGGGCAGCTTGGACGCACAGGCACTGCCAGCCTGACACCTAAATGATGTCAGAAGACGGGCACCGCTAACTGTGCATGGCCAAGGGATAACATTACAGCACGGGCTCGGTGACAGAACCAAACAACGTTGAGGAGGTGGCGCACGGCACCAAGGGGGTTGGAATGATGGCTGTGCTGTGTCACATTACAAAGGAAAGTCCCACTTCCGGGACGGTTTGACGGTGTGAGGGGACACATTATGAGTGTGTACTTCAGCGTTTGCAAGGAGCATAATTTTAGGAGCCACCATTTTCCATGTGCAGTATTACTGCTGTACAAGATGGCTCTTTCAGCAACAAATGCCTGGGAGGGGGTTAAAGGTTCCCTTTCAACTTGCTCCACTGCAGGCTTCGGCCTACACTCTGCTCCTCTTTGATTCCCTGGGTTTCAACACTGTCAGTTGCCACCTGGAAGTGTTGTCTACACAGAAAAAACACTAGCTGATGTGTCAGTGGGGTTCAGCACCGCCAGCTGTTCCCCTGCTGTGTAGTCGGCAACGTGTCGAGCACAAGCCACGCTGGCACAACAGACCAAAAGCTGCCACCAGTGCAGGCTTCGGCCTACACTCTGCTCCTCTCCTCCTCCTGCTGACCCTGGGCTCAAACACCGCTAGTTTTTGCCCGGAAGTGCTAGCTGCACAGAGAAAAACACCAGCCAGCGTGTTAGTGGGGTTCAGCACCGCCAGCTGTTCCCCTGCTGTGTAGCCGGCAACGTGACCTGCAAATGCCACGCAGGCACATGAACTGAAATTAATGGGACCCTGCCACCCACCCCAAGGTGTTTCTATGTATAACAGCTACCTTGTACAGCAGTAATGCTGCATTTGTACAAGGTGGCTGACTTTTTCTCCTTGCCAACGTGGAACTCAACACGTACAAAATGTGTCTCATTGAGACCATTCCACTGTCCCTGAGGTGTGACTTTCCTTTCTAATGGTCCGCAGCACCCTTGGTAGCGCTGCACGTCTTCTGACATCATTGGTTGGCTGCCTGTGCCTGTGCGTCCGCCCTGCCCGACACAACCCCCCTCGTTGTCTCATATTTTTTGGCTGCGAGGGTGTGATTGATGGGCATGTGCAGTGCATATGTTCGCCTGTCTTAACTCATCTCCTTCCGCCTTCTTCAGACTGTGCGGCCTCATGGCCGTGGTAGGCGATAAGGGATCAGCTGAGGCCGCCCAGTCTGAAGCAGGTGTAAGGACATGTGTGAGCGGCAAACATATTTACTGCACAAGGCCACGAATCCCAACCACGCAGTGTGATTTTTTGAAAACACACTGCGGGTCTGGGATTCATGGCCATTGCTAACCGCACCGGCCAACATGAAATGAGGTGAGAAGACAGGCAGCGCTCACAGCGCATGGCCAAGGGATCACAATAGCGCAGACTCCTGTACAGCAAATAACAACGCTCAGGAGGCTGCGCCCAGCAAGGCGTTATTTATGTGTACCTGTGCTGCGTCTCCTTAAAAAGACAAGTCACGCCTCCAATACAGAACTGAACTACTGTTCAATGGGCTAAATTGTGTACGTCTTTCATTCTACGTGTGCAATGAGCAAAACTTAAAGAGCAACCTTTAACTTGTGGAGCTTTACTGCTGCACAAGGTGTGGCTCTTCAACATTGTAACACCTGAGGGTGGGTTAAAGGTTACCTTTGAAATTGGTTCAAGTAGGCTTCCGCCTACACTCTGCTCCTCCTGCAGACCCTGAGCTCTAATTACGCCAGTTGGGGCCCGGAAGTGCTGGCTGCACAGAGAAAAACACCCACCATTGTGTCAGTGGGGTTCAGCACCACCAGCTGTTCCCCTGCTGTGTAGCCGGCATCGTGTCCAGCACAAGCCACGCTGGCACAACAGACCAAAAGCTCCCACCAGTGCAGGCTTCGGCCTACACTCTGCTCCTCTCCTCCTCCTGCTGACCCTGAGCTATAACACCGCCAGTTGTAGCCTGGAAGTGCTAGCTGCACAGAGAAAAACACCCGCCAATGTGTTAGTTGGGTTCAGCACCGCCAGCTGTTCCCCTGCTGTGTAGCCGTTATCGTGTCCAGCACAAGCCACGCTGGCACAACAGACCAAAAGCTGCCACCAGTGCAGGCTTCGGCCTACACTTTGCTCCTCTCCTCCTCCTGCTGACCCTGGGCTATAACACCGCCAGTTTTTGCCCGGACGTGCTAGCTGCACAGAGAAAAACACCAGTCAATGTGTCAGTGGGGTTCAGCACCGCCAGCTGTTCCCCTGCTGTGTAGCTGGCAACGTGTCCTGCAAACGCCATGCAGGCACCTGAACTGAAATTAAAGGGAACCTGGCCCCCCCCCCCCCAGGTGTTTCTATGTATAACAGCCACCTAGTACAGCAGTACTGCTGCATTTGTACAAGGTGGCTGATTTTTTCTCCTTGCCCACGTTGAATTAAACACGTAAAATATGTGACTCATTACAGACCATTACAATGTCCTGGAGGTGTGACTTTCCTTTTTAATGACACGCACCACCCCCCTTGGTAGCGTTGCCCGTCTTCTGACATCATTGGTTGGCTGCCTGTGCCTGTGCGTCCGCCCTGCCAGACACAACCCCCCTCGTTGTCTCATATATTTTGGCTGTGAGGGTGTGATTGATGGGCATGTGCAGTGCATATGTTCGCCTGTCTTAACTCATCTCCTTCCGCCTTCTTCAGACTCGCGGCCTCATGGCCGTGGTAGGCGATAAGGGATCAGCTGAGGCCGCCCAGTCTGAAGCAGGTGTAAGGACATGTGTGAGCGGCAAACATATTTACTGCACAAGGCCACGAATCACTGCCACGCAGTGTGATTTTTTGAAAACACACTGCGGGTCTGGGATTCATGGCCATTGCTAACCGCACCGGCCAACATGAAATGAGGTGAGAAGACAGGCAGCGCTCACAGCGCATGGCCAAGGAATCACAATAGCGCAGACTCCTGTACAGCAAATAACAACGCTCAGGAATCTGCCCCCAGCACCTAGGTGTAAATTTTGACACCTGTGCTGCGTCTCCTTAAAAAGACAAGTCACGCCTCCACTACTGTTTGACAGTATAATGGGCTAAATAGTGTACGTGTTTTATTCAGCGTGTGCAAGGAGCAAAATTAATAGAGCAACCTTTTACTTGTGCAGCATTAATGCTGCACAAGGTGTGGCTCTTGTACCTTGCAACACCTGAGGGGGGGTTAAAGGTTACTTTTGAAATTGGTTCAACTAGGCTTCGGCGCACACTCTGCTCCTCTCCTCCTCCTGCTGACCCTGGGCTCTAACACCGCTAGTTTTTGCCCGGAAGTGCTAGCTGCACAGAGAAAAACACCAGCCAATGTGTTAGTGGGGTTCAGCACCGCCAGCTGTTCCCCTGCTGTGTAGCCGGCATCGTGTCCAGCACAAGCCACGCTGGCACAACATACCAAAAGCTGCCACCAGTGCAGGCTTCGGCCTACACTCTGCTCCTCTCCTCCTCCTGCTGCCCCTGTGCTATAACACCGCCAGTTGTAGCCTGGAAGTGCTAGCTGCACAGAGAAAAACACCAGCCAATGTGTTAGTGGGGTTCAGCACCGCCAGTTGTTCCCTGTTGTGAATTCTGTGGCAGAGCTCCCTCCTGTGGTCACAAGTGGTACTTCGGCTGATTCTCTCTTTGAGCTTCCGTTGGTGGAGGAAAGTGGTACTGTGGCTTCTGAGTTTCCTTCCTCAGGTGATGTGGTGAAGTCGTTAGGTGCTGCTCTATTTAACTCCACCTAGTGCCTTGATCCTGGCCTCCAGTCAATGTTCTAGTATTGGACCTGTTTCCTCCTGGATCGTTCCTGTGGCCTGCTGCTCTGCATAGCTAAGTTCCGCTTTGCTATTTTGTTTGCTGTTTTTTTCTTTCCAGCTTGTCTTTTTGTTTTTTTCTACTTGCTGGAAGCTCTGGGACGCAAAGGGTGTACCTCCGTGCCGTCAGTTCGGTACGGAGGGTCTTTTTGCCCCCTTTGCGTGGTTTTTGTAGGGTTTTGTGTTGACCGCAAAGTTACCTTTCCTATCCTCGCTCTGTTCAGTAAGTCGGGCCTCACTTTGCTAAATCTATTTCATCTCTACGTTTGTCTTTTCATCTTAACTCACAGTCATTACATGTGGGGGCTGCCTTTTCCTTTGGGGTATTTCTCTGAGGCAAGGTAGGCTTATTTTCTATCTTCAGGCTAGCTAGTTTCTCAGGATGTGCCGAGTTGCATAGGGAGCGTTAGGCGCAATCCATGGCTGCCTCTAGTGTGGTTGGAGAGGAATAGGGATTGCGGTCAGCAGAGTTCTAACGTCTCAGAGCTCGTTCTATGTTTTTGGGTTATTGTCAGGTCACTGTATGTGCTCTGACCTCTATGTCCATTGTGGTACTGAATTACCTTATCATAACAGTACTGGAGGCCCAAAGTACTAATGATTCTCAATAGAGGGAAAAAAGAAGTTCTGAGACCATTTTTTTTTCTCTGCACTGTGTTTTGCCTTTTTTTTCCCCTAGACATTTGGGTGGGTCAGGACACAGGTGTAGCGATGGACATTAAAGGTCTGTCTTCATGTGTGGATCAGCTCATGGCAAGAGTACAAAATATTCAAGACTTTATGGTTCAGAATTCTATGTTAGAACCTAGAATTCCTATTCCTGATTTGTTTTTTGGAGAGAGAACTAAATTTCTGAGTTTCAAAAATAATTGTAAACTATTTCTAGCTTTGAAACCTCGCTCCTCTGGTGACCCAGTTCAACAAGTTAGGATCATTATTTCTTTTTTACTTGGCGACCCTCAGGACTGGGCATTTTCTCTTGCGTCAGGAGATCCTGCATTAAGTAATATCGATGCGTTTTTCCTGGCTCTCGGATTGCTGTACGATGAACCTAATTCAGTGGATCAGGCAGAGAAAAATTTGCTGGCTCTGTGTCAGGGTCAGGATGAGATAGAGGTATATTGTCAGAAATTTAGAAAGTGGTCCGTACTCACTCAATGGAATGAAGGTGCGCTCGCAGCTATTTTCAGAAAGGGTCTCTCTGAAGCCCTTAAGGATGTCATGGTGGGATTTCCTATGCCTGCTGGTCTGAATGAGTCTATGTCTTTGGCCATTCAGATCGGTCGACGCTTGCGTGAGCGTAAATCTGTGCACCATTTGGCGGTATTACCTGAGCTTAAACCTGAGCCTATGCAGTGCAATAGGACTTTGACCAGAGTTGAACGGCAAGAACACAGACGTCTGAATGGGCTGTGTTTCTACTGTGGTGATTCCACTCATGCTATCTCTGATTGTCCTGAGCGCACTAAGCGGTTCGCTAGGTCTGCCACCATTCGTACGGTACAGTCAAAATTTCTTCTGTCCGTTACCTTGATCTGCTCTTTGTCATCGTATTCTGTCATGGCATTTGTGGATTCAGGCGCTGCCCTGAATTTGATGGACTTGGAGTATGCTAGGCGTTGTGGGTTTTTCTTGGAGCCCTTGCAGTGTCCTATTCCATTGAGAGGAATTGATGCTACGCCTTTGGCCAAGAATAAGCCTCAGTACTGGACCCAGCTGACCATGTGCATGGCTCCTGCACATCAGGAGGTTATTCGCTTTCTGGTGTTGCATAATCTGCATGATGTGGTCGTGTTGGGGTTGCCATGGCTACAAGTCCATAATCCAGTATTAGATTGGAAATCCATGTCTGTGTCCAGCTGGGGTTGTCAGGGGGTACATGGTGATGTCCCATTTCTGACTATTTCGTCATCCACCCCTTCTGAGGTTCCAGAGTTCTTGTCTGATTACCGGGATGTATTTGATGAGCCCAAGTCCGATACCCTACCTCCGCATAGGGATTGTGATTGTGCTATCGATTTGATTCCTGGTAGTAAATTCCCAAAAGGTCGACTGTTTAATTTGTCTGTGCCTGAGCACGCCGCTATGCGGAGTTATGTGAAGGAGTCTTTGGAGAAGGGGCATATTCGCCCGTCATCGTCGCCATTGGGAGCAGGGTTCTTTTTTGTAGCCAAGAAGGATGGTTCGCTGAGACCTTGTATAGATTACCGCCTTCTAAATAAGATCACGGTTAAATTTCAGTACCCCTTGCCGTTGTTATCTGATTTGTTTGCTCGGATTAAGGGGGCTAGTTGGTTCACCAAGATAGATCTTCGTGGTGCGTATAATCTTATGCGTATTAAGCGAGGCGATGAATGGAAAACTGCATTTAATACGCCCGAGGGCCATTTTGAGTATCTAGTAATGCCATTCGGACTTGCCAATGCTTCATCAGTGTTTCAGTCCTTTATGCATGACATCTTCCGAGAGTACCTGGATAAATTCCTGATTGTGTACTTGGATGACATTTTGATCTTCTCGGATGATTGGGGGTCTCATGTGAAGCAGGTCAGAACGGTGTTTCAGGCCCTGCGTGCTAATTCTTTGTTTGTGAAGGGATCTAAGTGTCTCTTTGGTGTTCAGAAGGTTTCATTTTTGGGGTTCATCTTTTCCCCTTCTACTATCGAGATGGACCCTGTTAAGGTCCAAGCCATCCATGATTGGACTCAGCCGACATCTCTGAAAAGTCTGCAAAAGTTCCTGGGCTTTGCTAATTTTTATCGTCGCTTCATCTGCAATTTTTCTAGTATTGCTAAACCATTGACCGATTTGACCAAGAAGGGTGCTGATGTGGTCAATTGGTCTTCTGCTGCTGTGGAAGCTTTTCAAGAGTTGAAGCATCATTTTTCTTCTGCCCCTGTGTTGTGTCAACCAGATGTTTCGCTTCCATTCCAGGTCGAGGTTGATGCTTCTGAGATTGGAGCAGGGGCTGTTTTGTCGCAGAGAAGTTCTGATTGCTCGGTGATGAAACCATGCGCCTTCTTTTCCAGGAAGTTTTCGCCTGCTGAGCGAAATTATGATGTGGGCAATCGAGAATTGCTGGCCATGAAGTGTGTTGTGAGTTCTGTTTTTGGGCTCCCTCTGGTGGTTACTGATGGTACTGGGTGACTTGTCTTTCCTGGGTTTCTGGGTTCCACCTGTTCCATCAGCATATGGGAGTTTCCTATTTAACCTGGCTTTGCTGGCATTTCCTCGCCGGTTATCAATGTATCCAGTGTGTCTTGTTACCTCTGCTCCCTGCTCCTAGAACCTTCTGGACAAGCTAAGTTTGGATTTTCCTGTTTTGTGTTTTGCTTAATTTGGTTTTTAGTCCAGCCTGCAGATATGTGATTCTCTGCTGCTGGTTGCTCTAGTGGGCTGAAATTGCTTTTCATGTACCATGAGTTGGCACATGAGTTCAAGTAATTTCAGGATGGTTTTTTGAAGGGTTTTTCGCTGACCGCGCAGTTCACTTTTGTATCCTCTGCTATCTAGCTTTAGCGGGCCTCATTTTGCTGAAACTGTTTTCATACTACGTATGTGCTTTCCTCTCATTTCACCGTCATTATATGTGGGGGGCTGCTATTTGCTGTGGGGTATTTCTCTGGAGGCAAGAGAGGTCTGTGTTTCTTCTGATAGGGGAAGTTAGATCTTCGGCTGGAGCGAGACGTCTAGGATCATTGTAGGCACGTTCCCCGGCTACTTTTATTTGTGTGTTAGGTTCAGGGTCGCGGTCAGCTCAGGTTCCATCGCCCTAGAGCTTGTTTGTATCTGTGCTTGTCCTTTTTGTGATCCCCTGCCATTGGGATCATGACAGTATAACTGGCCCACAAAGTGTTAATTGTATTGGCTGAAGTAGGAGGATAAGTAGTCTGAGGAAGTTTTTTTTTTTTTTTTTTTTTTCCCCTCAGAGTTTGCTGCCTAGCCTTATTGCAGCCTGGCTACTTCCTCCTCCTCTTAATCTTTGAATGGCTCTGATCTCAGCTGTTTATCATGGACGTCCAGAGTTTGGCTTCCAGCCTGAATAATCTTGCCACTAAGGTTCAAAATATACAGGATTTTGTTGTACATGCTCCTATGTCTGAACCTAGAATTCCTGTCCCAGAGTTTTTTTCTGGAGATAGATCTCGTTTTCTGAATTTTAGGAACAATTGCAAGTTGTTTCTTTCTTTGAAATCTCGCTCCTCTGGAGACCCTGCTCAGCAAGTCAAGATAATTATATCTTTCCTGCGGGGTGACCCTCAGGATTGGGCATTTGCATTGGCACCAGGGGACCCTGCGTTGCTTAATGCAGATGCGTTTTTTCTGGCATTGGGTTTGCTCTATGAGGAACCTAGCCAAGAGATTCAGGCTGAAAAAGCTTTGTTGGCCCTCTCTCAGGGGCAAGATGAAGCAGAAATTTATTGTCAAAAATTTCGGAAGTGGTCGGTACTTACTCAGTGGAATGAGTGCGCTCTGGCTGCAAAGTTTAGAGATGGCCTTTCTGAGGCCATTAAAGATGTTATGGTGGGGTTCCCTGCGCCTGCTGGTCTGAATGAGTCTATGACTATGGCTGTTCAGATTGATCGGCGTTTACGGGAGCGCAAACCTGTGCATCATTTGGCGGTGTCGTCTGAACCGTCACCTGAGATAATGCAATGTGATAGAATTCAGTCCAGAAGTGAACGGCAAAAGTATAGGCGGAAAAAAGGGTTGTGCTTTTATTGTGGTGATTCAGCTCATGTTATATCAGCATGCTCTAAACGCACAAAAAAGGTTGATAAGTCTGTTGCCATTAGTACTTTACAGTCTAAGTTCATTCTGTCTGTGACTCTGATTTGTTCATTATCATCCATTTCAGTCGATGCCTATGTGGATTCAGGCGCTGCCCTGAGTCTTATGGATTGGTCATTTGCCAATCGCTGTGGGTTTAGTCTGGAGTCTCTGGAAGTCCCTATTTCTTTGAAGGGAATTGACTCTACACCTTTGGCTATGAATAAACCTCAGTACTGGACACAAGTGACCATGCGTATGACTCCCGTTCATCAGGAGGTGATTCGCTTCCTGGTACTGTATAATTTGCATGATGTTCTAGTACTTGGTCTGCCATGGTTACAAACTCATAATCCAGTCCTTGACTGGAAATCAGTGTCTGTGTTAAGCTGGGGTTGTCAGGGGGTTCATGATGATGCACCTCCGATTTCTATCGCTTCATCTACTCCTTCTGAGATTCCTGTGTTTTTGTCTGACTATCGGGATGTTTTTGAGGAGCCTAAGCTCAGTTCGCTTCCTCCTCACAGGGATTGCGATTGTGCTATAAATTTAATTCCGGGCAGTAAATTTCCTAAAGGTCGTTTGTTCAATCTGTCAGTGCCAGAGCATACTGCTATGCGGGATTATGTTAAGGAGTCCTTGGAAAAGGGACATATCCGTCCATGTGTGTCCCCTTTGGGAGCAGGTTTTTTTTTCGTGGCCAAGAAAGATGGTTCCTTGAGGCCTTGTATAGATTATCGTCTTTTGAATAAGATTACCGTAAAATATCAGTATCCTTTGCCATTGTTGACTGATTTGTTTGCTCGCATTAAGGGGGCTAAATGGTTCACTAAGATTGATCTTCGGGGTGCGTATAATCTTATACGAATAAAGCAAGGTGATGAGTGGAAAACCGCATTTAATACGCCTGAGGGCCATTTTGAGTATTTGGTAATGCCTTTTGGACTTTCTAATGCTCCTTCAGTCTTCCAGTCCTTTATGCACGATATTTTCCGTGAATATCTGGATAAATTTATGATTGTGTATTTGGATGATATTTTGGTTTTTTCTGATGACTGGGAGTCTCATGTTCAGCAGGTCAGGAAGGTGTTTCAGGTCCTGCGGGCCAATTCCTTGTTTGTAAAAGGCTCAAAGTGTCTCTTTGGAGTCCAGAAGATTTCTTTCTTGGGGTATATTTTTTCCCCTTCTACTATTGAGATGGATCCCGTCAAGGTTCAGGCTATTTGTGACTGGACTCAGCCTACATCTCTTAAGAGTCTACAGAAGTTCTTGGGCTTTGCTAATTTCTATCGTCGTTTTATAACTAATTTTTCTAGTGTTGTTAAGCCTTTGACGGATTTGACTAAGAAGGGTGCTGATGTTGCTAATTGGTCTCCTGCGGCTGTGGAGGCCTTTCAGGAACTTAAGCGCCGGTTTTCTTCTGCTCCTGTGTTGCGTCAGCCAGATGTTTCGCTCCCTTTTCAGGTTGAGGTTGATGCTTCCGAGATTGGAGCGGGGGCGGTTTTGTCACAGAGAAGCTCCGATGGCTCAGTGATGAAGCCATGCGCGTTTTTTTCTAGAAAGTTTTCGCCGGCTGAGCGGAATTATGATGTTGGTAATCGGGAACTTTTGGCCATGAAGTGGGCATTTGAGGAGTGGCGTCATTGGCTAGAGGGTGCTAGACATCGTGTGGTGGTCTTGACTGATCACAAAAATTTGATTTACCTTGAGTCTGCCAGGCGTCTGAATCCTAGACAGGCTCGTTGGTCACTGTTTTTCTCCCGTTTCAATTTTGTGGTTTCATACCTGCCAGGTTCAAAGAATGTGAAGGCGGATGCTCTTTCTAGGAGTTTTGTGCCTGACTCCCTTGGAAATTCTGAGCCCTCTGGTATCCTTAGGGATGGGGTGATTTTGTCTGCTGTCTCCCCAGACTTGCGACGTGCTTTGCAGGAGTTTCAGGTGGCTAAACCTGATCGTTGTCCGCCTGAGAGACTGTTTGTTCCGGATAATTGGACCAGTAGAGTCATCTCCGAGGTCCATTCTTCTCCGTTGGCAGGTCATCCTGGAATATTTGGTACTAGAGACTTGGTGGCCAGGTCTTTTTGGTGGCCTTCCTTGTCGAGGGATGTGCGTTCTTTTGTGCAGTCTTGTGAGGTTTGTGCTCGGGCTAAGCCTTGCTGTTCTTGGGCCAGTGGATTGTTGTCACCTTTGCCTATCCCGAAGAGGCCTTGGACGCACATTTCCATGGACTTTATTTCGGATCTCCCTGTCTCTCAAAAAATGTCCGTCATCTGGGTTGTGTGTGATCGCTTTTCTAAAATGGTTCATCTGGTACCCTTGCCTAAGTTGCCTTCCTCCTCTGAGTTGGTCCCTCTGTTTTTTCAGAATGTGGTTCGTTTGCATGGGATTCCTGAGAACATAGTTTCTGACAGGGGATCCCAGTTTGTGTCTAGATTTTGGCGGACTTTCTGTGCTAAGATGGGCATTGATTTGTCCTTTTCGTCTGCATTCCATCCTCAGACGAATGGCCAGACTGAACGAACTAATCAGACCTTGGAAACTTATTTAAGGTGTTTTGTTTCTGCTGATCAGGATGACTGGGTTACCTTTTTGCCGCTGGCCGAGTTTGCGCTTAATAATCGGGCTAGTTCTGCTACCTTGGTTTCTCCTTTCTTTTGTAATTCGGGGTTTCATCCTCGTTTTTCCTCTGGTCAAGTGGAACCTTCTGATTGTCCTGGAGTGGACATGGTGGTGGATAGGTTGCATCGGATTTGGAGTCATGTGGTGGACAATTTGAAGTTGTCCCAGGAGAAGGCTCAGCAGTTTGCTAATCGCCGTCGCCGCGTGGGTCCTCGACTTCTTGTTGGTGACTTGGTGTGGTTGTCTTCTCGTTTTGTTCCTATGAAGGTCTCTTCTCCTAAGTTCAAGCCTCGGTTCATCGGTCCCTATAGGATCTTGGAAATTCTTAACCCTGTGTCGTTTCGTTTGGATCTCCCGGCATCGTTTGCTATTCATAATGTGTTTCATCGGTCGTTGTTGCGGAAGTATGAGGTACCTGTTGTTCCTTCTCTTGAGCCTCCTGCTCCAGTGCTGGTGGAGGGAGAATTGGAGTATGTTGTGGAGAAGATCTTGGATTCTCGTGTTTCCAGACGGAAACTCCAGTATTTGGTCAAGTGGAAGGGTTATGGTCAGGAGGATAATTCTTGGGTGGTTGCCTCGGATGTTCATGCTGATGATTTGGTTCGCGCTTTTCATAGGGCTCATCCTGGTCGCCCTGGTGGTTCTCGTGAGGGTTCGGTGACCCCTCCTCAAGGGGGGGGTACTGTTGTGAGTTCTGTTTTTGGGCTCCCTCTGGTGGTTACTGATGGTACTGGGTGACTTGTCTTTCCTGGGTTTCTGGGTTCCACCTGTTCCATCAGCATATGGGAGTTTCCTATTTAACCTGGCTTTGCTGGCATTTCCTCGCCGGTTATCAATGTATCCAGTGTGTCTTGTTACCTCTGCTCCCTGCTCCTAGAACCTTCTGGACAAGCTAAGTTTGGATTTTCCTGTTTTGTGTTTTGCTTAATTTGGTTTTTAGTCCAGCCTGCAGATATGTGATTCTCTGCTGCTGGTTGCTCTAGTGGGCTGAAATTGCTTTTCATGTACCATGAGTTGGCACATGAGTTCAAGTAATTTCAGGATGGTTTTTTGAAGGGTTTTTCGCTGACCGCGCAGTTCACTTTTGTATCCTCTGCTATCTAGCTTTAGCGGGCCTCATTTTGCTGAAACTGTTTTCATACTACGTATGTGCTTTCCTCTCATTTCACCGTCATTATATGTGGGGGGCTGCTATTTGCTGTGGGGTATTTCTCTGGAGACAAGAGAGGTCTGTGTTTCTTCTGATAGGGGAAGTTAGATCTTCGGCTGGAGCGAGACGTCTAGGATCATCGTAGGCACGTTCCCCGGCTACTTTTATTTGTGTGTTAGGTTCAGGGTCGCGGTCAGCTCAGGTTCCATCGCCCTAGAGCTTGTTTGTATCTGTGCTTGTCCTTTTTGTGATCCCCTGCCATTGGGATCATGACAGAAGTGGGCATTCGAGGAGTGGCGTCATTGGCTTGAAGGAGCTAAGCATCGCGTGGTGGTCTTGACTGATCATAAGAACTTGACTTATCTCGAGTCTGCCAAGCGGTTAAATCCTAGACAGGCTCGTTGGTCGCTGTTTTTTGCCCGTTTTGACTTTGTGATTTCGTACCTTCCGGGCTCTAAAAATGTGAAGGCGGATGCTCTGTCTAGGAGTTTTGTGCCCGACTCTCCGGGTTTATCTGAGCCGGCGGGTATCCTCAAAGAGGGAGTAATTGTGTCTGCCATTTCCCTGATTTGCGGCGGGTGCTGCAAAAATTTCAGGCTAATAAACCTGATCGTTGCCCAGCGGAGAAGCTGTTTGTCCCTGATAGGTGGACGAATAAAGTTATCTCTGAGGTTCATTGTTCGGTGTTGGCTGGTCATCCTGGAATCTTTGGTACCAGAGAGTTAGTGGCTAGATCCTTTTGGTGGCCATCTCTGTCGCGGGATGTGCGTTCTTTTGTGCAGTCCTGTGGGATTTGTGCTCGGGCTAAGCCCTGCTGTTCTCGTGCCAGTGGGTTGCTTTTGCCCTTGCCGGTCCCGAAGAGGCCTTGGACACATATCTCTATGGATTTTATTTCAGATCTTCCCGTCTCTCAAAAGATGTCAGTCATTTGGGTGGTCTGTGATCGCTTCTCTAAGATGGTCCATTTGGTACCCTTGTCTAAATTACCTTCCTCCTCTGATTTGGTGCCATTGTTCTTCCAGCATGTGGTTCGTTTACATGGCATTCCAGAGAATATCGTTTCTGACAGAGGTTCCCAGTTTGTTTCGAGGTTTTGGCAAGCCTTTTGTGGTAGGATGGGCATTGACTTGTCTTTTTCCTCGGCTTTCCATCCTCAGACTAATGGCCAGACCGAACGAACCAATCAGACCTTGGAAACATATCTGAGATGCTTTGTTTCTGCTGATCAGGATGACTGGGTGTCCTTTTTGCCTTTGGCTGAGTTCGCCCTTAATAATCGGGCCAGTTCGGCTACCTTGGTTTCGCCGTTTTTCTGCAACTCTGGGTTCCATCCTCGTTTCTCTTCAGGGCAGGTTGAGTCTTCGGACTGTCCTGGTGTGGATACTGTGGTGGACAGGTTGCAGCAGATTTGGACTCATGTAGTGGACAATTTGACCTTGTCCCAGGAGAAGGCTCAATGTTTCGCTAATCGCAGACGCTGTGTGGGTCCCCGACTTCGTGTTGGGGATTTGGTTTGGTTATCTTCTCGTCATATTCCTATGAAGGTTTCCTCTCCTAAGTTTAAACCTCGTTTCATTGGTCCGTATAGGATTTCTGAGGTTCTTAATCCTGTGTCTTTTCGTCTGACCCTTCCAGATTCTTTTTCCATACATAACATATTCCATAGGTCATTGTTGCGGAGATACGTGGCACCTATGGTTCCATCTGTTGATCCTCCTGCCCCGGTTTTGGTGGAGGGGGAGTTGGAGTATATTGTGGAGAAGATTTTGGATTCTCGTGTTTCAAGACGGAAACTCCAGTATCTGGTTAAGTGGAAGGGTTATGCTCAGGAAGATAATTCCTGGGTCTTTGCCTCTGATGTCCATGCTCCCGATCTTGTTCGTGCCTTTCATATGGCTCATCCTGGTCGTCCTGGGGGCTCTGGTGAGGGTTCGGTGACCCCTCCTCAAGGGGGGGGTACTGTTGTGAATTCTGTGGCAGAGCTCCCTCCTGTGGTCACAAGTGGTACTTCGGCTGATTCTCTCTGTGAGCTTCCGTTGGTGGAGGAAAGTGGTACTGCGGCTTCTGAGTTTCCTTCCTCTGGTGATGTGGTGAAGTCGTTAGGTGCTGCTCTGTTTGACTCCACCTAGTGCTTTGATCCTGGCCTCCAGTCAATGTTCTAGTATTGGACCTGTTTCCTCCTGGATCGTTCCTGTGGCCTGCTGCTCTGCATAGCTAAGTTCCGCTTTGCTATTTTGTTCGCTGTTTTTTCTTTCCAGCTTGTCTATTTGTTTGTTTCTGCTTGCTGGAAGCTCTGGGACGCAGATGGTGTACCTCCGTGCCGTTAGTTCGGTACGGAGGGTCTTTTTGCCCCCTTTGCGTGGTTTTTGTAGGGTTTGTGTTGACCGCAAAGTTACCTTTCCTATCCTCGCTCTTTTCAGAAAGTCGGGCCTCACTTTGCTAAATCTATTTCATCTCTACGTTTGTCTTTTCATCTTAACTCACAGTCATTATATGTGGGGGCTGCCTTTTCCTTTGGGGTATTTCTCTGAGGCAAGGTAGGCTTATTTTCTATCTTCAGTCTAGCTAGTTTCTCAGGCTGTGCCGAGTTGCATAGGGAGCGTTAGGCGCAATCCATGGCTGCCTCTAGTGTGGTGGGAGAGGATTAGGGTTTGCGGTCAGCAGAGTTCCCACGTCTCAGAGCTCGTTCTATGTTTTTGGGTTATTGTCAGGTCACTGTATGTGCTCTGACCTCTATGTCCATTGTGGTACTGAATTACCTTATCATAACACGGGTCCCTCATAGTACAATGAAGTGTCTCTGGCGGTGGTGGCGCGCACCCAATGTCAGACACACCATTGTAACATGAGGGGCCTTGGGCCAGTACCGCCGGGTACAAGAGAGTGGCCCCCACCCCCCAGCTCAAACTGTGCTCTACCACTTGCAAAATTATCTGTCACTGCTCCACCGCTGTTTAGTCTATGCGGTGAAATCCTTCAATGCCTGGCACTGACAATACCAATTTGTTGACATGTATGATGCTACTTAAAATATTCAGTGGCCCTGTCCTACATTTCCACCAGTAAATACTTTGCGCCAAATAACAATGTCTGAAAGTCAGCAGAGGAGCCCACCCCTGTACCTAAGTATGCCACCCTTTTTTTTGTTTCTTTTGTTTTTTTGCGAGACATTAACATCTATGTATTATTTTGGAGTACTAACTGTGTCAGACACTCCTTCCAATTGTCCTCCACTGACCACACCAATGCTGCCTGTATACCCCTGCAAGATAATTGAAACTGCATTGAGCCACCTTTTTTTATGTTAGGCCTAGTAAGTCTGTCTGCGGTCCCTCCTTCCAATAGTCCTCCGCTGACCACACCAATGCTGCCTGTGTACCCCTGCAAGATAATTGAAACTGCATTGAGCCTACTTTTTTTTTTGTTAGGCCTACTAAGTCTGTCTGCGGTCCCTCCTTCCAATAGTCCTCCGCTGACCACACCAATGCTGCCTGTGTACCCCTGCAAGATAATTGAAACTAAATTGAGCCTACTTTTTTTATTTTAGGCCTACTAAGTGTGTCTGTGGTCCCTCCTTCCAATAATCCTCCGCTGACCACACCAATGCTGCCTGTGTACCCCAGCAAGATAATTGAAACTGCACTGAGCCTACTTTTTTTATGTTAAGCCTACTAAGTCTGTCTGCGGTCCCTCCTTCCAATAGTCCTCCACTGACCACACCAATGCTGCCTGTGTACCCCTGCAAGATAATTGAAACTGCATTGAGCCACCTTTTTTTATGTTAGGCCTACTAAGTCTGTCTGCGGTCCCTCCTTCCAATAGTCCTCCACTGACCACACCAATGCTGCCTGTGTACCCCTGGAACCTATTTAAAAGTGCATAGAGCCACCTTTTTTATGTTAGGCCTACTAAGTCTGTCTGCGGTCCCTCCTTCCAATTGTCTTCACTGACCACACCAATGCTGACCGTGTACCCATGTATCCTTTTTTAAACCTGCATCGAGCCAACTTTGTGGTGTAAGGCCTACTAGCAGTGTCTGGCTGCGCCACTCAATACAGCTGCCCTCTTGAAAAAAAAGGACCTGCAATTATCAGGTTTTCAGCCTATCGGAATTTTAAAACTGCAGTGGGGTTACTAGTTGGGTTGAGGCCTACTAACAGTGTCTGCCGCTCCAAGGTGTTCTCCTGGTTGCCTTTCCTGAGCTTCTATCTTCAGGCTCTTGTTAAATAGTTGTTAAATGGAAAAACTGCAGTGGGGCTACTAGTTTGTTTGGGGCCTACTAACAGTGTCTGCCGCTCCAAGGTGTTCTCCTGGTTGCCTTTCCTGAGCTTCTATCTTCAGGCTCTTGTTAAATAGTTGTTAAATGGAACAACAGCAGTGGGGCTACTAGTTTGGTTGGGGCCTACTAACAGTGTCTGCCGCTCCAAGGTGTTCTCCTGGTTGCCTTTCCTGAGCTTCTATCTTCAGGCTCTTGTTAAATAGTTGTTAAATGGAACAACTGCAGTGGGGCTACTAGTTTGTTTGGGGCCTACTAACAGTGTCTGCCGCTCCAAGGTGTTCTCCTGGTTGCCTTTCCTGAGCTTCTATCTTCAGGCTCTTGTTAAATAGTTGTTAAATGGAACAACAGCAGTGGGGCTACTAGTTTGGTTGGGGCCTACTAACAGTGTCTGCCGCTCCAAGGTGTTCTCCTGGTTGCCTTTCCTGAGCTTCTATCTTCAGGCTCTTATTAAATAGTTGTTAAATGGAACAAATGCAGGGGGGCTACTACTTTGTTTGGGGCCTACTAACAGTGTCTGCCACTCCAAGGTGTTCTGGTTGCCTTTCGTGAGCTTCTATCTTCAGGCTCTTGTTAAATAGTTGTTAAATGGAACAACTGCAGTGGGGCTACTAGTTTGGTTGGGGCCTACTAACAGTGTCTGCCGCTCCAAGGTGTTCTCCTGGTTGCCTTTCCTGAGCTTCCATTTTCAGGCTCTCATTCAGTAGTTGTTAATATAACACTGCATTTGGCCTACTAGTTGGGTTGGGGCCTACTAACAGTGTCTGCCGCTCCTTGCTGTTCTCCTGGTTTCCTGTCTTGAACTTCCATTTTCAGGCTCTCGTTAAGTAGTTGTTAATTTTACACTGCATTTGGCATGCTAGTTGGGTTGGGGCCTACTAACGGTGTCTGCCGCTCCTTGCTGTTCTCCTGGTTTCCTGTCCTGAACTTCCATTTTCAGGCTCTCGTTAAGTAGTTGTTAATATTACACTGCATTTGGCCTGCTAGTTTGGTTGGGGCCTACTAACGGTGTCTGCCGCTCCTTGCTGTTCTCCTGGTTTCCTGTCCTGAACTTCCATTTTCAGGCTCTCGTTAAGTAGTTGTTAATATTACACTGCCCATCGAGACCCCGCTCCTGATCATGTTTCAAAGGGTATTGATGGACTTTGGGAAAAGGGGCACCAGGTTTGAGAAACACTTTAACTGGTTCTACAGGCATTATTGGGGGTGGATCTGGGCCTATCAGGGCCATCATCACTGTGGGAAGGGCGTGTAAGATACAGATCTCCTCATTATGTTCATCTGCATAGGGGTTATAATGTAAGGCAGGGGTGTCAAACTGCATTCCTCGAGGGCTGCAAACAGATCATGTTTTCAGGATTTCCTTGTACTGCACAGGTGATAATTTAATCACCTGCACAAATAATGAGTTGGTGATTAAATTATCACCTGTGCAGTATTAGGAAATCCTGAAAACATGACCTGTTTGCAGCCCTCGAGGAATGCAGTTTGACACCCCTGATGTAAGGACCATCTGACCTTCATCTTAGAATTGTATTCTGGAGCAGAACTGTGATAATAAATCTGCCCCCAGTAAATTTACCGGACATATGGGAGAGATTACGAACTGAGCAGTAACTTCAGGGAAAGGTCCTACAGGGATGGGTTTTATAAGACTATTTTTATTGGGTCTGCCATCTACTCTAATTAAAACAAGCTCTTTTCCTGAGAATTGACATGGCGGGGCTGGGGAGGTTGATTCCCAGGCATAGGGTTAAATGGGAAATTGGAGTATGGGACTGGATTTGTGTATGGGAGGAGGGCTGGAGCTGGAGTCTTGTGTGGGCCACTGATAAGGAACGGAGCTGTGTCCTTATAGCTGGGGTGGGGGCTGATGTTGGAGTAGGAATCGCTGTGGCCGTTGATTTAACCTTTAATTTTCCTGTTGATGCAGAGTGGTTTAAATTCTTCTAAAAACTTTGTACTACTTTAATGCATCTTGCGGAATGGAAGTCTCAATATCGGGTCTCTTTCAATTCAGATTTAAGGCCGGACATTAAAGCTACTACAAAAAGGTGTGTATTGGCTTTTTTTAGAATGAGAATCCCAGATCTTTGAATACTACCATAAGATGCCCATAGAACTTGTCAGCAGTCCAGGATATAATGGTGCCTTGGGGTTAAGGGGCATAGGGCTTACAGTCGGGAGTAGAGGCTTAATTTCCTGGGAATGGATCATATTATCTAGCAGGGAGTCCCCCTGTCCCAAATTTTTAATTCTTTGCTTTCCCAACACATTATTCTCAGTCACTTTCTCAGTTCCTTCTTGCACCACAAAAAATCCAGTTTTTTTGTCATAGTAATAGACAACTTTCCTTTTTCAACGTAGCAAAAACAATCAGAATTCACTTCTTCTGTTGATCCTCAATTTGCTATATATCAACCACTCAACTCGAAGCAGGTGAATCTTTTACCAATCTTTCAATCACACTGATAACCAAACAATCACTTACAAGTTTCCTTCTAAAACTAGGCACCATATTTCACTTTCAACTTCCAACTTCAACTTACAATATTTCTTTCTACTGCAATACTGTACTGTTGTCTTAAACAAAACACAGATCTCCCAACGCATACTACACCAAGGACAAAAAAAAATAAAGAGAAACTTGAACGCAGCTACGTGCCCCCTCCATACCAGAGACTCAACAAGAGACAGCATGAATGTGAACCACAGAGCCCAGAACAACTTTGAAAGAGATTAGAGGAGAACTCCAAGTCCAGCAGTGTCAGATCACACCAAGTGGCAGAAAAATTCAACTCAGACGCAGTCACCATAGCATATATTTTCACGCCAACTTTTAAAAAAAAAATGTGAGTTTGCGGTATCAAAAAATTTGCTCCACAAAATACAATAAATTTTGGTTAAAAAAAAATGTTTGTGCTCAAATTTGGTGGGGAAGGCTTTTTGATACAATAAATAATTGTGGCTATGTATCTTCCATAGAGCCTGAGTGCACACAATTCTTTCTCAACTGTAGTCAACTTGGACATATGGGAGCACCATTTCCATGTAACGGAACGATTGAGCACATGTTTCTTGGGCACATAAAATGAGCAGACTGGTTATGAGGAAAAAGATCAAGAGGAGAGGAAGGATATGTGTGTGTGAAATGGCCAGCGCCTCCCCCCTCCCAACTCGTTCCTACTAGGAGGTGCTCCCTGGGTCCATGTGCGACTAAACACACCAAAAACAGGCCGAGATGCTTACCTGTCTAAATGGGCCTCAATACAAATGCACAAGCAGGGTGCAGCAGACCCAAATAAAATAGCAAATGCACAGGTGCAATACCTAATGAAACAGCCAGCCTTCAATAAGGGTTTGGCCGTGTGGTACACCAATGCACTAAGATACATACTCTGTATGTGGCGTGTTCACACAAGGAATGCAAAGCATCTGGCTCCAGCCTATTAATAACACCCTATGGCGTTTCATTTTTTCGTTTTTGGTGTTGTCCATGTGCGACTACCACTGACAGTGTCCCTACCACTTCAACACAGATTGGCATTAGAATTGTCATGCCCATCTCCTCCATATCATTTTCTGACAATAAAGGCTGACTGGTCATGTCTTCCAAAATCTCAACTAGAAGAAGATTTTTTTGGTGTATTATGTTCCTTAACCTCCAGGGTGCTGTTGGCTAGGGGACTTTGGGGCAGAAAAGAAACAGGTGTCATTAACAAATTGGACATTTTGCTCTGCACAACATTAAACGATGTGATGGCTGAGGAGGTAAACTCAGCAGAAACGCAGATTCCAGCTGATGACGTTGCTGTCAGAGGCTACATTATCCTGCTGTGCTTAAGATGAGCAATAGCACACATACGCCATCACATCCTTCACGTTCTCCTCGCTAATGCGACTGCTAGAATTTGCAAAAGAGGCCAAATGTGACTAGTGTTTGGTAATAGTGAAGGTTTCTAACAGCACTGCCAGTGGTGTGAGAACATCTGCTGTCCTTGATATTGTTATTTTTTCTATCTCCCTGCCATGGCCGTCGCCTATATTTTGCTTAGGTTTAGCATACATTTTTTTGCTAAAGTAAGGTTTTATTTGTTTCTAAGCTTTTTGCAATTTTCAAGTTTTACAATCTTATTCCCTTAAGCCATAGAGATATGTCACACAACATAGTTAATAACTAACATTTCCCACATGTTTATTTTACATCTGCATCATTTATGACACATATTTTTTATTAGGAAGTTAGAAGGGGTTGATCAGCAATTTCTCATTTTTCCAACAAAATGTACAAAAGCACTTTTTCTTGGACCACATCACATTTGAAGTGACTTTGAGGGCCTATGTGACAGAAAATACCCAAAAGTGTCACCATTCTAATAACTGCACCACTCAAAGTGCTCAAAATCACGTTCAGAAAGTTTATTAACCCTGCAGGTGCTTTACAGGAATTAAAGCAATGTAGAAGGAAAAAAAATAACATTTTATTCTTCATAAAATTGCTGGTTTTGACCCAAATTATATATTTTTACAGGGGTAACAGGAGAAAATGGACCCCAGAATTTGTTGTATGATTTCTCCTAAGTACGCCAATACCTCAAACATAGTGGAAAACTACTGTTTGGGTGCACGGTAAAGCTTGGAACGGAAGGAGCACCGTTTAACTTTTTGAACAGAAAATTGGCTGGAATCAAGAGCCCCTTATGTGCATAAACTGTGGAAACTCCCCATAAGTCAGCTTATTTTGTGAACTATACCCCTCCAGGAACATATTTAGAGGTGTGAGCACCTTGAAGCCAGAGGTGCTTCATAGAATTTTCTAATGTTGAGGCTCAAAATTGAAAAAATTAACTTATGCCATAAAAATGTTGGTTTTGCCCCAAATTATTCATTTTCACAAAGGTAACAGGATAAGATGGACCATACAATTTTTTGTGCAGTTTATTCTGAGCACACTGATACCCAGTATGTGTTGGAAAACAACTGTTTGGGCACATGCCAGGTATTGGAAGGAAGGAGCACCAACTGAATTCTGGAGATCAATTTAGGCTGGAATAGATTGCGATGCCATGTCACATTTGACGAGCCCCTGACAGGTTAAAAAAGCAGAAACCTCACAAGTGACTCCATTTTGGAAACTAAAACTCTTGAGGAGCTCATCTAGGGGTGTAGTGAGCATTTTTATCCTTCAGCTGATTCACAGAATTATATAACATTAGGCTGAGTAAATGGAAAGTTAACATTTTTTTCCACTAAAATTTTGCTTTGGGCACAAGTTTTTAATTTTCGAAAGGAATAATAGGAGAAAATGAAAGGTGGAATTTGTTACATAACTTGTCCTGAGTACGCCGATACCCCATATGTGGTCGAAAACTACTTTTCCGGCACAGTGCAAAGTTCAGAAGGGAAGAGGCGCCATATTAGAGTTTAGATCTTACGAGAATGGTTTGCAGGTGCCATGTCACATTGGCAGAACCCCTGAGGAGCCAGAACAGCAGAAACCCCAATGAAGTCATTTAAATTTCCAAACTACACACTTGATGAATTCATCCAGAGGTGCAGTGATCATATTGACACCACATGTGCCTCACAGAATTTTATAACATTGGGCAGTGAAAAAAGAATAATTACATTTTTACCACTAAAATGTTGTTTTAGCCCCAAGTTTTTAATTTTTATACGGGCTAATAGTAAGAAATGGACCTCACAGTTTGTTTGACTCCATACATAAGAGCTCAGGAGCGGACATGGATGTCAGACATATGTACCATCCTCCAAAACTTTGAGGACTCCACCAAGATGGTGAACGGCGATGACACCATAATTAGCATCACCATGCCACTTGTCTGTGTTCTGAGTGAAATGCAGGTGGGGGATGGGAGGCCATGCAGCGATGCCAGCAGGGTTGTTACAACTAGGGTTAAAGGAAATCTTCCAGTAGGATCGTTCCTCCTGAGCTGTCTATATGGCCGCAGGTCATTGGAAGCTGAATAAAATGCCATCTTGATATCTGGGATCTGACTTCTTAATTCAGAGCAATACAGGTTTTTCATATATGTAAATGAACTCTTTCATGCTATGGTGAGGATATTGCCTGGAAAATAACTCCGCCTCCAGAGATTATTTTAAATAAAAGGGGGCGTTACCATTGTGAGACAAGTAACTAACACAGAAGAGAATTGAATTTTGTCTTCTTACAAACGTATTTTTTGCAGCTCTCTGGGCTCTGCTGTATTTTATCAATATTACAACCCTGTCTGCCTGTGAGCTGGAAGCGGAGAGAAACCTGCAGATGTGACAGCTATAATCACACACATATCTGCAATGAGATCAGGAGCGCAGATAGCGGCCATCACACATCACACTGTTCAACATCACACTGTAAAACATCACACAGGTAACAGTAGTAACCATCACACATCAAACTGGTAACCATCACACTGGTAAACATCACATAGGTAACAGTAGTAACCATCACACATCAAACTGTTAACCATCACACAGGTAACAGTGGTAACCATCACACAGCAAACTGGTAACCATCACACTGGTAAACATCACACAGGTAACAGTAGTAACCATCACACATCAAACTGGTAACCATC
The DNA here is from genome assembly GCF_032444005.1 of Ranitomeya imitator. Lineage (NCBI taxonomy): Eukaryota > Metazoa > Chordata > Amphibia > Anura > Dendrobatidae > Ranitomeya > Ranitomeya imitator. Next base: position 230,039,882 of record NC_091283.1, read on the forward strand.
ACACAGGTAACAGTGGTAACCATCACACATCAAACTGGTAACCATCACACTGGTAAACATCACAAAGGTAACAGTAGTAACCATCACACATCAAACTGGTAACCATCACACAGGTAACAATGGTAACCATCACACATCACACTGGTAACCATCACGCAGGTGGAGTGCCCCCAGACGCAGGGCCGCGGGTTACTCGGTACCGGTCCTCTGCTGGCTCAGTTCTGGGGATGTCACGGTGGCTGGACCCGGTCCGAGACCCTGCTAAGGGGCATCCAATAAAAGGTGATGGATGTCTGTCAAGGTTTCGTGATGCCACCTGTGGTATTCGGTCAGGATGACCGACGCTGCTTGGGGTCCACTGGGGTGATGTGATGGCAGCTATATGGTATACCTTCCCACAGGTGAAGTATGTCTCCAGGGCTTCCCAGTAAGGTGGATGGTGATGGTGTGAGGTGCAGACAATAACGAGGACACAGGGTTGCAGTCTCTTTACCTCTTTACTGAAGACTTCAGGATCCTCAATCCAGAGCACCGTTAACAGGGCTGTCTGAGACCGGCCGGTCCGATGGCACATCCAGAGTTCCCTTGACAGGTGGAAATCGTTGCCTACCAATAGCGCCTGTGTGTTGTAGTGCTACCCTGCTGAGCATTCGGAATAGTCCTCACAAGTTCTGTTCTCGTTCGTTCGTTCTAGTTCTTTCTAATTCGTTCAAGATGTTTCTAGTTTCTCGTCCCCCCTGGTATGTTATGGCTAGGACGCACCCGTTTGACGGGTAGGCTCGGAGCTCTTCCAGGACCCTAGAGATGCCCCTCTCCACGCGTTGCCCCCTATGTCTGCGCAGGTGATGTAAGGATTTGAAGTAAGGCATAGAGTCAGTTACTTCCTCGTTGTTCCGGCCACCGGCTACGCGCCTCAGAAGGATGTTGCCGTTCTCGGGGCACGACTCCTACTGGTTCTCCTTTGTGCTTGATCTCGTTTCTCACTGTTCCACAATATCCTTCGCTTCGTGTCTCTTTCTTAGAATACCACCGCAAGGTAGTGCAGGCGTGGTTCCGTAACGTTCTGTTCTGTTCGCTAGGTACCTGCCAGGTTCCCACGCCTGACAGGGAATCCCTGTGTCTTCTCCCTGCAGCACCCCCGGCTAAGGGATGCTGCCTGAATCCAACCCAGTCAGCTTCTGTTCTCACTTCCTATCCAAACCCTAGTTTTACCAGTGTGAGGAGTGGCCCAATAAATAAAGCCTTTTTCTCCCCCTAGTAGCCGGAGTGTGAAGTGTAATGTGTGCTGGTGATACCTGGCTAGTAGCCGGAGTGTGAAGTGTAATGTGTGCTGGTGATACCTGGTCAGTAGAACTCCTTTAGTGCCATCAGACGTACCATCACTCCCCTTAGTGGCAGAGCGACGTTACTGCAATGACCAGATCTCTGGGGCGCTGCACAGGTAACACTGGTAACCATCACACTGGTAAACATCACACAGGTAACAGTGGTAACCATCACACATCACACTGATAACTGTCACACAGATAACAGTGGTAACTATCACACATCACACTGATAACCGTCACACAGACATCAGTGGTAACCATCACACTGCTAAATTCCCCTCCATGTAGAATAATCTCTGGAGATGGAGTTATCTTCTGGGCAGTGCACTCCCCATAGCCTGGCAGATGTAATTTACATAAAATGATAAAAGATGATTTCTCAACAAGGCAAACGAGTAGGGCTTTTTTCAGCATTCTATAACCTGTATGCTCATATTAAGGCTATGTGCACACGTTCAGGAATGTCTGCAGAGTTTTCCTGAGCAAAACCTGACTCCCTGCGCAGAAAATCTACTTGTATTTTTTCACACTTTTTTTTCCGGAGCTTCCCAATGCAATATTATAGAGGCAAAACGTGAAAAATCCACAAAATGAATGAACATGCTGCGTTTTTTTACCGCGATGCGATTTTTTCACAGAAAAAAAAGCAGAATGTGCACAGAAATTGCAGAATGCATTAAAAATGATGGGATGCTTAATGTAAGTGTTTTTATAGCGTTTTTGCTGCGGAAAACCGCCGAAAAAAACCCCAAAATTCCTGAACGTGTGCACATAGCCTTATAGTTTAGATAGATCAAATGAAGTGATAGATTCGCTTTATAACCTAGCACTACATGTCAAGATTATGTGCATCTGGACAGCTACCACTAAAACCAGACCATGTGTTCGGTATCTGGACATCTACGACTATTACCAGGCTATATGTTCGATACATCCGAGCAATTCAGGTCCTGATTAGGTGTACCTTGATAGCTATGACTAGACCCAGGCCATGTGTTCGATACATCCGAGCAATACAGGTCCTGATTAGGTGTACCTTGATAGCTACAACCAGAACCAGGCCATGTGTTCGATACATCCGAGCAAAACAGGTCCTGATTAGGTGTACCTTGATAGCTACGACTAGAACCAGGCCATATGTTCGATACATCCGAGCAATACAGGTCCTCATTAGGTGTACCTTGATAGCTACGACCAGAACCAGGCCATGTGTTCGATACATCCGAGCAATACAGGTCCTGATTAGGTGTACCTTGATAGCTACGACCAGAACCAGGCCATGTGTTCGATACATCCGAGCAATACAGGTCCTGATTAGGTGTACCTTGATAGCTACGACCAGAACCAGGCCATGTGTTCGATACATCCGAGCAATACAGGTCCTGATTAGGTGTACCTTGATAGCTATGACTAGAACCAGGCCATTTGTTCGATACATCCGAGCAATACAGGTCCTGATTAGGTGTACCTTTATAGCTACGACCAGAACGAGGCCATGTGTTCTATACATCCGAGCAATACAGGTCCTGATTAGGTGTACCTTGATAGCTACGACCAGAACCAGGCCATGTGTTCGATACATCCGAGCAATACAGGTCCTGATTAGGTGTACCTTGATAGCTACGACTAGAACCAGGCCATATGTTCGATACATCCGAGCAATACAGGTCCTGAATAGGTGTACCTTGATAGCTACGACCAGAACCAGGCCATGTGTTCGATACATCCGAGCAATACAGGTCCTGATTAGGTGTACCTTGATAGCTACAACTAGAAAAAGGTCATACAGTACAGACCAAAAGTTTGGACACACCTTCTCATTTAAAGATTTTTCTGTATTTTCATGACTATGAAAATTGTACATTCACACTGAAGGCATCAAAACTATGAATTAACACATCTGGAATTATATACTTAACAAAAAAGTGTGAAACAACTGAAAATATGTCTTATATCCTAGGTTCTTCAAAGTAGCCACCTTTTGCTTTGATGATTGCTTTGCACACTCTTGGCATTCTCTTGATAAGCTTCAAGAGGTAGTCACCGGGAATGGTCTTCCAACAATCTTGAAGGAGTTCCCTGAGATGTTTAGCACTTGTTGGCCCTTTTGCATTCACTCTGCGGTCCAGCTCACCCCAAACCATTTCGATTGGGTTCAGGTCTGGTGACTGTGGAGGCCAGGTCATCTGGCGTAGTACCCCATCACTATCACTCTCCCTCTTGGAGGTGTGTTTGGGGTCATTGTCCTGTTGAAAAATAAATGATGGTCCAACTAAACGCAAACCGGATGGTAGCTGTGGTAGCCATGCTGGTTCAGTATGCCTTCACTTTTGAATAAATCCTCAACAGTGTGTTAGGTCTCGAGTTCCCACTTCTGCACAGGGGGAATCTCAAGCCATCTCCGCTGCGGTCTCCCATTCTTATCCAGCCGCAGTGGAGTCTGCTCAGCAGGGACGTCGGTCCCAGCGTCTTGCTCAGTCTCACTCTGTACAGAGAGTTACTGCTGCTTCTTCAGCTTCTGCCATTAAAGCCAGTGCTGGTCAGCAGCGAGCGGACTTCTCTGGGACTAAGTCCTTGTCTGCACACACTGAGCATGCCCAGGGCAAGATCTACCGTTGGAGATCGAGGGTCATGTGCTCAGGCTCTGCAGCACATTCCATTGGTCCTCTTGGCAGGTCTTGGAAGGGCAAAGTTTCTGTGGCCACTTCCTGTGCTGCAACTATATAAACTGCGCATGACCGCACTAGTGTACATTTGCTTACGTGTGTTTGTTGTGAGTGCAAGTCGTCCTTGGATACCCCTTCCCTATTGAATGTCTGTTCGCGGAAGGTGTATGGTTGCTATCTAGCGCCCGACTTATCCTACAGCACGTATCACACATTACAGCGTCCAGTTGCTGTGACCGCCAGCACGGCGCCGTGCACTTTCTCTGTGCTTTCCTTACCCAAGCCTGGGTGGTTAGTGGCGTTCGTCAGTGCGGCACCGCATGCACTCTTGTGCCCTAATATTGTTACTTAGCTTCCTTACACAGCCAGTTGCGGTGTTGTGCCAGCAAGGGTCTAATCGGACTTCAATCCTAGTTGGGTTTGAGTTCGCTGACTACTTGCTCGCGCTCTATGTGCGGTACCGCGATCCTGTGACGCAACAGGATCGCTTCCTTCACGCTGGGTGAAGTTTAACCCACGTGTGTATACTTATGAGTACCACCATATAGTCCGTCATTACTTGGCAGCAGGTTCCATCTCTGCACGGTGGACCCCGGGCTGCGAACGCACCATACTCTATCTGTCTTATTATTTGGTGCGTTCCGCTAGCCCTAACATTACACTAGCGCCAGGGTCTGGCTAGTAATGACGGACAAACAGCAATCCTTGTGGTATATCCAGCAGCTGGAGGGTAGGTTGGCGGCTCTTGAGAGCTCAACCTCAGCTGTGGATGTTACCACAGTTGCTGTACAGGCTGCTAGCGTGGCTGCAGCAACCCTGTCCATTGCCACCCCTGCTCCGACATTTTCTCGCCTCCCGCTGCCAGAAAAATTTTCTGGTGATAGCAAATTTTGTAGGGGATTTGTGAGTCAGTGCTCTATTCACCTCGAGCTCCTGGCTGCACGTTTTCCCACAGAGCGGGCTAAGGTGGGATTTATAGTGTCTCTCTTGTCGGACAGGGCGTTGGAATGGGCTACGCCGCTGTGGGAGCGTGGCGATCATGTGGTGCAGAGTGCTCCGCTGTTTCTGAGCACTCTGAAACAGGTCTTTTTAGGACCTCAAGTCACCCATGATACTGCGCTCCAACTGCTGGCATTAACTCAGGGTGAGTCCTTGGTCAGTCATTTTGCCGTCCAATTCCGCACTTTAGCTTCTGAGCTGGATTGGTCGGATAAAGCTCTTATCCCCATATTTTGGAGGGGCCTGGCTGACCATGTTAAGGACGCTCTGGCCACTAGGGAGATTCCTGCCACACTGGAGGAGTTAATAACTGTCTCCACTCGAATTGACCTCCGTTTTAACGAGCGGAGGTTAGAGCAAGCCCAGTGTAGGCAGAGGTTTCGGCTGGCTCCTACCTTCGCCAAACCTCTGGAATCTCCGGTCCTGGTTCCTGAGTCACATGAGGCCAGGGAAGTGTCACAAGCGGGATCTAAGTCCCGGACCGCTTGTGCACTCAAGGTCTGTCATGTTTGCCAGCAGTCAGGACATCTAGCCACCAGATGTTCTCAGCGGTCGAGGAAACGTCAGCGTCTAGTGGTAGTAGGTGGAGGTACACTAGACACGGCGACGTTTGCCTCTAAATTGTCCTTTAAGGGGACAATTACTATAGGCTCATTCTCCCACTCGGTAGAGCTCTGTGTGGATTCTGGGGCGGAGGGCAATTTTATGTCTTCTGCCTTCGCCCAACCTCACGCAATACCCCTGGTTATGCTAGCTCAACCAGTAACGGTACGAGTGGTGAATGGGTCGACACTCCCCGCACAGATAACACATTAGACCATCCCTGTTACTCTGTCCATGTCGCCATCCCATCAGGAGATTATTTCTCTGCTCATCATTCCTGAGGGTATTGATGAGGTCCTGTTGGGGATACCTTGGCTACGGTACCACTCTCCTCACATCGAGTGGTCCTCAGGCAGAATTCTGGGATGGGTGAATCATGTGGGGGTAGGTGTCACCGAGAGTGCGTTCAAGTTGCTACTACTGAGGTACCCGCAGATCTTTCCTCTCTCCCCAAGCAGTATTGGTCTTATGCAGACGTGTTCTCCAAAAAGGCGGCGGAGATCCTTCCGCCCCATCGCCCCTATGACTGTCCTATTGATCTCTTGCCTGGTGCTGAGCCTCCCCGGGGTCGAGTCTATCCGCTATCTCTCCCGGAGACGGAGGCCATGTCACAGTACATCCAGGAAAATCTGGCAAGAGGATTCATTAGGAAGTCAGTGTCACCTGCTGGGGCAGGGTTCTTCTTCGTGCAGAAGAAGAATGGGGAACTACGTCCATGCATAGACTACAGGGGTCTTAACGCCATCACCGTTAAAAATAAGTATCCTTTGCCCTTGATATCTGAGCTCTTCGATAGGCTTCGGGGAGCAAGGGTATTTACTAAACTAGATCTGCGGGGTGCTTACAACCTGATTCGCATCCGTGAGGGGGACGAATGGAAGACGGCTTTTAACACCAGGGATGGGCACTATGAATATCTGGTGATGCCCTTCGGGCTCTGTAATGCCCCAGCCGTTTTCCAAGACTTTGTGAACGATATCTTCCGGGATATGCTTTAAACCTCGGTCGTAGTCTATCTGGATGATATTCTCATCTACTCTCCAGATATTGACTCCCACCGGAGAGATGTTTGCAAAGTCTTCGACCTCCTACGGGCAAACTCCCTCTATGCCAAGTTGGAGAAGTGTATGTTTGAGCAGAAGTCCTTACCTTTCCTAGGCTACATCATCTCTGCCCAGGGATTGGCTATGGATCCTGCCAAACTACAGGCTGTGATGGACTGGCAGGAACCCCATTCTCTTAAAGCGGTGCAGCGCTTTATGGGGTTCATTAATTATTATCGCCAGTTTATTCCGCACTTCTCAACTTTGGTAGCTCCCTTGGTTGCCCTCACCAAGAAGGGGGCGAATCCCAAATTGTGGTCTGAGGAGGTCTCCAAGGCCTTTAACTCTATAAAGTCACACTTCGCTAGCGCTCCCATCCTACATCGCCCCGATGTTGATAAGCCATTTATCATGGAGGTGGATGCCTCTTCTGTTGGTGCTGGAGCAGTCCTCTTCCAAAAGGATGCTCAAGGTCGGAAGCATCCTTGCTTCTTTTTCTCCAAGACCTTCTCACCAGCAGAGAGGAATTATTCCATCGGGGACAGGGAGTTGCTAGCCATGAAGTTGGCTTTCTCGGAGTGGAGACATCTCTTGGAGGGAGCACGTTTTCCCTTCCAAGTCTTCACAGACCATAAAAATTTGGTGTACCTGCAGACAGCCCAGCGGTTGAATTCTCGCCAGGCCAGATGGTCCTTATTCTTCTCCCGGTTTCATTTCACCCTCCATTTTCTTTCTGGGGAGAAGAACATTCGGGCCGACGCTCTCTCTTGCTCCGTTGTGTCATCTGCGGAGGCGGAGGAGGAGCCTCAGCTTATTGTCCCCACCGAGAGCTTGAGAACTGTGGCCCCGGTTTCGCTAGAGTCTGTGCCTCCGGGCAAGACTTTTGTACCATCCAGTTTGCGACCGGAGGTTCTCTCTTGGGCACACTCGTCCAGGGTGGGTGGACATTTTGGTACCAAAAGGACATCTGAGTTACTGGCGAGGACATACTGGTGGCCGCATATGGCTCGTGATGTCGCAGAGTATGTTCGGGCGTGTGTCTCTTGCGCCAAGAACAAGACTCCTCGGCAACGGCCAGCTGGTTTGCTTTATCCTCTGTCGGTGGCGGACAGGCCCTGGGAGATGGTCGGGATGGACTTTGTGGTGGGCTTACCCAAGTCTCGTAACTGCACCATTATCTGGGTGATCACCGACCATTTTTCCAAAATGGTGCACTTGGTGCCTCTTCCACGGCTACCTTCTGCACGGGCGTTGGCTGTCTTGTTCGTCAAGCATATCTTTCGCCTACATGGTATGCCAGACAAAATTGTTAGTGACCGGGGTCCCCAGTTTGCGTCTCGATTCTGGAGAGAGCTTTGTCGTCTACTCAGTATTGAGTTGAATCTCTCTTCGGCATATCATCCCGAGACGAATGGGTTGGTAGAGAGGGCCAACCAGACCTTGGTCACATATTTACGACATTTTGTTTCTGCCAGGCAGGATGACTGGGCATCCTTGCTACCGTGGGCAGAGTTTGCACTTAACAATGCCGTAGCCGACTCCACCGGTCAGACTCCATTCCTCCTAAATTACGGCCAGCATCCGCGTGTTCCTGTGCCCATGCCTGTGTCTTCTGCTGACTCCAGGGTGGCAGACTGGGCTGTGGAGGCACGGGACATTTGGGACCGCACGCAGGATGCCATTCGGGCCTCCAAGGAGAGAATGAGGTCCTCCGCCGATGTTCATCGGCGCCCCGCTCCAACCTTTGCTCCTGGCGACTTGGTGTGGCTCTCCGCCCGTAACATCAGGCTGTGAGTTGAGTCCACTAAGTTTGCTCCTCGCTACTTGGGTCCCTTCAAGGTTCTCGAATGGGTTAATCCTGTGGTCTACCGTTTGGCTCTTCCTCCACGCTTGGGTATCACCAACACCTTTCATGTGTCCCTCTTGAAACCCGTATACATGTCCCGGTTTTCCGAGTCATCTGCCGGGACATCGGGTTCGTCTACGGACGATTACGAGGTGAACGCTATTTTGGGGTGCAAGGTGGTACGCGGCAAAAAGTTCTATCTGGTGGATTGGAAGGGTTATGGCCCAGAGGACAGGTCATGGGAGCCTGCTGAAAACATTCGGGCCCCACAGCTCATTGCTGCCTTCGAGCGTAGCGAGGCCCAAGGAGGGGGGGGCCATGTTAGGTCTCGAGTTCCCGCTTCTGCACAGGGTGAATCTCGAGCCATCTCCGCTGCGGTCTCCCATTCTTATCCAGCCGCAGTGGAGTCTGCTCAGCAGGGACGTCGGTCCCAGCGTCTTGCTCAGTCTCACTCTGTACAGAGAGTTACTGCTGCTTCTTCAGCTTCTGCCATTAAAGCCAGTGCTGGTCAGCAGCGAGCGGACTTCTCTGGGACTAAGTCCTTGTCTGCACACACTGAGCATGCCCAGGGCAAGATCTCCCGTTGGAGATCGAGGGTCATGTGCTCAGGCTCTGCAGCACATTCCATTGGTCCTCTTGGCAGGTCTTGGAAGGGCAAAGTTTCTGTGGCCACTTCCTGTGCTGCAACTATATAAACTGCGCATGACCGCACGGCCATGCGCTAGTGTACATTTGCTTACGTGTGTTTGTTGTGAGTGCAAGTCGTCCTTGGATACCCCTTCCCTATTGAATGTCTGTTCGCGGAAGGTGTATGGTTGCTATCTAGCGCCCGACTTATCCTACAGCACGTATCACACATTACAGCGTCCAGTTGCTGTGACCGCCAGTACGGCGCCGTGCACTTCCTCTGTGCTTTCCTTACCCAAGCCTGGGTGGTTAGTGGCGTTCGTCAGTGCGGCACCGCATGCACTCTTGTGCCCTAATATTGTTACTTAGCTTCCTTACACAGCCAGTTGCGATGTTGTGCCAGCAAGGGTCTAATCGGACTTCAATCCTAGTTGGGGTTGAGTTCGCTGACTACTTGCTCGCGCTCTATGTGCGGTACCTCGATCCTGTGACGCAACAGGATCGCTTCCTTCACGCTGGGTGAAGTTTAACCCACGTGTGTATACTTATGAGTACCGCCATATAGTCCGTCATTACTTGGCAGCAGGTTCCATCTCTGCACGGTGGACCCCGGGCTGCGAACGCACCATACTCTATCTGTCTTATTATTTGGTGCGTTCCGCTAGCCCTAACACAGTGTCACCAGAAAAGCATCCCTACACCATCACACCTCCTCCTCCATGCTTCACGGTGGGAACCAGGCATGTAGAGTTCATCCGTTCACCTTTTCTGCGTCGCACAAAGACACGGTGGTTGGAACCAAAGATCTCAAATTTGTACTCATCAGACCAAAGCACAGATTTCCACTAGTCTATTGTCCATTCCTTGTGTTCTTTAGCCCAAACAAGTCTCTTCTGCTTGTCGCCTGTCCTTAGCAATGGTTCCCTAGCAGCTATTTTACCATGAAGGCCTGCTGCACAAAGTCTCCTCTTAAGAGTTGTTGTAGAGATGTGTCTGCTGCTAGAACTCTGTGTGGCATTGACCTGGTTTCTAATCTAAGCTGCTGTTAACCTGCGATTTTTGAGGCTGGTGACTTGGATAAACTTATCCTCAGAAGCAGAGGTGACTCTTGGTCTTCCTTTCCTGGGGCGGTCCTCATGTGAGCCAGTTTCTTTGTAGCGCTTGATGGTTTTTGCCACTGCACTTTCCCAATTTTTCGGACAGACTGACCTTCATTTCTTAACCCCTTTCTGATATCTGACGTACTATCCCGTCAAGGTGGGGTGGGCCCGTATGCCCCCTGACGGGATAGTACGTCATACGCGATCGGCCGCACTCACGGGGGGAGCGCAGCCGATCGCAACCGGGTGTCAGCTGCCTATCGCAGCTGACATCCGGCACTATGTGCCAGGAGCGGTCACGGACCGCCCCTGGCACATTAACCCCTCAAACATGATCGCGATGTGCCGGCGGTACAGGGAATCCTCGGAGGGGGCTCCCTGCGTGCTTCCCTGAGACCCCCGGAGCAACGCGATGTGATTGCGTTGCTCCGAGGGTCTCCTACCTCCCTCCCTGCAACAGGCCTGGATCCAATATGGCCGCGGTATCCGGGTCCTGCAGGGAGGGAGGTGGCTTACCAAGTGCCTGCTCAGAGCAGGCGCTTGGTAAGCCTGCAGTTCTGTAAGGCAGATCGCTGATCTGACAGAGTGCTGTGCAATGTTATGTCCCCCCCTGGGACAAAGTAAAAAAAAAAATTTACAAATGTGTAAAAAAAAAATTTTTTTAAAAATTCCTAAATAATAATAATAAAAAAAAAAATTATTCCCATAAATACATTTCTTTATCTAAATAAAAAATAAAAGTACACATATTTAGTATTGCCGCGTCCATAACGACCCGACCTATAAAACTGGCCCACTAGTTAACCCCTTCAGTAAACACCGTAAGAAAAAAAAAAACGAGGCACAAAACAACGCTTTATTCTCATACCGCCAAACAAAAAGTGGAATAACACGCGATCAAAAAGGTGGATATAAATAACCATGGTACCGCTGAACACGTCATCTTGTCCCGCAAAAAACGAGCCACAATACAGCATCATCAGCAAAAAAATAAAAAAGTTATAGTCCTGAGAATAAAGCAATGCCAAAATAATTATTTTTTCTATAAAATAGTTTTTATCGTATAAAAGCGCCAAAACATAAATAAATGATATAAATGAGGTATCGCTGTAATCGTACGGACCTGAAAAATAAAACTGCTTTATCAATTTTACCAAACGCGGAACGGTATAAACGCCTCCCCCAAAAGAAATTCATGAATAGCTGGTTTTTGGTCATTCTGCCTCACAAAAATCGGAATAAAAAGCGATCAAAAAATGTAATGTGCCTGAAAATGTTACCAATAAAACGTCAACTCGTCCCACAAAAAACAAGACCTCACATGACTCTGTGGACCAAAATATAGAAAAATTATAGCTCTGAAAATGTAGTAACGCAAAAAATATTTTTTGCAATAAAAAGCGTCTTTCAGTGTGTGACGGCTGCCAATCATAAAAATCCGCTAAAAAAATCCGCTATAAAAGTAAATCAAACCCCCCTTCATCACCCCCTTAGTTAGGGAAAAATAAAAAAAAATGTATTTATTTCCATTTTCCCATCAGGGCTAGGGTTAGGGCTAGGGTTAGGGTTAGGGCTACGGTTGGGGCTAGGGTTAGGGCTAGGGTTAGGGCTAGGGTTGTGGCTAAAGTTAGGGTTAGGGTTGGGGCTAAAGTTACAGTTAGCGTTTAGATTACATTTACGGTTGGGAATAGGGTTGGGATTTACGGTTACTGTTGGGATTAGGGTTAGGGGTGTGTCTGGGTTAGAGGTGTGGTTAGGGTTACCATTGGCATTAGGGTTAGGGGTGTGTTTGGATTAGGGTTTCAGATAGAATTGTGGGGGTTCCACTGTTTAGGCACATCAGGGGCTCTCCAAACGCGACATGGCGTCCGATCTCAATTCCAGCCAATTCTGCGTTGAAAAAGTAAAACAGTGCTCCTTCCCTTCCGAGCTCTCCCGTGTGCCCAAACAGGGGTTTACCCCAACATATCAGGTATCAGCGTACTCAGGACAAATTAGACAACAACTTTTGGGGTCCAATTTCTCCTGATACCCTTGGGAAAATACAAAACTGGGGGCTAAAAAATAATTTTTGTGGGGAAAAAAAAAGATTTTTTATTTTACGGCTCTGCGTTAAAAACTGTAGTGAAACACTTGGGGGCTCAAAGTTCTCACAACACATCTAGATAAGTTCCTTGGGGGATCTAGTTTCCAATATGGGGTCACTTGTGGGGGATTTCTACTGTTTAGGTACATTAGGAACCGGGGCGTAATCTCAACCAAATTATGTGATGGCCATTGAGACTGATTAACCCCTAATAGGATTTTATGATTCCGACTATAAAATGCTTGCGAAATCAATATGAACTAGAGTATAGCCTATAAAGGAGCTGTAGAAAAAATATTCATATAACACACAGCATCAATTACCATATACCTAGTTACATGTAAAAACAATTAGCTAATAGCAGTAAAAGTACATAATGTAACCAGTGCTACTGGTGGCTATTTGTATAATAGAAAAGGAACAATCTCCCCAGTTCCAGGGTGTAGGCAAAGGAGCACCGGATAACCTCTGGTCAGGGGATGATCCGGAAAAGGAAGAGATGACAATCCCTATGTCAATCCCTAATGGGGCTAGCGGTAAACTATCCCCAAAGCTCCTGCCCTTACAAGGGCAGTCCACATCTACCCCTGTATAAACATGCCCTGCACTCTCCCTGTTAAGTCGTCCCGACGCGTTTCTTCCAAGCTAAATCTTCAGGGGACTTGCTTGTATAAGGAGATAAGGTGCCTATGTGCTAAAAAGGAGGGACAAAGAGTCCTGCCACCCTCTATGCTGTCCTGCAACAACTTTTGGGGTCCAATTTCTCCTGTTACCCTCGGGAAAATACAAAACTGGGGGCTAAAAAATAATTTTTGTGGGAAAAAATTTTTGTTTTATTTTTACGGCTCTGCATTATAAACTTCTGTGAAGCCCTTGGTGGGTCAAAGCGCTCACCACACATCTAGATAAGTTCCTTAGGGGGTCTACTTTCCAAAATGGTGTCACTTGTGTGGGGTTTCTACTGTTTAGGTACATTAGGGGCTCTGCAAACGCAATGTGACGCCTGCAGACCATTCCATCTAAGTCTGCATTCCAAATGGCGCTCCTTCCCTTCAGAGCCCTCCCATGCGCCCAAACAGTGGTTCCCCCCACATGTGGGGTATCAGCGCACTCAGGACAAATTGGACAACAAATTTTGTGGTCCAATTTCTCCTGATACCCTCGGGAAAATACAAAACTGGGGGCTAAAAAATAATTTTTGTGGGAAAAACTTTTTGTTTTATTTTTACGGCTCTGCATTATAAACTTCTGTGAAGCACTTGGTGGGTCAAAGTGCTCACCACACCTCTGGATAAGTTCCTTAGGGGGTCTACTTTCCAAAATGGTGTCACTTGTGGGGGGTTTCAATGTTTAGGCACATCAGGGGCTCTCCAAACGCGACATGGCGTCCCATCTCAATTCCAGTCAATTTTGCATTGAAAAGTCAAATGGCGCTCCTTCGCCTTCCGAGCTCTGTCATGCGCCCAAACAGTGGTTTACCCCCATATATGGGGTATCAGCGTACTCAGGACAAATTGTACAACAACCTTTGGGGTCCATTTTCTCCTGTTACCCTTGGTAAAATAAAACAAATTGGAGCTGAAATAAATTTTTTGTGAAAAAAAGTTAAATGTTCATTTTTATTTAAACATTCCAAAAATTCCTGTGAAGCACCAGAAGAGTTAATAAACTTCTTGAATATGGTTTTGAGCACGTTAAGGGGTGCAGTTTTTAGAATGTTGTCACACTTGGGTATTTTCTATCATATAGACCCCTCAAAATGACTTCAAATGAGATGTGGTCCCTAAAAAAAAAATGGTGTTGTAAAAATGAGAAATTGATGGTCAACTTTTAACCCTTATAACTCCCTAACAAAAACAAATTTTGGTTCCAAAATTGTGCTGATGTTAAGTAGACATGTGGGAAATGTTACTTATTAAGCATATTGTGTGACATATCTCTGTGATTTAATTGCATAAAAATTCAAAGCTGGAAAATTGCAAAATTTTCAAAATTTTCGCCAAATTTCCGTTTTTTCACAAATAAACTCAGGTAATATCAAAGAAATTTTACCACTATCATGAAGTACAATATGTCATGAGAAAACATTGTCAGAATCACTGGGATCCGTTGAAGCGTTCCAGAGTTATAACCTCATAAAGGGACAGTGGTCAGACATGTAAAAATTGGCCTGGTCATTAACGTGCAAACTACTCTTGGGGGTAAAGGGGTTAAAGTAATGATGGCCACTCGTTTTTCTTTACTTAGCTGCTTTTTTCTTGCCATAGTACAAATTCTAACAGTCTATTAGGTAGGACTATCAGCTGTGTATCCACCAGACTTCTGCACAACACAACTGATGGTCCCAACCCCATTTATAAGGCAAGAAATCCCACTTATTAAACCTGACAGGGCAAACCAGTGAAGTGAAAACCATTCCCCGTGACTACCTCTTGAAGCTCATCAAGAGAATGCCAAGAGTGTGCCAAGCAGTCATCAAAGCAAAAGGTGGCTACTTTGAAGAACCTAGAATATAACACATAATTTCAGTTGTTTCACACTTTTTTGTTAAGTGTATACAGTGCCTACAAGTAGTATTCAACCCCCTGCAGATTTAGCAGGTTTACACATTTGGAATTAACTTGGCATTGTGACATTTGGACTGTAGATCAGCCTGGAAGTGTGAAATGCACTGCAGCAAAAAAGAATGTTATTTCTTTGTTTATTTTTTTTTTTAAATTGTGAAAAGTCTTTTCAGAGGGTCATTTATTATTCAACCCCTCAACCCACCAGAATTCTGTTTGGTTCCCCTAAAGTATTAAGAAGTAGTTCAGGCACAAAGAACAATGAGCTTCACATGTTGGATTAATTATCTTTTTCCAGCCTTTTCTGACTATTTAAGACCCTCCCCAAACTGCAGCTGCCAAGGCAAACAGGATCATGGGGTGCATTAAAAGAGGTCTGGATACACATGATGAGAGCATTATACTGCCTCTATACAAATCCCTAGTTAGACCGCACATGGAGTACTGTGTCCAGTTTTGGGCACCGGTGCTCAGGAAGGGTATAATGGAACTAGAGAGAGTACAAAGGAGGGCAACAAAATTAATAAAGGGGATGGGAGAACTACAATACCCAGATAGATTAGCGAAATTAGGATTATTTAGTCTAGAAAAAAGACGACTGAGGGGCGATCTAATAACCATGTATAAGTATATAAGGGGACAATACAAATATCTCGCTGAGGATCTGTTTATACCAAGGAAGGTGACCGACACAAGGGGGCACTCTTTGCGTCTGGAGGAGAGAAGGTTTTTCCACCAACATAGAAGAGGATTCTTTACTGTTAGGGCAGTGAGAATCTGGAATTGCTTGCCTGAGGAGGTGGTGATGGCGAACTCAGTCGAGGGGTTCAAGAGAGGCCTGGATGTCTTCCTGGAGCAGAACAATATTGTATCATACAATTAGGTTCTGTAGAAGGACGTAGATCTGGGGATTTATTATGATGGAATATAGGCTGAACTGGATGGACAAATGTCTTTTTTCGGCCTTACTAACTATGTTATTATGTTACTATATGTTACAAACTTGTGAACAGCACTCATACATGGTCAACATGGGAAAGACAAAGGAGCATTCCAAGGCCATCAGAGACAAGATCGTGGAGGGTCACAAGGCTGGCAAGGGATACAAAACCCTTTCCAAGGAGTTGGGCCTACCTGTCTCCACTGTTGGGAGCATCATCCGGAAGTGGAAGGCTTATGGAACTACTGTTAGCCTTCCACGGCCTGGGCAGCCTTTGAAAGTTTCCTCCCATGCCAAGGCCAGGCTTGTCCGAAGAGTCAAGGCTAACCCAAGGACAACAAGGAAGGAGCTCCGGGAAGATCTCATGGCAGTGGGTGGGGACATTGGTTTCAGTCAATACCATAAGTAACGTACTCCACCGCAATGGTCTCCGTTCCAGACGAGCCCGTAAGGTTTCTTTACTTTCAAAGGGTCATGTCAAGGCTCGTCTACAGTTTGCTCATGATCACTTGGAGGACTCTGAGACTGACTGGTTCAAGGTTCTCTGGTCTGATGAGACCAAGATCGAGATCTTTGGTGCCAACCACACACGTGACGTTTGGAGACTGGATAGCACTGCATATGACCCCAAGAATACCATCCCTACAGTCAAGCATGGTGGTGGCAGCATCATGCTGTGGGGCTGTTTCTCAGCCAAGGGGCCTGGCCATCTGGTCCGCATCCATGGGAAGATGGATAGCACGGCCTACCTGGAGATTTTGGCCAAGAACCTCCGCTCCTCCATCAAGGATCTTAAGATGGGTCGTCATTTCATCTTCCAACAAGACAACGACCCAAAGCACACAGCCAAGAAAACCAAGGCCTGGTTCAAGAGGCAAAAAATCAAGGTGTTGCAGTGGCCTAGTCAGTCTCCTGACCTTAACCCATTTGAAAACTTGTGGAAGGAGCTCAAGATTAAAGTCCACATGAGACACCCAAAGAACCTAGATAACTTGGAGAAGATCTGCATGGAGGAGTGGGCCAAGATAACTCCAGAGACCTGTGCCGGCTTGATCAGGTCTTATAAAAGACGATTATTAGCTGTAATTGCAAACAAAGGTTATTCCACAAAATATTAAACCTAGGGGTTGAATAATAATTGACCCACACTTTTATGTTTAACATTTATAAAAATTTAACTGAGCAACAAAACTTTTTGGTTTGTAAGATTTATGCATCTGTTAATAAATCCTGCTCTTGTTTGAAGTTTGAAGGCTCTAACTTATTTGCATCTTATTAAACCTGCTAAATCTGCAAGGGGTTGAATACTACTTGTAGGCACTGTAATTCCACATGTGTTATTTCATAGTTTTGATGCCTTCAGTGTGAATGTACAATTTTCATAGTCATGAAAATACAGAAAAATCTTTAAATGAGAAGGCGTGTCCAAACTTTTGGTCTGTACTGTACGTTCGTTACATCTGAGCAATACAGGTCCTGATTAGGTGTACCTTAATAGCTACGACTAGAACCAGGCCTTATGCTCGATACATCCGAGCAATACAGGTCCTGATTAGGTGTACCTTCATAGTTATGACTAGAACCAGGCCATGTGTTGACTAGTCAGTCAGCTGGGGAAGCTGAGCAGAGTGCGATGTGTTGGAGCTGAAGAGAAACAAGCCAGAATCTGAAAAAAAACTGCACAGCCCATGTGCACCAAACTGCAAACCCATTCAAGAGCATGAATCCCTACAAGTGGTGGTTTGGATGTGGGCTGCAAGTCCCAAAGAATAGAAGTGATTACATTTTAAAGACTGAACGTCCTACATCAAGGCAGCTACAGTATTGGATAAAGGTAAAAAAGGAGCTCACCAAGCTTGCTGATCATGCAGGTTGCCAAGAACCCTGTAAGGGAGGGTGCTAGATCCAGTTGGTGTAGCACAGTGATAAAAACAGGAGAAAGGGGGAATGCAGCACGTACATCCAATAAGTATTAATAAACTATTTATTTAAATCCATTAAGATGAACAATTTCCAGTAAAAATGTTAAAACTGACAAGTTTCTAGCGAAAAATGCCCTTAACCATAACTACAGCACTGCAAGCACAATCTGAAAGCATAGAAGAGCTTGTTAAGCAACTGTTCCAGGCCAATCTGCAGCAGCGCAGCAACGGCGGCAGCAGCAGGCCCAACAAGAAACCAACAAACTTCTAGACCAGCAGTTGCATAAGAAGCATATGGCTCTCTTAGCAGAAACTGTCCGGGTCAGGGAGATGGCCCCCCCAGCCAGCCAAAGTGATAGTAACCATGGGAGGCGGACAGTACGTGAGGCCTTCCTGAAAATGTCTTTGGTAGAGAGGTTTAATAAAACCTTAAAGGGCATGTTAAAGGAGGTAGTAGAGAAGGACGGTTGTGATTGAGACTATCTTTAACCAGCCTATTGTTTTCTATCAGGGAAGATTCACAAGCCTCCACAGGTTTTTCTCCAATTGAGCTTCTGTATGGCCGACATCCCTGGCAACTCCTGGATGTAGCAAAAACAGAAGCATAATAGAGCAAGTGGTGCAGATGCAAGAGAGGATGGTCTATGTGATGCCTACTGTGAAAGAGCATCTCCTCAAGGCACAGGAGGCATACTCCAGGGTGTACAATAGGTCATCTTGAGTGAGACAGTATCAGCCTGGGGATCGGGTTCCTGAGTTAGTACTCATGGAGGAGAGTAGGTTCCTTGCTAAATGGCAGGGACTCTATGAAGTAGTGGACAAAGTGGGAGAAGTCAAATGTAAGGTACACCAGCCAGGTGAAAGGAAGTACTTACAGACATAATATGTCAATCTAATCAAACCATGCAGGATAGAGAACCTCTTGAAGCTCCACACTTATAGGCCAAGTCAGAAACTAGCATTGAAGATATCAAGGTGCACCCTTTCAAAAACAGCAAAGTCAAAAGTTGTTACATCTCAACAGGGACATGTTCTCAAAATTACCAGGTCTCATTCTAAGACATTGACCCAAACATGAAGCTCAGTGAGAATCTCATGCTCAATGTAAAGCTCTACAGCATTCCAGGAGCCCACGGGATATAATCTTGAAGTAGGTGAAAAGAATGCTGAACCTAAGGGTAATTGAGGAATCCAGGACTGGGTGGTCCAGCTCCATAGTGTTAGTGCAAAAGCCAGATGGGGAATGGCAGTTCTGCGATGACTAACAGAAACTCACTGAGGGTAGAGGGTAGAAACTAGAGCCAGCTCGGTACATCGCCACCCTTGCCCTCACAAAAGGTTACTGGCAGACCCCTCTGTCCAAAAGGGCCAAATAAAAAACGGCCTTTCAACATCAAAAGGGTGTTTTCAGTATATCAGGATGCCTTTTGGGTTGCAGGGGGTGCTGGCCGTTTTCAGAGGGCCATCAACAGAGTCCTGACCCTCAAAAAGAGTATGCAGATGCCTGCTTGGTTAGCAACTGAGATTGGGGAAGTCATTTGAATAAAGTCCAGGCAATAATTGATGCTCTAAGAAAATCTGGCTTTACGATTAAGAAATGTGCCATAACGATGGAAGAAGCAAAATATTTGGGCTACGTTAAAGGGCAAGATATGATCAAGCCTCAGGAAAACAAAGTGGAGGAAATACAGGTATAACCACGACCCCTCATGAAAAAATAGGCTTCAGTGTTCCTAACTTCACAGTTATAGCACCCTCCCTTACTGAACTCCTAAAAGATACGAAGTCGGCTACGTATAAGTGGTCACCGGAAGCAGAGAGGACATTTTAGGAAGTAAAATTAGCCCTCTGTAGGCATCCAGTGTTGGTAGCGGCAGACTTTGCAAAAGAATTCATAGTTCAGAAAGATGTGTCAGATGTCGGACTGGGATCATGTCACAGGAAATTAATGCAGAAGACCACCTAATAATCTATTTGAGTAGGAAGCTGTCCCCACATGAGAAAACCTACTGCATTCTAGAAAAAGAGTGGTTGGACATCGAATGGTCACTGGATGCATTAAGGTATTACTTGTTTGATGGAAAATTTATGCTAGTGTCCGACGATGGCCGACTAAGATGGATGCAGAAGAGCAGGAGAAAAGGGGGAACAATACACGGGTAACTCGGTAATTCTTAACTTTGCAAAATTTTAACTTTCATGTGGAGCATAGGCCCGGGAAACTACACGTAAATGCCAACGATCTCTCTCAAAAGTACAATGTTTTGTGGTATAAGAAGCCCGGGCCCTTGACTTTGGGCACAGGGAGCAGTATATAGGAAACCAAGAGGTAAAGTCCGGGATGGGAGATACGCATCACCGAGCTGGCTAGCCTTGGTGATGTAAGTCGAGGAGGTGAAGGCTCCAGCCATAGTAGGCAGACTAGGAAAAATCCTAGCAATACCGGTCCTGATTATGTGAACCTTGATAGCTACAACTAGAACCAGGCCATGTGCTGACTAATCAGTTAGCTGGGAAAGCTGAGCAGAGTGGGATGTGTTGGAGCTGGAGAGAGATGAGCCAGAATCTGTCTGAGAAGAGACTGCACTGGCCATGTGCACAAAACTGCAAGTATCACTGCTTGCTATGGAAGACAGTGGTTTTGGGTGACCGAACCGAGACTAGTTCACCCGTCCTGGGAAGTCAGAGTCTGTAATGTTTAATTAGCGCCTGGACAAAGCCAGGGATTTTATGTTCATGGGTTTGTTTTTGGTAGTGTGCAACCAGTGGAAAGAAACACCTTTCTGTTTTAAGATAATAGCTCTGTGGTTTCATGCTCCTAGCGGAGACCTGAGAGTGTCAACCCCTACGATGTAGATACAGTAGATGTGGTGTAGGCTTTGCTTCATCTGCATGATAACTCTCCAGATAGTCCTGGGAATACAGAGAAGCCGGACATCTCTCCGGGAAATTTCTTACCCTTAATCCATCTGTAGGAAACAAAACAGAAGTGATTGTTACATGAGATGATGACAGCTAGGAGACCCTCAAACAGACATTAACATCTTCCCTCCTTACACTGCTGCTCGGCCATGACATTAGCCTCTTCATCTACGACTTCAACCTTAATATCAATTAGATCATCATCCTAAAAATACAAAAAAAAATGTGAAAAGAGTCATGAATCATTGATTTATGGTTGAATATGGGGGAGAACGTCATCTACCTGATGGATCTCCCAGACATTCTCCTCTGGACAGTCCTGAGAAAACAGAGGAGCCGGACATCTCTTCAGGAGATTTCTCTTACTGGATCCATCTGTGGGACATACAAAAATAAATACACAACCCCAGCATAGACCCTATATACAGTATCTACATACTAGAGACTACACGACCCCCGTATATCTACATACCAGAGACTACACGACCCCCATATATCTACATACCAGAGAAAACACGACCTCCGTATATCTACATACCAGAGACTACACGACCCCCGTATATCTACATACCAGAGACTACACGACCCCCCGTATATCTACATACCAGACACTACACGACCTCCGTATATCTACATAACAGACACTACATGACCCCCGTATATCTACATACCAGAGACTACACGACCCCCGTATATCTACATATCAGAGACAACATGACCCCGTATATCTACAAACCAGAGACTACACGACCTCCGTATATCTACATACCAGAGACTACACGACCTCCGTATATCTACATACCAGAGACTACACGACCTCCGTATATCTACATACCAGAGACTACACGAGCTCCGTATATCTACATACCAGAGACTACACGTCCTCCGTATATCTACATACCAGAGACTACACGACCCCCATATATCTACATACCAGAGACTACACGACCCCCGTATATCTACATACCAGAGACTACACGACCCCCGTATATCTACATACCAGAGACTACACGATCCCTGTATATCTACATAACAGACACTACACGACCCCCGTATATCTACATACCAGAGACTACACGACCCCCGTATATCTACATACCAGAGACTACACGACCTCCGTATATCTACATACCAGAGACTACACGAGCTCCGTATATCTACATACCAGAGACTACACGTCCTCCGTATATCTACATACCAGAGACTACACGACCCCCGTATATCTACATACCAGAGACTACACGACCCCCGTATATCTACATACCAGAGACTACACGACCTCCGTATATCTACATAACAGACACTACACGACCTCCGTATATCTACATAACAGACACTACATGACCCCCGTATATCTACATAACAGACACTACATGACCCCCGTATATCTACATACCAGAGACTACACGACCCCCGTATATCTACATATCAGAGACTACATGACCCCGTATATCTACATACCAGAGACTACACGACCTCCGTATATCTACATACCAGAGACTACACGACCTCCGTATATCTACATACCAGAGACTACACGACCTCCGTATATCTACATACCAGAGACTACACGAGCTCCGTATATCTACATACCAGAGACTACACGTCCTCCGTATATCTACATACCAGAGACTACACGACCCCCGTATATCTACATACCAGAGACTACACGACCCCCGTATATCTACATACCAGAGACTACACGACCCCCGTATATCTACATACCAGAGACTACATGACCTCCGTATATCTACATAACAGACACTACACGACCCCCGTATATCTACATACCAGAGACTACACGACCCCCGTATATCTACATACCAGAGACTACATGACCTCCGTATATCTACATAACAGACACTACACGACCCCCGTATATCTACATACCAGAGACTACACGACCCCCGTATATCTACATACCAGAGACTACACTACCCCCGTATATCTACATACCAGAGACTACACGACCTCCGTATATCTACATATCAGAGACTACACAACCCCCATATATCTACATACCAGAGACTACACGACCTCCGTATATCTACATACCAGAGACTACACGACCTCCGTATATCTACATACCAGAGACTACATGACCCCTGTATATCTACATACCAGAGACTACACAACCTCCGTATATCTACATACCAGAGACTACACGACCTCCGTATATCTACATACCAGAGACTACACGACCTCCGTATATCTACATACCAGAGACTACACGACCCCCGTATATCTACATACTAGAGACTACACGACCCCCGTATATCTACATACCAGAGACTACACGATCCCTGTATATCTACATACCAGAGACTACACGACCTCCGTATATCTACATACCAGAGTCTACACGACCTCCGTATATCTACATACCAGAGACTACACGACCTCCGTATATCTACATACCAGAGACTACACGACCCCTGTATATCTACATACTAGAGACTACACGACCCCCGTATATCTACATACCAGAGACTACAAGACCCCCGTATATCTACATACCAGAGACTACACGGCCTCCGTATATCTACATACCAGAGACTACACGACCTCCGTATATCTACATACCAGAGACTACACGACCCCGTATATCTACATACCAGAGACTACACGACCTCCGTATATCTACATACCAGAGACTACACGACCCCCGTATATCTACATACCAGAGACTACACGACCCCCATGTCACGAGTCACACTGTGACCGTCACCCCTACGTCATGGGCCGGGGTGACTTTAGGCCAACAGATGGCTATCACATGTGCAGGGTGGCTTATCTTAGTTATCCCTCCACTCCACAATGTAATGAAAAAACGCACACAAGGCTATTGACCTCTTAGTTTACAGCAGGGGCTTATTTTAGGTATCCAACTGCTCTGCAATATACCATGAACTGCAGGGATTTATGTATATCCCGTTTACAGTTCCACTTAAAACTTGCAGCTCTCTGGCGCCCCCCCTTACTCTCAGGTCAGATTAGGTACTGCATCTAGGGTAATTAGTCGCCAGAAAGGCTGCCTGCTATGTACTGGCTATTGGGCACGCTGCAGCGACGCGATAAACTACTCACACTCAGGCAGGAACAATAATTATCAACGCTGCAGTCGCTACAACAACACCCAAAGGCCGCCACACGGTATTGCTGCCACCAGCTTCGATTAAACGGGTCCGAAGCTAACCCAAAACAGTAGCGTAATTCCCTTCAGGAGACAGGGTACGTTTTAGAACAGGAGAACTGTTACGATTCCACTGTGACCGTCACCTGTTATGAACAGGTGATTCAGAACCACAATGGACCTAGTGGTTAAGAGCACACAAGTGACCTGATAGTTACTAACATAGGACGAGCTCTGAGACGTGGGAACTCTGCTGACCGCAATTCCTAATCCTATCATACCACACTAGAGGTAGCCATGGATTGCGCCTAACGCTCCCTATGCAACTCGGCACAGCCTGAGAAACTAGCTAGCCCTGAAGATAGAAAAATAAGCCTACCTTGCCTCAGAGAAATTCCCCAAAGGAAAAGGCAGCCCCCCACATATAATGACTGTGAGTAAGATGAAAATACAAACACAGCGATGAAATAGATTTTAGCAAAGTGAGGCCCGACTTACTGAACAGACCGAGGATAGGAAAGATAGCTTTGCGGTCAGCACAAAAACCTACAAACAACCACGCAGAGGGGCAAAAAGACCCTCCGCACCGACTAACGGTACGGAGGTGCTCCCTCTGCGTCTCAGAGCTTCCAGCAAGCAAGAAAAACAAATATAGCAAGCTGGACAGAAAATATAGCAACCAAAAGTAACACAAGCAAAACTTAGCTTATGCAGGGCAGACAGGCCACAAGAACGATCCAGGAGAAAGCAAGACCAATACTGGAACATTGACTGGAGGCCAGGAACAAAGAACTAGGTGGAGTTAAATAGAGCAGCACCTAACGACTTAACCTCGTCACCTGAGGAAGGAAACTCAGAAGCCGCAGCCCCACTCGCATCCACCAGAGGAAGCTCACAGACAGAACCAGCCGAAGTACCACTCACGACCACGGGAGGGAGCTTGACCACAGAATTCACAACAGTCACCTCCACGTCACAGATCGGGGTGACTTTAGGCCAACAGACGGCTATCACATGTGCAGGGGGCTTATCTTATTTATCCCTCCACTCCACAGTGTGATAAAAAAAACACACACAAGGCTATTGACCTCGTAGTTTACAGCAGGGGCTTATTTTAGGTATCCCACTGCTCTTCAATGTACCACGAACTGCAAGGATTTATGTATATCCCGCTTACAGTTCCCCTTGAAACTTGCAGCTCTCTGGCGCCCCCCTTACTCTCAGGTCAGACTAGGTACTGCACCTGGGGGAATTAGTCGCCAGAAAGGCTGCCTGCTATGCACTGGCTATTGGGCACGCTGCAACGAGGCGATTTAACTACTCCCACTCAGGCAGATACAATAATTATCAACGCCGCAGTCGCTACAATGACTCCCAACTACCCAGTGCAAACGTAGGCTGCCACCAGCTTCGATTAAACGGGTCCGAAGCTAACCCAAAACAGTAGCGTATTTCCCTTCAGAAGACTTAGGGTACATTTTAGAGCAGGAAGAACGAAAACTAGTAATTTTATATATTTTACTCCGAAACTAAGGCAGTGTTTGTAAAAAGGCATATACAGATGTTACAATATGAGACAATTGAAAATATGTAAAAGGTAATTATAAAATAAAAGGGGATAAAGAAGAAAAGGTACAACTCACATGTTCTCAGTTCATATCAGGCAAAAACCATGCTGGTGGGCAGAGCTCCCAAAAGTCCCAATGCATGAGGTCTGGCAGTGAGGGCTCCTCTGGTAAGGTTCAGACTCAGACCCCAGGCTGGGTTAAGTGTGTGGCTTATATAATTCAACCTAGTGACCTCACAAAAGAGGTTGAGTTTCGATCGCCCTCCCCTTTTCTCAGCTGTGAGTTTTCTCCAACCATTCTTATGATTGTCATATTTTTGCTGGAGAGTCTGGCAGAGTCATAACACACCCCTCATCCATATTGTATTAAGATTTGCTCTTTTGTTGTGAATTCCGCTCTTGGGCTCCCTCCGGTGGTTGTAAGTGGCACTTTTGTGAGTTCTGCTCTTGGGTTCCCTCCAGTGGTTTTAAGTGGAGTGGCTGCTCCTTGGATTTAGCTGTCAGCAGCTGCTTCCACTGATTGTCTATTCTGCTCGGCTATTTAGCCTGGCTCTTTCCTTCAGCTTGTGCCACGTGTCAATGGTTCCTGGTTGGATTCACATCTCTTTGGATTTCCCTGTTATCCTGACCAGTTCAGCAAAGCTAAGTCATTGCTTGCTCTTTTCTGTCTACAGGTTGTGGACTTATCCGTTCTGTGCTTTCTATGTTTGTCCAGCTTGTCAGTATAAATTAATTCAGTGTTGCTGGAAGCTCTGGGAAGCAGATTTACCCTCCACACCTATTAGTCAGGTGTGGAGATTTTTGTAAACTCTGTGTGGATTTTTTGTAGTGTTTTATACTGACCGCACAGTATTCCATCCTGTCCTATCTATCTAGCTAGACTGGCCTCCTGTGCTCATCCTGGTTTCATTCTGTGTATGTCTTTTCCCTCTCCACTCACAGTCATTACTTGTGGGGGGCTATCTATCCTTTGGGGATTTTCTCTGAGGCAAGATAGTTTTCCTGTTTCTATCTTTAGGGGTAGTTAGTTCTCAGGCTGTGACGAGGTGCCTAGGGAGTGTTAGGAGCATCCCACGGCTACTTCTAGTGTTGTGTTGAGCTTAGGGACTGCGGTCAGTACAGGTACCACTTCCTTCAGAGCTCGTCCCATGTTGCTCCTAAACCACCAGATCATAACAAATGCATCTCAAAAGAAGGAAAAAATTCTGAGCCATTTTTTTTTCTGTGCCCTCTTTTGTCTTTTTTTTCCTCTTGATCTCTGGGTGGTTCAGGATTTATGCTCTGGCATGGATGTTCAGGGTTTGTTTTCTCATGTGGATCAACTTGCTGCAAGAGTACAGAGTATCCAAGATTATGTTGTCCAGACTCCGGCTTTGGAGCCTAGAATTCCTACTTCTGATTGTTTTTTAGGGACAGATCCAAGTTTTTGAACTTTAAAAATAACTGCAAATTGTTTTTTGCTTTGAAACCCCGTTCTTCTGGTGATCCCATTCAGCAAGTTAAAATCATCATATCCTTGCTGCGTGGTGACCCTCAGGACTGGGCATTCTCCCTTGAATCAGGGGATCCGGCATTGCTGAATGTAGACACATTTTTTCAAGCGCTCGGATTATTGTGTGACAAACCTAATTCTGTGGATCATGCAGAAAAAACCCTGTTGGCCTTGTGTCAAGGTCAGGAAGCGGCAGAATTATACTGCCAGAAATTTAGGAAAAGGTCTCTGCTCACTAAATGAAATGAGGATGCTCTGGCTGCTATTTTCAGAAAAGGTCTTTCTGAAGCCCTTAAAGATGTTATGGTGGGCTTCCCTACGCCTACTGGTTTGAGCGAGTCTATGTCTCTGGCCATTCAGATTGATCGGCGTTTGCGCGAGCGCAAAGCTATGTACCATATGGCAGTGTCCTCTGAGCAGAGTCCTGAACCAATGCAATGTGATAGGATTTTGACTAGAACAGAACGTCAGGAATTCAGACGTCAGAATAGGCTGTGTTTTTACTGTGGTGAGTCTGCTGATGTTATTTCTGATTGCCCTAAACGTACTAGGAGGGTCGCTAGGTCTGTTACCATTAGTACTGTACAGCCTAAATTTCTTTTATCTGTTACCCTGATTTACTCATTGTCGTCCTTTTCTATCATGGCATTTGTGGATTCAGGCGCTGCCCTGATCTTAATGGACTTAGAATTCGCCAGGCGCTGTGGTTTTTCCTTGCAGCCTTTGCAGAGCCCTATTTCTTTGAGGGGCATTGATGCTACTCCATTGGCCAAGGATAAACCTCAGTACTGGACGCAGATGACCATGTACATGGCTCCTGCACATCAGGAAAATTGCCGTTTTCTGGTATTGCATAACCTGCATGATGTTGTTGTACTGGGTTTTCCATGGTTACAGGAACATAATCCGGTGCTGGATTGGAAAACTATGTCTGTGACTAGTTGGGGTTGTCAAGGGGTACATAGTGACGTTCCTTTGATGTCAATTTCCTCTTCACCCTCTTCTGAGGTCCCTGAGTTTTTGTCGGATTTCCAGGATGTATTTGATGAGCCCAAGTCCAGTTCCCTTCCTCCACATAGGGACTATGATTGTGCTATTAACTTGATTCCTGGTTGTAAGTTCCCTAAGGACCGACTTTTCAATCTGTCTGTGCCAGAGCATGCCGCCATGCGGAGCTATGTTAAGGAATCTTTGGAGAAAGGGCATATTCGGCCGTCTTCGTCACCATTGGGAGCGGGTTTCTTTTTTGTTGCTAAGAAGGATGGCTCCTTGAGACCCTGTATAGATTATCGTCTTCTTAATAAGATCACGGTCAAATTCCAATACCCCTTGCCTTTGCTTTCTGATTTGTTTGCTCAGATTAAGGGGGCTAGTTGGTTTACTAATATTGACCTCCGAGGGGCATATAATCTTGTTCGTATTAAACAGGGTGACGAATGGAAAACTGCATTTAATACGCCCGAAGGCCATTTTGAATACCTTGTGATGCCATTCGGGCTCTCTAATGCTCCATCTGTGTTCCAATCCTTCATGCATGATATTTTCCGCAATTATCTTGATAAATTCATGGTTGTATATTTGGATGATATTTTGATCTTTTCCGATGATTGGGTGTCTCATGTGAAGCAGGTCAGGATGGTATTACAGATCCTTCGTGATAATGCTTTATTTGTGAAGGGGTCTAAGTGCCTATTCGGAGTTCAGAAGGTCTCTTTTTTGGGGTTTTATTTTTTCTCCCTCGTCTATGGAAATGGATCCTGTTAAGGTCCAAGCTATTCATGACTGGATTCAACCCACATCTGTGAAGAGCCTTCAAAAATTTTTGGGCTTTGCTAATTTCTATCGCCGTTTCATTGCCAACTTTTCCAGTGTGGTTAAGCCCCTTACTGATTTGACTAAGAAAGGCGCTGATGTGCCGAATTCGTCCTCTGCGGCTGTTGAGGCCTTTCGGGAGCTTAAACACCGATTTACTTCTGCCCCTGTGTTGCGTCAGCCGGATGTTTCTCTTCCTTTTCAGGTTGAGGTTGATGCTTCTGAGATTGGGGCAGGGGCCGTTTTGTCTCAGAGGGATTCTGATGGTTCTTTGATGAAACCGTGTGCTTTTTTTTCCAGAAAGTTTTCGCCTGCGGAACGCAATTATGATGTCGGCAATCGGAAGTTTTTGGCTATGAAGTGGGCGTTTGAGGAGTGGCGACATTGGCTTGAGGGAGCTAAGCACCGCATTGTGGTCTTGACTGATCATAAGAATCTGATTTACCTCGAGTCGGCCAAGCGGCTGAATCCTAGACAGGCTCGATGGTCCCTGTTTTTCTCCCGTTTTGATTTTGTGGTCTCGTATCTTCCGGGATCTAAGAATGTTAAGGCTGATGCCCTCTCTAGGAGTTTTTCGCCTGATTCTCCTGGAGTCCTTGAGCCGGTTGGCATTCTTAAGGAAGGGATGATTCTTTCTGCCATTTCCCCTGATTTGCGGCGGGTGCTTCAGGAATTTCAGGCTGATAGGCCTGACCGCTATCC
The DNA here is from genome assembly GCF_032444005.1 of Ranitomeya imitator. Classification (NCBI taxonomy): domain Eukaryota; kingdom Metazoa; phylum Chordata; class Amphibia; order Anura; family Dendrobatidae; genus Ranitomeya; species Ranitomeya imitator. The sequence goes on from NC_091283.1 coordinate 230,069,234, forward strand.
AGTGGGGAAGCTGTTTGAGCCTGATGGATGGACAAGTAAGGTGATTTCTGAGGTTCATTGTTCAGTGTTGGCTGGTCATCCTGGGATTTTTGGTACCAGAGATTTGGTTGCTAGGTCCTTTTGGTGGCCTTCCTTGTCGCGCGATGTGCGTGCTTTTGTGCAGTCCTGTGGGACTTGCGCCCGAGCCAAGCCTTGCTGTTCCCGTGCTAGTGGGTTGCTTTTGCCTTTGCCGGTCCCTGAGAGGCCCTTGACGCATATTTCCATGGATTTTATTTCAGATCTTCCTGTTTCCCAGAAGATGTCTGTTATCTGGGTTGTTTGTGACCGGTTCTCTAAAATGGTCCATCTGGTACCTTTGCCTAAGTTGCCTTCCTCCTCAGATTTGGTTCCATTGTTTTTTCAGCATGTGGTTCGTTTGCACGGCATTCCAGAGAATATTGTGTCTGACAGAGGTTCTCAGTTTGTCTCCAGGTTTTGGCAGGCCTTTTGTGCTAGGATGGGCATTGATTTGTCTTTTTCTTCGGCGTTTCATCCTCAGACTAATGGCCAAACTGAGCGAACTAATCAGACCTTGGAGACCTATTTGAGATGCTTTGTGTCTGCTGATCAGGATGATTGGGTGGCTTTCTTGCCGTTGGCCGAGTTTGCCCTTAATAATCGGGCTAGTTCGGCTACTTTGGTTTCACCTTTCTTTTGTAATTTTGGTTTTCATCCTCGTTTTTCTTCTGGGCAGGTTGAGCCTTCTGATTGTCCTGGTGTGGATTCTGTGGTGGACAGGCTGCAGCAGATTTGGACTCATGTGGTGGACAATTTGACGTTGTCTCAGGAAAGGGCTCGACGTTTTGCTAGCCGCCGTCGGTGTGTTGGTCCCCGGCTTCATGTGGGGGATTTGGCTTGGTTGTCTTCTCGTCATGTTCCTATGAAGGTTTCTTCCCCTAAGTTTAAGCCTCGGTTTATTGGTCCTTATAAGATTTCTGAAATTATCAATCCGGTGTCTTTTCGTTTGGCTCTTCCAGCCTCTTTTGCCATTCATAATATTTTCCATAGATCTTTGTTGCGGAGATATGTGGTGCCCGTTGTTTCTCAGTTGATCCTCCTGCCCCAGTGTTGGTTGAGGGAGAGTTGGAATATGGGGTTGAGAAAATTTTGGATTCTCGTTTTTCGAGGTGGAGGCTTCAGTATCTTGTCAAGTGGAAGGGTTATGGCCAGGAGGATAATTCTTGCGTTGTTGCCTCCGATGTCCATGCCACCGATTTGGTTCGTGCTTTTCACTTGGCTCGTCCTGATCGGCCTGGGGGCTCTGGTGAGGGTTCGGTGACCCCTCATCAAGGGGGGGTACTGTTGTGAATTCCGCTCTTGGGCTCCCTCCGGTGGTTGTAAGTGGCACTTTTGTGAGTTCTGCTCTTGGGCTCCCTCCGGTGTTTTTAAGTGAAGTGGCTGCTCCTTGGATTTAGCTGTCAGCAGCTGCTTCCACTGATTATCTATTCTGCTCGGCTATTTAGCCTGGCTCTTTCCTTCAGCTTGTGCCACTTGTCAATGGTTCCTGGTTGGATTCACATCTCTTTGGATTTCCCTGTTATCCTGATCAGTTCAGCAAAGCTAAGTCCTTGCTTGCTCTTTTCTGTCCACAGGTTGTGGACTTATCCGTTCTGTGCTTTCTATGTTTATCCAGCTTGTCAGTATGAATTAATTCAGTGTTGCTGGAAGCTCTGGGAAGCAGATTTACCCTCCACACCTATTAGTCAGGTGTGGAGATTTTTGTAAACTCTGTGTGGATTTTTTGTAGTGTTTTATACTGACCGCACAGTATTCCATCCTGTCCTATCTAGCTAGACTGGCCTTCTGTGCTCATCCTGGTTTCATTCTATGTCTTTTCCCTCTCCACTCACAGTCATTACTTGTGGGGGGCTATCTATCCTTTGGGGATTTTCTCTGAAGCAAGATAGTTTTCCTGTTTCTATCTTTAGGAGTAGTTAGTTCTCAGGCTGTGACGAGGTGCCTAGAGAGTGTTAGGAGCATCCCACGGCTACTTGTAGTGTTGTGTTGAGCTTAGGGACTGCGGTCAGTACAGGTACCACTTCCTTCACAGCTCGTCCCATGTTGCTCCTAAACCACCAGATCATAACACTCTTTATAGATACTAAATTCAAGCTAGTAGTTACACTCCGTTCCAGAGAAATCTGTATTTTGTTACCTGGTGGAATTAGAGGCTAGTGCTTATAGGGGCCGATAAATCCGTCAGTGGAGATTCACAATATATCCTTATTATTTTTTCTAACCCCACTCAGTGGCCCAATATCTTGCTATAACAGAACAAAGAGCCGCATGGCTTTGAGAAAGCTGTCAGATTGGCTCTAGCTGGAAAGAGAATTGTGCGGCTACCAGCGCAAGAGACCTTCCTGGGTTGGGGGCAGGGCAGGCATTGTGAAGAAAGCTCCATGCACACATTCAAGCAACACATAAAGAAGAGAAGGGGGAAGAGAGGGGGGGTTACGCTACCATGTGTTTTTCTGCACCATGGTTAGAAGTCCAAAACTCCCTCAGCTATGGTGCTAACAGGCAGAGAAACTACTACTGATATTATACATTTTCCTCACACCTCCCCCTTTTGGACAAGAGAAAACAAATGAATAGCACAAAATTATTAAGCACACAGCATGTGTGCCACAGAAACAAGAAACAAACACTTATCTTTGCTGAATAAGCAGCAAGGCAGGAGGAGCCAGACAAAGATACAAAACCTCCCTGAACCATGGACAACTGGCAAGGACTAATGAATCCTGCACACCTAAATACCCCAGTCAGAACTGCAATCAGCAGATACACCTGACCAGGACTGCAACTCAGGGACAACTGCATTACCACCTACAACCACTGGAGGGAACCCAAAGGCAGAATTCACAACAGTACACCCCTTCCTTGAGGAGGGGTCACTGAACCCTCACCAGAGCCCTCAGGACGATCAGGACGAGCCAGATGAAAGGCGCGAAACAAATCAGCAGCATGGACATCAGAGGCAAAAACCCAAGAATTATCCTCCTGGCCATAACCCTTCCATTTGACAAGGTACTGAAGCCTCCGCCTCAAAAAACGAGAATCCAAAATCTTCTCAACCACATACTCCAACTCTCCATCAACCAACACAGGGGCCGGAGGATCAACAGAGGGAACAACGGGCACCACATATTTCCACAATAAAGATCTATGGAAGATATTATGGATAGCAAAAGAGGCCGGAAGCGCCAATCGAAAAGACACCGGATTAATAATCTCAGAAATCCTATAAGGACCAATAAACCGAGGCTTAAACTTAGGGGAAGAAACCTTCATAGGAACATGACGGGAAGACAACCAGACCAGATCCCCAACCCGAAGCCGGGAACCAACACTGAGACAACACCAAATTGTCCACCAAATGAGCCCAAATCTGCTGCAACCTGTCAACCACAGAATCCACACCAGGACAGTCAGAAGGCTCAACCTGCCCAGAAGAAAAACGAAAGTAGCCGAACTAGCCCGATTATTAAGGGCAAACTCGGCCAATGGCAAGAAGGCCACCCAATCATCCTGATCAGCAGACACAAAGCATCTCAAATAAGTCTCCAAAGTCTGATTAGTTCGCTCGGTCTGGCCATTTGTCTGAGGATGAAATGCAGAAGAAAAAGACAAATCAATGCCCAGCTTAGCACAAAAGGCCCACCAAAACCTAGAAACAAACTGGGAACCTCTGTCGGACACAATATTTTCCGGAATACCATGCAAACGAACCACATGCTGAAAATACAACGGAACCAAATCTGAAGAGGAAGGCAATTTAGGCAAAGGCACCAAATGAACCATCTTAGAGAACCGGTCACAAACAACCCAGATAACAGACATCTTCTGGGAAACCGGAAGATCAGAAATAAAATCCATAGAAATATGCGTCCAGGGCCTCTCAGGGACTGGCAATGGCAAAAGCAACCCACTAGCACGGGAACAACAAGGCTTGGCCCACGCACAAGTCCCACAGGACTGCACAAAAGAACGCACATCACGTGACAAAGAAGGCCACCAAAAGGACCTACCAACCAAATCCCTGGCACAACACCGGAGCAGAAGTAAATCGGCGTTTAAGCTCCTGAAAGGCAGAGACAGCTGCAGAGGACCAATTCGCCACATCAGCGCCTTTCTTCGTCAAATCGGTCAAGGGTTTAACCATGCTAGAGAAGTTAGCAATGAAACGGCGATAAAAATTTGCAAAACCCAAAAATTTCTGAAGACTCTTCACGGATGTGGGTTGAATCCAATCATGAATGGCCTGAACCTTAACCGGATCCATCTCCATAGATGAGGGAGAAAAATGAAGCCCAAAAAAGAAACCTTCTGCACCCCAAAGAGACACTTAGACCCCTTCACAAACAAAGCATTGTCACGAAGGATCTGAAATACCATCCTGACCTGTTCCACATGAGACTCCCAATCATCGGAAAAAATCAAAATATCGTCCAAATATACAATCAAGAATTTATCAAGATAAGTCCGGAAGATATCATGCATGAAGGACTGAAAAACAGATGGAGCATTAGTGAGCCCGAATGGCATCACAAGATATTCAAAATGACCTTCGGGCGTATTAAACGCAGTTTTCCATTCATCACCCTGCTTAATACGAACAAGATTATATGCCCCCCGAAGGTCAATCTTAGTAAACCAACTAGCCCCTTTAATCCTAGCAAACAAATCAGAAAGCAAAGGTAAAGTGTATTGAAACTTGACCGTGATCTTATTCAAGAGGCGATAATCAATACAGGGTCTCAAGGAGACATCCTTCTTAGCAACAAAAAAAATCCCGCTCCCAAAGGTAAAGAAGATGGCCGAATATGCCCTTTCTCCAAAGACTCTTTAATATAACTTTGCATGGCGGTATGTTCAGGCACAGACAGGTTGAAAAGTCGGCCCTTAGGAAACTTACAGCCTGGAATCAAGTCAATAGCACAATCACAGTCCCTGTGCGGTGGAAGGGAACTGGACTTGGGCTCATCGAATACATCCTGAAAATCAGACAAAAACTTAGGAATTTCAGAAGAGGAAGAAGAGGAGATTGACATCAAAGGAACATCATTATGAATCCCCTGACAACCCCAACTAGTCACAGACATAGACTTCCAGTCCAACACAGGATTATGTACCTGCAACCACGGAAAACCCAGCACGATAGCATCATGCAAATTATGCAACACCAGAAATCGACAATCTTCCTGATTGGCTGGCGCCAATGCGCATGGTCACCTGTGTCCAAAACTGGGGTTTATTTTTAGCCAAAGGTGTAGCATCAATGCCCCTTAAAGGAATAGGGTTCTGCAAAGGCTGCAAGGGAAAACCACAACGCCTGGCAAACTCTAAGTCCATTAAGTTCAAGGCGGCGCCTGAATCCACAAACGCCATGACAGAAAATGATGACAATGAGCAGATCAAGGACACAGATAACAGAAATGTAGGTTGTACAGTACTGATGGTAAATGAACTGGCGATCCTCTTTGTCCGCTTAGGGCAGACAGAAATGACATGAGAATCGTCGCCACAATAATAACACAACCTATTCTGACGTCTGAAACCTTGTCGTTCTGTTCTAGACAGAATCTTATCACACTGCATTGGCTCAGGAATTTGCTCTGAGGACAACGCCACAGCGCGCACAGTTCTGCGCTCCCGCAAGCGCCGGTCAATCTGAATGGCCAGAGACATAGAATCACTCAGACCGAAAGGTGTGGGAAACCCCACCATAACATCTTTAACGGATTCAGAAAGACCCTTTCTGAAAATTGCCGCCAAAGCATCATCATTCCATTTAGTCAACACAGACCATTTTCTAAATTTCTGACAATACAATTCTGCCGCCTCTTGACCCTGAGACAGGGCCAACAAGGTCTTCTCCGCTTGATCCACAGAATTAGGTTCATCATATAATAATCCTAAAGCCTGAAAGAAGGAGTCTACATTAAGCAAAGCCGGATTCCCAGATTCCAGGGAAAATGCCCAATCCTGTGGATTGCCACGCAGCAGGGAGATGATGATTTTAACCTGCTGAATGGAATCACCGGAGGATCGAGGTCTCAGAGCAAAAAACAGTTTACAGTTGTTTTTAAAACTCAAAAATTTGGACCTGTCACCAAAAAACAAAATCAGGAGTAGGAATCTTCGGCTCTAAAACAGGAGTCTGAACAATATAATTAGAAATACCCCGTACCCTAGCAGCAAGCTGGTCCACACGAGAAGCCAACCCCTGAACATCCCTGCTAGCACAAGACTCCTCAGCCACCCAGAGAAAAAGAGGAAAGAGAAGACAAAGCAGAGTGCAGAAAAAAATGGCTCAACACCTTTCTTCCCTTCTTCTGAGATGCATTTAACTCATTATTGGCCAGTTGTACTGTTATGATCTGGTGGCCTTGGAGCCGCATGGAACTTTCTCTGGAGTTGGTGGAAACTGTACTGACCGCAAATCCTGAACTTAACACCGCAACTAGAAGTAGCCGTGGGGTGTGCCTAACAAATCCTAGACACCTCGACACAGCCGGAGGACTAAATACCCCTAAAGATGGAAGTAGGAATTCTACCTTGCCTCAGAGCAGAACCCCAAAGGATAGGCAGCCCCCCACAAATATTGACTGTGAGTAGTAGAGGAAAGACACACGCAGGCAGGAAACAGGATTTAGCAAAAGAGGCCACTTCTAGCTAAATAGGAAAGGATAGGACAGATTACTAAGCGGTCAGTATTAAAACCCTTCCAAAAAATATCCACAGCAGATGATACAAAACATTCCACAATCTAACTACAGATGTGGAGCGTATATCTGCAACTCCTGAGAATCCAACAAGACTGAGAAAACACTGACACAATCTAAGCTGGACAAGAGAAAACAAATGAATAGCACAAAATTATTAAGCACACAGCATGTGTGCTGTTGTGAATTCGGCTTTTGGGCTCCCTCCGGTGGTTGTAGATGGTAATGCAGTTGTGCCTGGACTGCAGGATTGGACAGGTGTATCTGCTAATTACAAAGCTGACTGGGGTATTTAGCTTTACAGGACTCATTAGACCCTGCCAGTTGTCAATGTACTATTGCCAGTAATGGTTCTCTGCTGGCCTCTCCTGCCTGCTGCCTTTTCAGTGTGCCACAGAAACAAAAACCAAACATTTATCTTTGCTGAATAAGCAGCAAGGCAGGAGGAACCAGACAAAGATCCAAAACCTCCCTGAACCATGGACAACTGGCAAGGACTAATGAATCCTGCACACCTAAATACTCCAGTCAGAACTGCAATCAGCAGATACACCTGACCAGGACTGCAACTCAGGGACAACTGCATTACCACCTACAACCACTGGAGGGAACCCAAAGGCAGAATTCACAACAGGCAAGGCTCCAGCGTAGCAACCTGCCGTTGGTTCCACACATGGCGTTTAGCCAGCGCAGAGGGTGGTGGTCGGTCACCACAGTGAAGGTGTGACCGTAAAAGTAGGGCTGCAAGTGTTGCAAGGCCCAGACTATGGCCAGGTACTCCTTCTCGATGGTGGAGTAGGCCACTTCCCTTGGCAAAAGTTTCCGGCTCAGGTATAACACGGGGTGCTCTTGGTTCTCCGAGTCAACCTGGCTGAGCACAGCACCAATGCCAAACTCGCTGGAGTCGGTCTGCACCAAGAACGGTAGAGTGTTGTCGACTGCTTTCAACACAGGGGCATTGCACAATGCTCTTTTCAACGCCTGGAAGGCCCCCTCACAGCCATCAGTCCAGTTGACGATGTGGGGTAGCTTCTTCCTGGTGAGATCCGTCAAGGGTTTTGCCAGGCTACTATAGTGCTGTACGAAGTGCCTATAGTACCCTGCAGTGCCCAGGAAGGACATCACCTGTTGCTTGGTCCTTGGGGTGGGCCAGTTCACGATCGCACCCACTTTCTCAGGCTCTGGCTTTAGGGTGCCCCCGCCTACCCGATGCCCCAGGTAGTGGACCTCCCTCATGCCCATCTGGCACTTTCTCGGCTTGATGGTCAGTCCTGCTTGGTGAATTCGCCTGAGCACCTTCTCGAGATGCTGCAGGTGTTCCTCCCAGGAGGGACTGAAGATGGCAATGTCATCCAAGTACGCCACCGCGTACTTCTCCAGTCCCTGAAGCAGGAGGTTGACCATCTGCTGGAAAGTGGCAGGGGCATTTTTCATGCCGAAGGGCATGACCGTGGACTCGTACAGTCCAAAGGGTGTGATAAAGGCGGACTTCTCCTGCACCTCGGGGCTCAGGGGAATCTGCCAGTATCCTCGACCCAGATCCATTATTGTCAGGTATTTTGTGCCAGCTAACCTCTCAAGCAGCTCTTCGATGCGCGGCATTGGGTGCACGTCAGAGCCCCCTGTAGTCCACGCAGAACCGGGTGGTCCGATCCTTCTTTGGCACGAGAACTACAGGTGAGGCCCACGCGCTCTTTGACCATCAAATCACCCCCAGCTGTAACATCTCATCGATCTATTGGCGCATAATCTGCTGCACCTGGTCAGAGATTCAATAGGGTGTTCGCCAAATTGGGGCGTGATTCCAGGTGTCCACGACCCGGAAGGGTTCCAGTGTGGTTTGCAACTGCAACCGCTGGGGTTCAGTTAACAAGGCGCTTACCTCCACGTCGTCGATGGACCCACTGGCCTTGGCTTGAGCCAGCATGTCCAGGAGGGTGTCTTCCTCCCCGTCTTCAGGCAAGCTGCAGACCGGTAGGACGAAAGGTTCACATTCGTGATGAGCCTTCATCATGTTGATGTGAAAGGCCTTTCGCCTACCCCGAGTGTGGTCAAGCGTGACCACGTAGGTGACCGGGTTGGGCTGTTGGTGGACGACGTACGGGTCCTCCCAGGCTGCCTGAAGCTTATCCTTTGGTACGGGGACCAGGACCCACACCTTTTGACCCATGTGGTAGGCCCTCTCCCGGGCGTTCTGGTCGTACCAGTGCTTCTGGTCAGCCTGAGCCTGCGTCATGTTGTCATGCACCAACTGCGTCAAGGTCTGCATCTTGTCACGGAAGCGCATGACATACTCCACTATGGACACTTCAGAAGGGTTCGGCTCCTCTTCCCAGGATTCTCTTACCAACCCAAGGGGTCCCCGGACTCGCCTGCCGTACAGGAGCTCAAAGGGGGAGAACCCCGTCGAGGCCTGCGGAACCTCTCGGTAAGCGAAGAGCAGGTGTGGGAGGTACCGCTCCCAGTCGTGCCCTTGGGTCTCAACCAGCATGCGTAGCATCTGTTTGAGGGTACCATTGAAGCGTTCACACAAGCCATTGGTCTGTGGGTGATACGCACTCGATACCAGGTGCTTCACCTGCATTCTCTTACATAGAGCCTCCATTAGGCGAGACATAAATTGGGTCCCTTGATCAGTAAGCATTTCCCTGGGAAACCCTACACGTGAAAAGATGGCCAACAGGGCATCCACCACCTTATCTGCCCTAGTTGACGACAGAGCTACTGCCTCTGGGTACCGGGTAGCTGTTGTGAATTCTGTGGCAGAGTTCACTCCTGTGGTCACAAGTGGTACTTCGGCTGATTCTCTCTGGGATCTTCCATTTGTGGAGGAAAGTGGTACTGCAGCTTCTGAGTTTCCTCCCTCAGGTGATCTGGTGAGCTCGTTAGCTTCTTCTCTACTTAACTCCACCTGATGCTTTGATCCATGCTTCCTGTCAATGTTCCAGTGTAGGACTTGTTTTTTCCCTGGATCATTCCTGTGGCCTGCTGCTCTGCAAAGCTAAGTTTTGCTTATGTTATTTTGTTGCTATTTTTCAGTCCAGCTTGCTTTATTGGTTTTTCTCGCCTGCTGGAAGCTCTGAGACGCATAGGGACCACCTCCGTACCGTTAGTCGGTGCGGAGGGTCTTTTGTCCCCTCTGCGTGGTTATTTATAGGTTTTTGTGCTGACCGCAAAGTTATCTTCCCTATCCTCGTTCTGTTCAGCTAGTCGGGCCTCACTTTGCTAAATCTGTTTCATCTCTATGTTTGTGTTTTCATCTTACTCACAGTCATTATATGTGGGGGGGCTGCCTTTTCCTTTGGGGAATTTCTCTGAGGCAAGGTAGGCTTATTTTTCTATCTTCAGGACTAGCTAGTTTCTCAGGCTGTGACGAGGCGCCTAGGTTCTGGTCAGGAGCGCTCCACGGCTACCTTTAGTGTGGTTTGATAGGATTAGGGATTGCGGTCTGCAGAGTTCCCACGTCTCAGAGCTCGTTCTATTATTTTGGGTTATTGTCAGATTACTGTATGTGCTCTGACCTCCATGTCCATTGTGATTCTGAATTGCCTTTCATAACAGTACAGGAAGCCAAAAGTGCTAATGATTCTCAATAGAGGGAAAAAAGAAGTTCTGAGACCATTTTTTTTTCTTTGCACTGTGTTTTGTCTTTTTTTTCCCCTAGACATTTGGGTGGTTCAGGACACAGGTGTAGCAATGGAAATTAAAGGTCTGTCTTCATGTGTGGATCAGCTCACGGCAAGAGTTCAAAATATTCAAGATTTTGTGGTTCAGAATTCTTTGCTAGAACCTAAATTTCTGAGTTTCAAAAATAATTGTAAACTATTTCTGGCTTTGAAACCTCGCTCTTCTGGTGACCCAATTCAACAGGTTAGGATCGTCATTTCTTTTTTGCGCGGCGACCCTCAGGACTGGGCCTTTTCTCTTGCGTCAGGAGATCCTGCATTGAGTAATATCGATGCGTTTTTCCTGGCGCTTGGGTTGCTGTACGATGAGCCTAATTCAGTGGATCAGGCAGAAAAAAATTTGCTGGCTCTTTGTCAGGCTCAGGATGAGATAGAGGTATATTGTCAGAAATTTAGAAAGTGGTCAGTGCTCACTCAATGGAATGAATTTGCGCTGGCAGCAATATTCAGAAAGGGTCTCTCTGAAGCCCTTAAGGATGTCATGGTGGGATTTCCTATGCCTGCTGGTTTGAGTGAGTCTATGTCTTTGGCCATTCAGATCGGTCGACGCTTGTGTGAGCGTAAATCTGTGCACCATTTGGCGGTATTACCTGAGCTTAAACCTGAGCCTATGCAGTGTGATAGGACCTTGACCAGAGTTGAACGGCAAGAACATAGACGTCTGAATGGTCTGTGTTTCTACTGTGGTGATTCCACTCATGCTATCTCTGATTGTCCTAAGCGCACTAAGCGGTTCGCTAGGTCTGCCACCATTGGTATTGTACAGTCAAAATTTCTTCTGTCCGTTACCTTGATCTGCTCTTTGTCATCGTATTCTGTCATGGCATTTGTAGATTCAGGCGCTGCCCTGAATTTGATGGACTTGGAATATGCTAAGCGTTGTGGGTTTTTCTTGGAGCCCTTGCAGTGTCCTATTCCATTGAGAGGAATTGATGCTACGCCTTTGGCCAAGAATAAGCCTCAATACTGGACCCAGCTGACCATGTGCATGGCTCCTGCACATCAGGAGGTTATTCGCTTTCTGGTGTTGCATAATCTGCATGATGTAGTCGTGTTGGGGTTGCCATGGCTACAAGCCCATAATCCAGTATTAGATTGGAAATCCATGTCGGTGTCCAGCTGGGGTTGTCAGGGGGTACATGGTGATGTTCCATTTCTGTCAATTTCGTCATCCACCCCTTCTGAGGTCCCAGAGTTCTTGTCTGATTACCGGGATGTATTTGATGAGCCCAAGTCCAATACCCTACCCCCGCATAGGGATTGTGATTGTGCTAACAATTTCATTCCTGGTAGTAAATTCCCAAAAGGTCGATTGTTTAATTTGTCCGTGCCTGAGCACACCGCTATGCGCAGTTATGTGAAGGAATCCCTGGAGAAGGGGCATATTCGCCCGTCATCGTCGCCATTAGGAGCAGGGTTCCTTTTTGCAGCCAAGAAGGATGGTTCGCTGAGACCTTGTATAGATTACCGCCTTCTTAATAAGATCACGGTTAAATTTCAGTATCCCTTGCCATTGTTATCTGATTTGTTTGCTCGGATTAAGGGGGCTAGTTGGTTCACAAAGATAGATCTTCGTGGTGCGTATAATCTGGTGCGAATTAAGCAAGGCGATGAATGGAAAACTGCATTTAATACGCCCGAGGGTCATTTTGAGTATCTCGTGATGCCGTTCGGATTTGCCAATGCTCCATCAGTGTTTCAGTCCTTTATGCATGACATCTTCCGAGAGTACCTGGATAAATTCCTGATTGTGTACTTGGATGACATTTTGATCTTCTCGGATGATTGGGAGTCTCATGTGAAGCAGGTCAGAACGGTTTTTCAGGTCCTGCGTGCTAATTCTTTGTTTGTGAAGGGATCAAAGTGTCTCTTTGGTGTGCAGAAGGTTTCATTTTTGGGGTTCATCTTTTCCCCTTCTACTATCGAGATGGATCCTGTTAAGGTCCAAGCCATCCATGATTGGACTCAGCCGACATCTCTGAAAAGTCTGCAAAAGTTCCTGGGCTTTGCTAATTTTTATCGTCGCTTCATCTGCAATTTTTCTAGTATTGCTAAACCATTGACCGATTTGACCAAGAAGGGTGCTGATGTGGTCAATTGGTCTTCTGCTGCTGTGGAAGCTTTTCAAGAGTTGAAGCGTCGTTTTTCTTCTGCCCCTGTGTTGTGTCAACCAGATGTTTCTCTTCCGTTCCAGGTCGAGGTTGATGCTTCTGAGATTGGAGCAGGGGCTGTTTTGTCACAGAGAGGTTCTGGTTGCTCAGTGATGAAACCATGCGCTTTCTTTTCCAGGAAGTTTTCGCCTGCTGAGCGAAATTATGATGTGGGCAACCGAGAGTTGCTGGCCCTGAAGTGGGCATTCGAGGAGTGGGGTCATTGGCTTGAAGGAGCTAAGCATCGCGTGGTGGTATTGACTGATCATAAGAACTTGACTTATCTTGAGTCTGCCAAGCGCTTGAATCCTAGACAAGCTCGTTGGTCGTTGTTTTTTGCCCGTTTTGACTTTGTGATTTCGTACCTTCCGGGCTCTAAAAATGTGAAGGCGGATGCTCTGTCTAGGAGTTTTGTACCCGACTCTCCGGGTTTGTCTGAGCCGGCGGGTATCCTCAAGGAGGGAGTAATTGTGTCTGCCATCTCCCCTGATTTGCGGCGGGTGCTGCAAAAATTTCAGGCTAATAAACCTGATCGTTGCCCAGCGGAGAAACTGTTTGTCCCTGATAGGTGGACGAATAAAGTTATCTCTGAACTTCATTGTTCGGTGTTGGCTGGTCATCCTGGAATCTTTGGTACCAGAGAGTTAGTGGCTAGATCCTTTTGGTGGCCCTCTCTGTCGCGGGATGTGCGTACTTTTGTGCAGTCCTGTGGGATTTGTGCTCGGGCTAAGCCCTGCTGTTCTCGTGCCAGTGGGTTGCTTTTGCCCTTGCCGGTCCCGAAGAGGCCTTGGTTACATATCTCTATGGATTTTATTTCTGACCTTCCCGTTTCTCAAAAGATGTCAGTCATTTGGGTGGTCTGTGATCGCTTTTCTAAGATGGTCCATCTGGTACCCTTGTCTAAATTGCCTTCCTCCTCTGATTTGGTGCCTTTGTTCTTCCAGCATGTGGTTCGTTTGCATGGCATTCCAGAGAATATTGTTTCTGACAGAGGTTCCCAGTTTGTTTCGAGGTTTTGGCGAGCCTTTTGTGGTAGGATGGGCATTGACTTGTCTTTTTCCTCGGCTTTCCATCCTCAGACTAATGGCCAGACCGAGCGAACCAATCAGACCTTGGAAACATATCTGAGGTGCTTTGTTTCTGCTGATCAGGATGACTGGGTGTCCTTTTTGCCTTTGGCTGAGTTCGTCGTTAATAATCGGGCCAGCTCGGCTACCTTGGTTTCACCGTTTTTCTGCAATTCTCGGTTCCATCCTCGTTTCTCTTCTGGACAGGTTGAGTCTTCGGACTGTCCTGGTGTGGATACTGTGGTGGACAGGTTGCAGCAGATTTGGACTCAGGTAGTGGACAATTTGACCTTGTCCCAGGAGAAGGCTCAACTTTTCGCTAATCGCAGACGCCGTGTGGGTCCCCGACTTCGTGTTGGGGATCTGGTTTGGTTATCTTCTCGTCATATTCCTATGAAGGTTTCCTCTCCTAAGTTTAAACCTCGTTTTATTGGTCCTTATAGGATTTCTGAGGTTCTTAATCCTGTGTCTTTTCGTCTGACCCTTCCAGATTCTTTTTCCATACATAACGTATTCCATAGGTCATTGTTGCGGAGATACAGTGGGGCAAAAAAGTATTTAGTCAGTCAGCAATAGTGCAAGTTCCACCACTTAAAAAGATGAGAGGCGTCTGTAATTTACATCATAGGTAGACCTCAACTATCGGAGACAAACTGAGAAAAAAAAATCCAGAAAATCACATTGTCTGTTTTTTTATCATTTTTTTTGCATATTATGGTGGAAAATAAGTATTTGGTCAGAAACAAACAATCAAGATTTCTGGCTCTCACAGACCTGTAACTTCTTCTTTAAGAGTCTCCTCTTTCCTCCACTCATTACCTGTAGTAATGGCACCTGATTAAACTTGTTATCAGTATAAAAAGACCCCTGTGCACACCCTCAAACAGTCTGACTCCAAACTCCACTATGGTGAAGACCAAAGCGCTGTCAAAGGACACCAGAAACAAAATTGTAGCCCTGCACCAGTCTGGGAAGACTGAATCTGCAATAGCCAACCAGCTTGGAGTGAAGAAATCAACAGTGGGAGCAATAATTAGAAAATGGAAGACATACAAGACCACTGATAATCTCCCTCGATCTGGGGCTCCACGCAAAATCCCACCCCGTGGGGTCAGAATGATCACAAGAACGGTGAGCAAAAATCCCAGAACCACGCGGGGGGACCTAGTGAATGAACTGCAGAGAGCTGGGACCAATGTACCAAGGCCTACCGTAAGTAACACACTACGCCACCATGGACTCAGATCCTGCAGTGCCAGACGTGTCCCACTGCTTAAGCCAGTACATGTCCGGGCCCATCTGAAGTTTGCTTGAGAGCATTTGGATGATCCAGAGGAGTTTTGGGAGAATGTCCTATGGTCTGATGAAACCAAACTGGAACTGTTTGGTAGAAACACAACTTGTCGTGTTTGGAGGAAAAAGAATACTGAGTTGCATCCATCAAACACCATACCTACTGTAAAGCATGGTGGTGGAAACATCATGCTTTGGGGCTGTTTCTCTGCAAAGGGGCCAGGACGACTGATCCAGGTACATGAAAGAATGAATGGGGCCATGTATCGTGAGATTTTGACTGCAAACTTCCTTCCATCAGCAAGGACATTGAAGATGAAACGTGGCTGGGTCTTTCAACATGACAATGATCCAAAGCACACCGCCAGGGCAACGAAGGAGTGGCTTCGTAAGAAGCATTTCAAGGTCCTGGAGTGGCCTAGCCAGTCTCCAGATCTCAACCCTATAGAAAACCTTTGGAGGGAGTTGAAAGTCCGTGTTGCCAAGCGAAAAGCCAAAAACATCACTGCTCTAGAGGAGATCTGCATGGAGGAATGGGCCAACATACCAACAACAGTGTGTGGCAACCTTGTGAAGACTTACAGAAAACGTTTGACCTCTGTCATTGCCAACAAAGGATATATTACAAAGTATTGAGATGAAATTTTGTTTCTGACCAAATACTTATTTTCCACCATAATATGCAAATAAAATGTTTAAAAAACAGACAATGTGATTTTCTGGATTTTTTTTTCTCAGTTTGTCTCCCATAGTTGAGGTCTACCTATGATGTAAATTACAGACGCCTCTCATCTTTTTCAGTGGTGGAACTTGCACTATTGCTGACTGACTAAATACTTTTTTGCCCCACTGTACGTGGCACCTATGGTTTCATCTGTTGAGCCTCCTGCCCCGGTTTTGGTGGAGGGGGAATTGGAGTATATTGTGGAGAAGATTTTGGATTCTCGTGTTTCAAGACGGAAACTCCAGTATCTGGTTAAATGGAAGGGTTATGCTCAGGAAGAAAATTCCTGGGTTTTTGCCTCTGATGTCCATGCTCCCGATCTTGTTCGTGCCTTTCATGTGGCTCATCCTGGTCGGCCTGGGGGCTCTGGTGAGGGTTCGGTGACCCCTCCTCAAGGGGGGGGGGGGTACTGTTGTGAATTCTGTGGCAGAGTTCACTCCTGTGGTCACAAGTGGTACTTCGGCTGATTCTCTCTGGGATCTTCCGTTTGTGGAGGAAAGTGGTACTGCAGCTTCTGAGTCTCCTCCCTCAGGTGATCTGGTGAGCTCGTTAGCTTCTTCTCTACTTAACTCCACCTGATGCTTTGATCCATGCTTCCTGTCAATGTTCCAGTGTAGGACTTGTTTTTTCCCTGGATCATTCCTGTGGCCTGCTGCTCTGCAAAGCTAAGTTTTGCTTATGTGAAAGGCCTTTCGCCTACCCCGAGTGTGGTCAAGCGTGACCACGTAGGTGACCGGGTTGGGCTGTTGGTGGACGACGTACGGGTCCTCCCAGGCTGCCTGAAGCTTATCCTTCGGTACGGGGACCAGGACCCACACCTTTTGACCCATGTGGTAGGCCCTCTCCCGGGCGTTCTGGTCGTACCAGTGCTTCTGGTCAGCCTGAGCCTGCGTCATGTTGTCATGCACCAACTGCGTCAAGGTCTGCATCTTGTCACGGAAGCGCATGACATACTCCACTATGGACACTTCAGAAGGGTTCGGCTCCTCTTCCCAGGATTCTCTTACCAACCCAAGGGGTCCCCGGACTCGCCTGCCGTACAGGAGCTCAAAGGGGGAGAACCCCGTCGAGGCCTGCGGAACCTCTCGGTAAGCGAAGAGCAGGTGTGGGAGGTACCGCTCCCAGTCGTGCCCTTGGGTCTCAACCAGCATGCGTAGCATCTGTTTGAGGGTACCATTGAAGCGTTCACACAAGCCATTGGTCTGTGGGTGATACGCACTCGATACCAGGTGCTTCACCTGCATTCTCTTACATAGAGCCTCCATTAGGCGAGACATAAATTGGGTCCCTTGATCAGTAAGCATTTCCCTACACGTGAAAAGATGGCCAACAGGGCATCCACCACCTTATCTGCCCTAGTTGACGACAGAGCTACTGCCTCTGGGTACCGGGTAGCTGTTGTGAATTCTGTGGCAGAGTTCACTCCTGTGGTCACAAGTGGTACTTCGGCTGATTCTCTCTGGGATCTTCCGTTTGTGGAGGAAAGTGGTACTGCAGCTTCTGAGTTTCCTCCCTCAGGTGATCTGGTGAGCTCGTTAGCTTCTTCTCTACTTAACTCCACCTGATGCTTTGATCCATGCTTCCTGTCAATGTTCCAGTGTAGGACTTGTTTTTTCCCTGGATCATTCCTGTGGCCTGCTGCTCTGCAAAGCTAAGTTTTGCTTATGTTATTTTGTTGCTATTTTTCAGTCCAGCTTGCTTTATTGGTTTTTCTCGCCTGCTGGAAGCTCTGAGACGCAGAGGGACCACCTCCGTACCGTTAGTCGGTGCGGAGGGTCTTTTGTCCCCTCTGCGTGGTTATTTATAGGTTTTTGTGCTGACCGCAAAGTTATCTTCCCTATCCTCGTTCTGTTCAGCTAGTCGGGCCTCACTTTGCTAAATCTGTTTCATCTCTATGTTTGTGTTTTCATCTTACTCACAGTCATTATATGTGGGGGGCTGCCTTTTCCTTTGGGGAATTTCTCTGAGGCAAGGTAGGCTTATTTTTCTATCTTCAGGACTAGCTAGTTTCTCAGGCTGTGACGAGGCGCCTAGGTTCTGGTCAGGAGCGCTCCACGGCTACCTTTAGTGTGGTTTGATAGGATTAGGGATTGCGGTCTGCAGAGTTCCCACGTCTCAGAGCTCGTTCTATTATTTTGGGTTATTGTCAGATTACTGTATGTGCTCTGACCTCCATGTCCATTGTGATTCTGAATTGCCTTTCATAACAGGTAGCGTAGTCTACCACAGTAAGGATGTATTGCTTTCCAGAGCTGCTGGAGACGGCCAGCGGGCCCACAATGTCCACCGCGATTCTCTGGAAAGGCTCCTCTATCACTGGCAAAGGGATCAGGGGAGCCTTAAGAGCAGGCCCCGCCTTCCTCACTCTTTGACAGGTGATACAGGAGCGGCAGTAGTTTGACACATCAGTTCCCCTTGAAACTTGCAGCTCTCTGGCGCCCCCCCTTACTCTCAGGTCAGAGTAGGTACTGCACCTAGGGTAATTAGTCACCAGAAAGGCTGCCTGCTATGTACTGGCTATTGGGCACGTTGCAGTGACGCAATAAACTACTCCCACTCAGGCAGGAACAATAATTATCAACGCCGCAGTCACTACAACAACACCCAAAGGCAGTAACACGGTATTGCTGCCACCAGCTTTGATTAAACGAGTCCGAAGCTAACCCAAAACAGTAGCGTAATTCCCTTCAGGAGACAGGGTACGTTTTAGAACAGGAGAACGAATCTAGTATATTAACATAGTAACATAGTAACATAGTTAGTAAGGCCGAAAAAAGACATTTGTCCATCCAGTTCAGCCTATATTCCATCATAATAAATTCCCAGATCTACGTCCTTCTACAGAACCTAATAATTGTATGATACAATATTGTTCTGCTCCAGGAAGACATCCAGGCCTCTCTTGAACCCCTCGACTGAGTTCGCCATCACCACCTCCTCAGGCAAGCAATTCCAGATTCTCACTGCCCTAACAGTAAAGAATCCTCTTCTATGTTGGTGGAAAAACCTTCTCTCCTCCAGACGCAAAGAATGCCCCCTTGTGCCCGTCCCCTTTCTTGGTATAAACAAATCACCAGATAGATATTTGTATTGTCCCCTTATATACTTATACATGGTTATTAGATCGCCCCTCAGTTGTCTTTTTTCTAGACTAAATAATCCTAATTTTGCTAATCTATCTGGGTATTGTAGTTCTCCCATCCCCTTTATTAATTTTGTTGCCCTCCTTTGTACTCTCTCTAGTTCCATTATATCCTTCCTGAGAACCGATGCCCAAAACTGGTCACAGTACTCCATGTGCGGTCTAACTAGGGATTTGTACAGAGGCAGTATAATGCTCTCATCATGTGTATCCAGACCTCTTTTAATGCACCCCATGATCCTGTTTGCCTTGGCAGCTGCTGCCTGGCACTGGCTGCTCCAGGTAAGTTTATCATTAACTAGGATCCCCAAGTCCTTCTCCCTGTCAGATTTACCCAGTGGTTTCCCGTTCAGTGTGTAATGGTGATATTGATTCCTTCTTCCCATGTGTATAACCTTACATTTATCATTGTTAAACCTCATCTGCCACCTTTCAGCCCAAGTTTCCAACTTATCCAGATCTGTCATGATCCCAATGGCAGGGGATCACAAAAAGGACAAGCACAGATACAAACAAGCTCTAGGGCGATGGAACCTGAGCTGACCGCGACCCTGAACCTAACACACAAATAAAAGTAGCCGGGGAACGTGCCTACGATGATCCTAGACGTCTCGCTCCAGCCGAAGATCTAACTTCCCCTATCAGAAGAAACACAGACCTCTCTTGCCTCCAGAGAAATACCCCACAGCAAATAGCGGCCCCCCACATATAATGACGGTGAAATGAGAGGAAAGCACATACGTAGTATGAAAACAGTTTCAGCAAAATGAGGCCCGCTAAAGCTAGATAGCAGAGGATACAAAAGTGAACTGCGCGGTCAGCGAAAAACCCTTCAAAAAACCATCCTGAAATTACTTGAACTCATGTGCCAACTCATGGTACATGAAAAGCAATTTCAGCCCACTAGAGCAACCAGCAGCAGAGAATCACATATCTGCAGGCTGGACTAAAAACCAAATTAAGCAAAACACAAAACAGGAAAATCCAAACTTAGCTTGTCCAGAAGGTTCTAGGAGCAGGGAGCAGAGGTAACAAGACACACTGGATACATTGATAACCGGCGAAGAAATGCCAGCAAAGCCAGGTTAAATAGGAAACTCCCATATGCTGATGGAACAGGTGGAACCCAGAAACCCAGGAAAGACAAGTCACCCAGTACCATCAGTAACCACCAGAGGGAGCCCAAAAACAGAACTCACAACAGTACCCCCCCCTTGAGGAGGGGTCACCGAACCCTCACGAGAACCACCAGGGCGACCAGGATGAGCCCTATGAAAAGCGCGAACCAAATCATCAGCATGAACATCCGAGGCAACCACCCAAGAATTATCCTCCTGACCATAACCCTTCCACTTGACCAAATACTGGAGTTTCCGTCTGGAAACACGAGAATCCAAGATCTTCTCCACAACATACTCCAATTCCCCCTCCACCAGCACTGGAGCAGGAGGCTCAAGAGAAGGAACAACAGGTACCTCATACTTCCGCAACAACGACCGATGAAACACATTATGAATAGCAAACGATGCCGGGAGATCCAAACGAAACGACACAGGGTTAATAATTTCCAAGATCCTATAGGGACCGATGAACCGAGGCTTGAACTTAGGAGAAGAGACCTTCATAGGAACAAAACGAGAAGACAACCACACCAAGTCACCAACAAGAAGTCGAGGACCCACGCGGCGACGGCGATTAGCAAACTGCTGAGCCTTCTCCTGGGACAACTTCAAATTGTCCACCACATGACTCCAAATCCGATGCAACCTATCCACCACCATGTCCACTCCAGGACAATCAGAAGGTTCCACCTGACCAGAGGAAAAACGAGGATGAAACCCCGAATTACAAAAGAAAGGAGAAACCAAGGTAGCAGAACTAGCCCGATTATTAAGGGCAAACTCGGCCAGCGGCAAAAAGGTAACCCAGTCATCCTGATCAGCAGAAACAAAACACCTTAAATAAGTTTCCAAGGTCTGATTAGTTCGTTCAGTCTGGCCATTCGTCTGAGGATGGAATGCAGACGAAAAGGACAAATCAATGCCCATCTTAGCACAGAAAGTCCGCCAAAATCTAGACACAAACTGGGATCCCCTGTCAGAAACGATGTTCTCAGGAATCCCATGCAAACGAACCACATTCTGAAAAAACAGAGGGACCAACTCAGAGGAGGAAGGCAACTTAGGCAAGGGTACCAGATGAACCATTTTAGAAAAGCGATCACACACAACCCAGATGACGGACATTTTTTGAGAGACAGGGAGATCCGAAATAAAGTCCATGGAAATGTGCGTCCAAGGCCTCTTTGGGATAGGCAAAGGTGACAACAATCCACTGGCCCGAGAACAGCAAGGCTTAGCCCGAGCACAAACCTCACAAGACTGCACAAAAGAACGCACATCCCTCGACAAGGAAGGCCACCAAAAAGACCTGGCCACCAAGTCTCTAGTACCAAATATTCCAGGATGACCTGCCAACGCAGAAGAATGGACCTCGGAGATGACTCTACTGGTCCAATTATCCGGAACAAACAGTCTCTCAGGCGGACAACGATCAGGTTTAGCCACCTGAAACTCCTGCAAAGCACGTCGCAAGTCTGGGGAGACAGCAGACAAAATCACCCCATCCCTAAGGATACCAGAGGGCTCAGAATTTCCAAGGGAGTCAGGCACAAAACTCCTAGAAAGAGCATCCGCCTTCACATTCTTTGAACCTGGCAGGTATGAAACCACAAAATTGAAACGAGAGAAAAACAGTGACCAACGAGCCTGTCTAGGATTCAGACGCCTGGCAGACTCAAGGTAAATCAAATTTTTGTGATCAGTCAAGACCACCACACGATGTCTAGCACCCTCTAGCCAATGACGCCACTCCTCAAATGCCCACTTCATGGCCAAAAGTTCCCGATTACCAACATCATAATTCCGCTCAGCCGGCGAAAACTTTCTAGAAAAAAACGCGCATGGCTTCATCACTGAGCCATCGGAGCTTCTCTGTGACAAAACCGCCCCCGCTCCAATCTCGGAAGCATCAACCTCAACCTGAAAAGGGAGCGAAACATCTGGCTGACGCAACACAGGAGCAGAAGAAAACCGGTGCTTAAGTTCCTGAAAGGCCTCCACAGCCGCAGGAGACCAATTAGCAACATCAGCACCCTTCTTAGTCAAATCCGTCAAAGGCTTAACAACACTAGAAAAATTAGTTATAAAACGACGATAGAAATTAGCAAAGCCCAAGAACTTCTGTAGACTCTTAAGAGATGTAGGCTGCGTCCAGTCACAAATAGCCTGAACCTTGACGGGATCCATCTCAATAGTAGAAGGGGAAAAAATATACCCCAAGAAAGAAATCTTCTGGACTCCAAAGAGACACTTTGAGCCTTTTACAAACAAGGAATTGGCCCGCAGGACCTGAAACACCTTCCTGACCTGCTGAACATGAGACTCCCAGTCATCAGAAAAAAACAAAATATCATCCAAATACACAATCATAAATTTATCCAGATATTCACGGAAAATATCGTGCATAAAGGACTGGAAGACTGAAGGAGCATTAGAAAGTCCAAAAGGCATTACCAAATACTCAAAATGGCCCTCAGGCGTATTAAATGCGGTTTTCCACTCATCACCTTGCTTTATTCGTATGAGATTATACGCACCCCGAAGATCAATCTTAGTGAACCATTTAGCCCCCTTAATGCGAGCAAACAAATCAGTCAACAATGGCAAAGGATACTGATATTTTACGGTAATCTTATTCAAAAGACGATAATCTATACAAGGCCTCAAGGAACCATCTTTCTTGGCCACGAAAAAAAAACCTGCTCCCAAAGGGGACAAAGATGGACGGATATGTCCCTTTTCCAAGGACTCCTTAACACAATCCCGCATAGCAGTATGCTCTGGCACTGACAGATTGAACAAACGACCTTTAGGAAATTTACTGCCCGGAATTAAATTTATAGCACAATCGCAATCCCTGTGAGGAGGAAGCGAACTGAGCTTAGGCTCCTCAAAAACATCCCGATAGTCAGACAAAAACACAGGAATCTCAGAAGGAGTAGATGAAGCGATAGAAATCGGAGGTGCATCATCATGAACCCCCTGACAACCCCAGCTTAACACAGACATTGATTTCCAGTCAAGGACTGGATTATGAGATTGTAACCATGGCAGACCAAGTACTAGAACATCATGCAAATTATACAGTACCAGGAAGCGAATCACCTCCTGATGAACGGGAGTCATACGCATGGTCACTTGTGTCCAGTACTGAGGTTTATTCATAGCCAAAGGTGTAGAGTCAATTCCCTTCAAAGGAATAGGGACTTCCAGAGGCTCCAGACTAAACCCACAGCGATTGGCAAATGACCAATCCATAAGACTCAGGGCAGCGCCTGAATCCACATAGGCATCGACGGAAATGGATGATAATGAACAAATCAGAGTCACAGACAGAATGAACTTAGACTGTAAAGTACTAATGGCAACAGACTTATCAACCTTTTTTGTGCGTTTAGAGCATGCTGATATAACATGAGCTGAATCACCACAATAAAAGCACAACCCTTTTTTCCGCCTATACTTTTGCCGTTCACTTCTGGACTGAATTCTATCACATTGCATTATCTCAGGTGACGGTTCAGACGACACCGCCAAATGATGCACAGGTTTGCGCTCCCGTAAACGCCGATCAATCTGAACAGCCGTAGTCATAGACTCATTCAGACCAGCAGGCGCAGGGAACCCCACCATAACATCTTTAATGGCCTCAGAAAGGCCATCTCTAAACTTTGCAGCCAGAGCGCACTCATTCCACTGAGTAAGTACCGACCACTTCCGAAATTTTTGACAATAAATTTCTGCTTCATCTTGCCCCTGAGAGAGGGCCAACAAAGCTTTTTCAGCCTGAATCTCTTGGTTAGGTTCCTCATAGAGCAAACCCAATGCCAGAAAAAACGCATCTGCATTAAGCAACACAGGGTCCCCTGGTGCCAATGCAAATGCCCAATCCTGAGGGTCACCCCGCAGGAAAGATATAATTATCTTGACTTGCTGAGCAGGGTCTCCAGAGGAGCGAGATTTCAAAGAAAGAAACAACTTGCAATTGTTCCTAAAATTCAGAAAACGAGATCTATCTCCAGAAAAAAACTCTGGGACAGGAATTCTAGGTTCAGACATAGGAGCATGTACAACAAAATCCTGTATATTTTGAACCTTAGTGGCAAGATTATTCAGGCTGGAAGCCAAACTCTGGACGTCCATGATAAACAGCTGAGATCAGAGCCATTCAAAGATTAAGAGGAGGAGGAAGTAGCCAAGCTGCAATAAGGCTAGGCAGCAAACTCTGAGGGAAAGGAAAAAAAAAAAAAAAAAAAACTTCCTCAGACTACTTATCCTCCTACTTCAGCCAATACAATTAACACTTTGTGGGCCGGTTATACTGTCATGATCCCAATGGCAGGGGATCACAAAAAGGACAAGCACAGATACAAACAAGCTCTAGGGCGATGGAACCTGAGCTGACCGCGACCCTGAACCTAACACACAAATAAAAGTAGCCGGGGAACGTGCCTACGATGATCCTAGACGTCTCGCTCCAGCCGAAGATCTAACTTCCCCTATCAGAAGAAACACAGACCTCTCTTGCCTCCAGAGAAATACCCCACAGCAAATAGCGGCCCCCCACATATAATGACGGTGAAATGAGAGGAAAGCACATACGTAGTATGAAAACAGTTTCAGCAAAATGAGGCCCGCTAAAGCTAGATAGCAGAGGATACAAAAGTGAACTGCGCGGTCAGCGAAAAACCCTTCAAAAAACCATCCTGAAATTACTTGAACTCATGTGCCAACTCATGGTACATGAAAAGCAATTTCAGCCCACTAGAGCAACCAGCAGCAGAGAATCACATATCTGCAGGCTGGACTAAAAACCAAATTAAGCAAAACACAAAACAGGAAAATCCAAACTTAGCTTGTCCAGAAGGTTCTAGGAGCAGGGAGCAGAGGTAACAAGACACACTGGATACATTGATAACCGGCGAAGAAATGCCAGCAAAGCCAGGTTAAATAGGAAACTCCCATATGCTGATGGAACAGGTGGAACCCAGAAACCCAGGAAAGACAAGTCACCCAGTACCATCAGTAACCACCAGAGGGAGCCCAAAAACAGAACTCACAACACAGATCCATCTGTAGCAGAATACTATCTTCTCTTGTATTAACTGCTTTACATAGTTTTGTATCATCTGCAAATATCAATATTTTACTGTGTAAACCTTCTACCAGATCATTAATGAATATGTTGAAGAGAACAGGTCCCAATACCGACCCCTGCGGTACCCCACTGGTCACAGCGACCCAGTTAGAGACTATAACATTTATAACCACCCTCTGCTTTCTATCACTAAGCCAGTTACTAACCCATTTACACACATTTTCGCCCAGACCAAGCATTCTCATTTTGTGTACCAACCTCTTGTGCGGCACGGTAACAAACGCTTTGGAAAAATCGAGATATACCACGTCCAATGACTCACCGTGGTCCAGCCTATAGCTTACCTCTTCATAAAAACTGATTAGATTGGTTTGACAGGAGCGATTTCTCATAAACCCATGCTGATATGGAGTTAAACAGTTATTCTCATTGAGATAATCCAGAATAACATCCTTCAGAAACCCTTCAAATATTTTACCAACAATAGAGGTTAGACTTACTGGCCTATAATTTCCAGGTTCCCTTTTAGAGCCCTTTTTGAATATTGGCACCACATTTGCTATGCGCCAGTCCTGCGGAACAAACCCCTTTGCTATAGAGTCCCTAAAAATAAGAAATAATGGTTTATCTATTACATTACTTAGTTCTCTTAGTACTCGTGGGTGTATTGCATCCGGACCCGGAGATTTATCTATTTTAATCTTATTTAGCCGGTTTCGCACCTCTTCTTGGGTTAGATTGGTGACCCTTAATATAGGGTTTTCATTGTTTCTTGGGATTTCACCTATCATTTCATTTTCCACCGTGAATACCGTGGAGAAGAAGGTGTTTAATATGTTAGCTTTTTCCTCGTCATCTACAACCATTCTTTCCTCACTATTTTTTAAGGGGCCTACATTTTCAGTTTTTATTCTTTTACTATTGATATAGTTGAAGAACAGTTTGGGATTAGTTTTACTCTCCTTAGCAAAGTGCTTCTCTGTTTCCTTTTTGGCAGATTTAATTAGTTTTTTAGATAAAGTATTTTTCTCCCTATAGTTTTTTAGAGCTTCAATGGTGCCATCCTGCTTTAGTAGTGCAAATGCTTTCTTTTTACTGTTAATTGCCTGTCTTACTTCTTTGTTTAGCCACATTGGGTTTTTCCTATTTCTAGTCCTTTTATTCCCACAAGGTATAAACCGCTTACAGTGCCTATTTAGGATGTTCTTAAACATTTTCCATTTATTATCTGTATTCTTATTTCTGAGGATATTGTCCCAGTCTACCAGATTAAGGGCATCTCTAAGCTGGTCAAACTTTGCCTTCCTAAAGTTCAGTGTTTTTGTGACTCCCTGACAAGTCCCCCTAGTGAAAGACAGGTGAAGCTGTACAATATTGTGCGACCACCTGCAGATTTGTTATTCTGTCAGGTCTATTAGATAGTATTAGGTCTAAAAGTGCTGCTCCTCTGGTTGGATTCTGCACCAATTGTGAAAGATAATTTTTCTTGGTTATTAGCAGAAACCTGTTGCCTTTATGGGTTTCACAGGTTTCTGTTTCCCAGTTAATATCCGGGTAGTTAAAGTCCCCCATAACCAGGACCTCATTATGGGTTGCAGCTTCATCTATCTGCTTTAGAAGTAGACTTTCCATGATTTCTGTTATATTTGGGGGTTTGTAACAGACCCCAATGAGAATTTTGTTACCATTTTTCCCTCCATGAATTTCGACCCATATGGACTCGACGTCGTCATTCCCTTCGCTAATATCCTCCCTTAAAGTGGACTTTAGACAAGACTTTACATAGAGACAAACCCCTCCTCCTCTCCGATTTTTACGATCCTTTCTAAACAGACTGTAACCCTGTAAGTTAGCTGCCCAGTCATAGCTTTCATCTAACCATGTCTCGGTTATTCCCACTATGTCAAAGTTACCTGTAGATATTTCTGCTTCTAGTTCTTCCATCTTGTTTGTCAGGCTTCTGGCGTTTGCGAGCATGCAGTTTAGAGGATTTTGTTTTGTTCCAATCTCCTCGCTGTGGATTGTTTTAGAAATGTTCTTACCTCCCTTCTGAGTATGTTTTCCTGGGTCTTCTTTGTTTGAGTCTAATGTTTTTCTTCCCGTCCCCTCTTCTAGTTTAACGCCCTCCTGATGAGTGTAGCGAGTCTTCTGGCGAATGTGTGTTTCCCAGGTTTGTTGAGGTGTAGTCTGTCTCTGGCGAGGAGTCCATCGTACAAGTAATTCACACCATGGTCCAGGAATCCGAATCCTTGTTGTCTGCACCATCGTCTTAGCCAGTTGTTCGCATCAAGGATCCTGTTCCATCTCCTGGTGCCATGCCCATCTACTGGAAGGATAGACGAAAAAACTACCTGTGCATCCAGTTCCTTTACTTTCTTCCCCAACTCTTCAAAGTCCTTGCAGATTGTCGGTATGTCCTTCCTTGCCGTGTCATTGGTGCCAGCATGTATCAGAAGAAATGGGTGGACGTCCTTGGAGCTGAAGAGCTTTGGTATCCTATCGGTCACATCCTTGATCATCACACCTGGAAGGCAGCATACTTCTCTTGCGGTTATGTCCGGTCTGTAGATGGCTGCTTCTGTGCCTCTCAGTAGTGAGTCTCCCACCACCACCACTCTTCGTTGCTTCTTGGCTGTACTTTTTGCTGTCACTTGTTGCTGTGTGCCCTTTTCTTTTTTGCTTGCTGGTATTGCTTCATCCTTAGGTGTGCCATCTTCATCCTCTACAAAGATTTGATATTGGTTCTTCAGTTGTGTGGTTGGTGATTTCTCCATGGTCTTCTTGCTTCTTTTGGTCACATGCTTCCACTCATCTGCTTTTGGAGGTTCTCTGACACTTTTTTCACCTTCTGTGACCAGTAGAGATGCTTCTGTTCTGTCTAGGAAGTCTTCATTCTCTTTGATGAGTTTCAAAGTTGCTATTCTTTCTTCCAGACCCCGCACCTTTTCTTCTAAAAGGGCCACTAGTCTACACTTCTGACAGGTGAAATTGGATTCTTCTTCTGGTCGATCTGTGAACATGTAGCACATGCTGCAGCTCACCATGTAGGTTGTCACATCTGCCATGTTGCTCCTAGATCCTGCTGACTTGCTGTGTGTTTTCCTTCTTGTGTAATCTACTCAGCCAAGCTTTCTTACAATAATGTCCTACAGGCAAAAATTACGGTGCGCGGTTTGGTGATGCTTTCCAAGCAGCTGGTCCCGGCTGTACCCAACGATCTTGCTGAGGGAGACTCTTCGCTTTTCCCAGAAGGCACCTGGAATATGCAAATTATCCTCCTAAAGCTTGAATCCCTGGTTTGGTGATGCTTTCCAAGCAGCTGGTCCCGGCTGTACCCAACGATCTTCTTGCTGAGGGAGACTCTTCGCTTTTCCCAGAAGGCACCTGGAATATGCAAATTATCCTCCTCAAGCTTGAATCCCTGGTTTGGTGATGCTTTCCAAGCAGCTGGTCCCAGCTGTACCCAACGATCTTCTTGCTGAGGGAGACTCTTCGCTTTTCCCAGAAGGCACCTGGAATATGCAAATTATCCTCCTCAAGCTTGAATCCCTGGTTTGGTGATGCTTTCCAAGCAGCTGGTCCCAGCTGTACCCAACGATCTTCTTGCTGAGGGAGACTCTTCGCTTTTCCCAGAAGGCACCTGGAATATGCAAATTATCCTCCTCAAGCTTGAATCCCTGATTTGGTGATGCTTTCCAAGCAGCTGGTCCCAGCTGTACCCAACGATCTTCTTGCTGAGGGAGACTCTTCGCTTTTCCCAGAAGGCACCTGGAATATGCAAATTATCCTCCTCAAGCTTGAATCCCTGGTTTGGTGATGCTTTCCAAGTATTAAATATTATACTCCATAAATGATTTTCAGGCAGTGTTTATAAACGGTCATATAAAGATGTTACAATAAGAGACAATTGAAAATATGTACAAGGTAATTATAAAATAAAGGGATTAAATAAGAAAAGGTACAACTCACATGTTCTTAGTTCATATCAGTTCAGGCAACCAGGCTAGTGGGTTTTCCATCTGTCCCAGTGCATTAGGTACAGCTCTTCAGGTCAGACTCACATGGCTTCCAGCAGACAGACTGACTGCTGGAGTCTGGCAAACCAGTTATAGCTCAGCTTGATGACATCACCAAAAGGGCTGGCTATCTCAGACCCTCCTACCTTTTCAGTCTAACTAAATGTAAGCTAAATTTGTCTAAGGCTTGTAACTCCGCTACCGAACATGTCATGGTCATAACAAACCCAGCATTCATCTCGTATTAACATTGGCATTCTAACGAGATCAAATATGACCTATTTGGGATGCCTAATTACCGAGAAATCCCTACTTTTTTAACCGATGGAGTTAGAAGCTCATGTTTACAGCGGTTAACAGATCTGTCGCTGGACATAAAGAATATGTATTTTCCTTTTTTCTATCCTAACTCATCAGCGCAATATCTTATCAAATTGGAACAAAGGACTCTCATGGATTTCTGGAAACTTCTAGACAGTTCTGCTAGAGGGAGATTTGAGCCTAGTCGTAAATACCTTTCGGCAATAAAACCCTCTTCCCCCATACATTCCAACACCAAGAAACAAAGAGAGCCACAGAGAGAAGGGGGGGGGGGGGGTTTAGCCCCCAGCATGAGCTGAAGGACAACGCTACAACATCATATTATATTTTATACAATATCGTGACACTCTGTATATCTACATACCAGAGACTACACGACCGCCGTATATCTACATACCAGAGCCTATACGACCCCCGTATATCTACATACCAGAGACTACATGACCCCCGTATATCTACATACCAGAGACTACACTACCCCCATATATCTACATACCAGAGACTACACGACCCCCATATATCTACGTACCAAAGACTACACAAACCCCGTATATCTACATACCAGAGACTACACGACCTCCATATATCTACATACAGAGACTACACGACCTCCGTATATCTACATACCAGAGACCACACGACCTCCGTATATCTACATACCAGAGACTACACGACCCCCGTATATCTACATACCAGAGACTACATGACCCCCGTATATCTACATACCAGAGACTACACGACCTCCGTATATCTACATACCAGAGACTACACGACCACCGTATATCTACATATCTACATACCAGAGATGGGAGCACGAATGAGAGTATGCAGTGCGCATAGCGGGAGCACGGATGGGAATAAGCAGTGGACATGGTGGGAGCATGGATGGGAATATGCAGTGCACATAGCGGGAGCACGGATGGGAGTATGCAGTGCACATAGCGGGAGCACGGACAAGAGTATGCAGTGCACATGACGGGAGAACGGATATGAGTATGCAGTGCACATACTGGGAACATGGATGGGAATATGCAGTGGACATAGTGGGAGCATGGACGAGAGTATAGAGTGGACATAGCGGGAGAATGCACGTGAATATGGATTGCACATATAGAGGGATGAATGCTCTGATATATGTTTTAACTCTGTAATGTAGGAGGCAGGTAGTTTCTTTTACTTGAGACTGCGATTACATTCTCCACCTGAATGCACAAAAAACATGTAGCAGTTTCACCCAACACAGTGCAGTGTGGTCTATCGCAGCCTACCTTAAAAACAAGAAGCACTCTAAAACACCTTCCTCTGTCCCTCCAACACAAACGGCAACAATAAGAGTCAGGAATCCACGGCTGCCCCTCTCAGACGCTGGGGATGCCTATTTTGCACCCAGCATCAATGTAGGCTCCCACCCCAGTTGAACTGAGAGCTCAGTTTGGTTAAAGTCTTCTCATGGTGGTGGAGAGTCGGGGCTTGTAGGTGTAGACTGAAACGGATGGCCACATACTGTGCCCCTTGGACCATTCAGGACTTTAAAAATAAGGGACCCCAAGAAGAACATGCAGTGAAACACTGTAATAATGGCTGTAGATTCAACCAGAAAATAAACCAATTCCCTATCCAGGAAGAAGGGGTCATCAAAAGAATGAAAGTCATCAGTATGCAAATATGTCCTCCCTCAAGTGAGGGCCCAATGCCAATCCAGACACCCAGAGGCCCCACACTGCACAAACCTTCCTAGATGACTAAATAAGCGAATAGCCAGTGTGCAATAGTGAACGTGCCCTACATCAGCACACCGGGCCGAGGAACAGATACTGCCCTCATCTACAGCTAAGAGGCCGAGAAGACACCTCCTCTACTGTCACGAGCCAGTCCCAAGTGGTCAGAGGCATTCTGCTCTACCTATAGAGTACATGGAGCCGAAGAGAAACGAAGGAGGAAAACTGCAAAGGACATAAAACGAGGCAACAGGGATCCAACGTGTACACCGCAAACATGGCGGAAGAAGGGTGTCAGATACTGCCCTCATCTACAGCCAAGAGGCCGAGAAGACACGTCCTCTACTGTAATCAGCCAGACCCAAGTGGTCAGAGGCATTCTGCTCTACCTATAGAGAACATGGAGCCGAAGAGAAACGAAGGAGGAAAACTGCAAAGGACATTAACCAAGGCAACAGGGATCCAACGTGTATACCGCAAACATGGTGGGAGGAAGGCATCAGATACTGCCCTCATCTACAGCCAAGAGGCTGAGAAGACACGTCCTCTACTGTAACCAGCCAGACCCAAGTGGTCAGAAGCATTCTGCTCTACCTATAGAGAACATGGAGCCGAAGAGAAACGAAGGAGGAAAACTGCAAACGAGGCAACAGGAATCCAATGGGTATACCGCAAACATGGCGGGAGGAGGGCGTCAGATACTGCCCTCATCTACAGCCAAGAGGCCGAGAAGACACCTCCTCTACTGTAACCAGCCAGACTCAAGTGGTCAGAGGCATTCTGCTCTACCTATAGAGTACATGGAGCCGAAGAGAAATGAAGGAGGAAAACTGCAAACGAGGCAACAGGAATCCAACGTGTATACCGCAAACATGGCAGGAGGAGGGCATCAGATACTGCATTCGTCTACAGCCAAGAGGCCGAGAAGACACCTCCTCTACTGTAACCAGCCAGTCCCAAGTGGTCAGAAAATGAAACATTCTGCTCTACCTATAGAGAACATGGAGCTGAAGAGAAACGAAGGAGGAAAACTGCAAAGGACATAAAACGAGGCAACAGGGATCCAACGTGTACACCGCAAACATGGCGGGAGGAGGGCGTCAGATACTGCCCTCATCTACAGCCAAGAGGCTGAGAAGACACATCCTCTACTGTAACCAGACAGTCCCAAGTGGTCAGAGGCATTCTGCTCTACCTATAGAGAACATGGAGCCAAAGACAAACAAAGGAGGAAAACTGCAAATGACATAAAACGAGGCAACAGGGATCCAACGTGTATACCGCAAACATGGCGGGAGGAGGGCGTCAATAATTATGTACTTACCCCATAACATAGGAGGCCCTCCATCATAACGTTCTCATACTGCGTCTTCTGTCTTCCCAGATAATCCCACTCCTCCATGGAGAAATAGACAGCGACGTCCTGACACCTCAGAGGCACCTGACAACCAACGAGACCGACATCACCCAGAATCCTCCAGTGTACACTGTATAATCTCCCAGCAGTCTCCTCTCCAATCATCACCCAGATTCCTCCAGTGTATACTGTATAATCTCCCAGCAGTCTCCTCACATCACCCAGAATGCTCCAGTGTATACTGTATAATGTCCCAGCAGTCTCCTCTCATCACCCAGAATCCTCCAGTGTACACTGTATAATCTCCCAGCAGTCTCCTCATCACCCAGAATCCTCCAGTGTATGCTGTATAATCTCCCAGCAGTCTCCTCTCCTCATCACCCAGAATCCTCCAGTGTGTACTGTATAATCTCCCAGCAGTCTCCTCTCCCATCACCCAGAATCCTCCAGTGTATACTGTATAATCCCCCAGCAGTCTCCTCTCCTCATCACCCAGAATCCTCCAGTGTGTACTGTATAATCTCCCAGCATTCTCCTCTCCCATCACCCAGAATCCTCCAGTGTATACTGTATAATCTCCCAGCAGTCTCCTCTCCCATCACCCAGAATCCTCCAGTGTATACTGTATAATCCCCCAGCAGTCTCCTCTCCTCATCACCCAGAATCCTCCAGTGTGTACTGTATAATCTCCCAGCAGTCTCCTCTCCCATCACCCAGAATCCTCCAGTGTACACTGTATAATCTCCCAGCAGTCTCCTCATCACCCAGAATCCTCCAGTGTGCACTGTAGAATCTCCCAGCAGTCACCTCTCCATTTAGCAGCTCAGTGATCTTCTGGGCGAGCTGTAGGATCTTCTTCTCTTGTATTGGGGGGTCCAGGGGGTTTGCGATGGGGATCTGGCATCTGCTCCATGCTCCACAGGCACACTCACTGGACGTCTTCTTCACCACTCTGTGCTCCTGTCTATTGTGACAGACTCTGATCACTACATACATTATATTCATCCTTTGTCTTTCTGGTAATTGACTGCATTTATTTTAAAGATAAGAAGATTGTGCGAATCTCTCACCTCTCCAGTTATCAGGTCAATAATCTCGAGGGCGAGGGTTAAGGTACCGTCACATTTAGCGACGCTGCAGCGATCTAGACAACGATCCCGATCGCTGCAGCGTCGCTGTTTGGTCACTGGAGAGCTGTCACACAGACAGCTCTCCAGCGACCAACGATGCCGGTCCCCTGGTAACCAGGGTAAACATGGGGTTACTAAGCGCAGGGCCGCGCTTAGTAACCCGATGTTTACCCTGGTTACCAGCGTAAACGTAAAAAAAAAAAAACACTACATACTTACGTTCCGCTGTCTGTCCCCCGGCGCTGTGCTTTCCTGCACTGTCATCACCGGCCATCCGTAAAGCAGAGCGGTGACTTCACCGCTGTGCTTTACGGTCAGCCGGCGCTCACAGCCAGTGCAGGAAAGCACAGCGCCGGGGGACAGACAGCAGAATGTAAGTATGTAGTTTGGTTTTTTTTTACGTTTACGCTGCTAACCAGGGTAAACATCGGGTTACTAAGCGCGGCCCTGCGCTTAGTAACCCGATGTTTACCCTGGTTACCAGTGAAGACATCGCTGAATCGGCGTCACACACGCCGATTCAGCGATGTCTGCAGGAGGTCCAGCGACGAAATAAAGTTCTGAACTTTCTGCTCCGACCAACGATGGCACAGCAGGATCCTGATCGCTGCTGCGTGTCAAACTGAACGATATCGCTAGCCAGGACGCTGCAATGTCACGGATCGCTAGCGATATCGTTCAGTGTGAAGGTACCTTTAGTAGCCTTGTTTCCAGGTGGTATCTGTCCTCACTCATACTTGGCGCATCATTCTTCCTCCTTATCTCCTTGTACCGATCCTCATGTCCCTCCAGATATTCCCACTCCTCCATGGAGAAAAAGGTTGCAACTTCCTGAGACCTTATGGACACCAAGGAAAGAATACTATCCTTACTCAGAATCCTCCAGCGTATATTGTGTAATCTCCCAGCAGTCTTCTCTCCGCTCATCTCCCAGAATCCTCCTGTCACGGGGTTTCCACAACAGAGAGTAGCCGGAAGACAGCAGCGTCTGATTGTTTCTACCCTCGTGCTGAGAAGAAGTACTACTCTTTAATTTTAATGGTGCTTATTCCTTTAGGTATAACAGGGGTTAATCGGCCTAGGTGGAAAACCCTGAGCTCTCAGCTGAGCCCAGTTAGCCATTCCTGATTCAAATCCATGTCAGAGCTATCAATTGCTGCATGGTTTAGGAGGAGAGGAGTTCATATGAAAAGGAGTTCTGAGGGTGTTATATAATAATCTTATAATCTTTTACTTTTATATAGGGCTAACATTTACGCAGTGCTTTACAGTTTGCACACATTATCAAATTTTCTGTGACTGTTGCGTGGTTTGTAAGAGTGGTAATTCCCTTCCTTCATCTACTTGGGTTTATTCCCCTTCCTCCACTCGCCGATGCATTCCTCTGTTATATGTGAGTGAGTATTTTGTAGTTTGGTGCTTTCAGTTTACCCTAGTTGGTGTAGCCTTGTTTGTCAAGTTGGTGTACTGCTATGCACAGTAACGACTCTCTTCCCTGGGTAGGGGAAGAGAACAGACGGAGGGCTAACTCAGTAGATAAGGCAAGGGTGGCGGCCCCAGTATCTTCACCTTCAGAAGTATCCCGGGGAATAGGGTGAGCCAGGGCGCTCCTTAGTGTCAGGAACAGGGAAGGAGCCCCTATTCTCAGGTCACCCGACAGCTGTGTCATGACACCTCCAGTGTGTACTGTATAATCTCCCAGCAGTCACCTCTCCGCTCATCACCCAGAATCCTCCTGTCACGGGGTTTCCACAACAGAGAGTAGCCGGAAGACAGCAGCATCTGATTGTTTCTACTCCCGTGCTGAGAAGAAGTACTACTCTTTAATTTTAATGGTGTTTATTCCTTTAGGTATAACAGGGGTTAATCGGCCTAGGTGGAAAACCCTGAGCTCTCAGCTGAGCCCAGTTAGCCATTCCTGATTCAAATCCATGTCAGAGCTATCAATTGCTGCATGGTTTAGGAGGAGAGGAGTTCATATGAAAAGGAGTTCTGAGGGTGTTATATAATAATCTTATAATCTTTTACTTTTATATAGGGCTAACATTTACGCAGTGCTTTACAGTTTGCACACATTATCAAATTTTCTGTGATTGTTGCGTGGTTTGTAAGAGTGGTAATTCCCTTCCTTCATCTACTTGGGTTTATTCCCCTTCCTCCACTCACCGATGCATTCCTCTGTTATATGTGAGTGAGTATTTTGTAAGTTTGGTGCTTTCAGTTAACCCCAGTTGGTGTAGCCTTGTTTGTCAAGTTGCTGTACTGCTATGCACAGTAACGACTCTCTTCCCTGGGTGTGGGAAGAGAACAAACGGAGGGCTAACTCAGTAGATAAGGCAAGGGTGGCGGCCCCAGTATTTTCACCTTCAGAAGTATACCGGGGAATAGGGTGAGCCCCTTAGTGTCAGGAACAGGGAAGGAGCCTCTATTCTCGGGTCACCCGACAGCTGTGTCGTGACACCTCCAGTGTATACTGTATAATCTCCCAGCAGTCACCTCTCCGCTCATCACCTAGAATCCTCTAGTGTAAAATCTCCCAGCAGTCTTCTTTCCTCTCATTACCCACGATCCCCCAGTGTAGAATCCCCCAGCAGTCTCCTCTCCTCTCACCCACGATCCTACAGCGTATACTGTAAAATCTCCCAGCAATCTCCTCGCCAGTCATCACCTAGAATCCTCCAGTGTATACTGTATAATCTCCCAGCAGTCTCCTCGCCAGTGATCACCTAGGATCCTCCAGTGTATACTGTATAATCTCCCAGCAGTCTCCTCTCATCACCCAGAATCCTCCAGTGTATACTGTATAATCTCCCAGCAGTCTCCATGTAAGAGGGTGAACTGTAGTCCCACTGAGAGGGCACTAGGACCCTGTGGTTTTTGCCTGTTGCAGCAGAGGACAGACCTCCCAGAGACAATGTGTGCTGCGGGGTGGGGTCTAGTGTCTCGAGTGTAAAGTGAAAGTAGGAAGTGAGAGCTGAGAGAGAAAAGGCGGGAAGAAAAGGAGAAGCTGCTGTGAGATCTTAAAAAGAGACTGTGTGGATTTACTGCAAGTGTTTTTGGAGGAAAAGAAGCTTTTGAGAGACTTTTTGTTGCTAACGTTCCCCTGGAGAAGAGCTAACCTTTTGTTTAACTCTGTGAGAGACTTGTGTTGCTAACGTTTCCTGGAGAGGAGCTAACCCTTTATCTAAGAAAAGACGGAGACTTTGCTAAGAACCCAGTACGAATTTGGAAGTCTGTGGATTCCCTGTGCATTGAGTGGAGGAACAAGTCTGGACAGACTGCTGATACAGAGACGGACGGATTGTCGTGGAACCATTCCAAGGAGCTACAGAAGCAGAGACTACATCGTGAGACCACTAACTAAGTCCCCGGCGTTTGGGCTCGGCATCGGCCGACAAGACAAGAGGAGCTTGCTGTAACTTATTGGCGCTGAAGATATGAACTGGCTACAGCCTCTGCGGATTCCTGCCTGAGAGGAAATCCATCTCAGGATACGGTACCATAGTTATAGATACCCAGGTATCTCTGCTCAGAGTGTTAAATTGTTACTTTAGAGGTGTATCTTATATTAGAGTTGTGTAAGTTATACTCAATGTGCCATTCCAGGGGCTCCCTTAATAACACTACATTCAATTTACACTTGTTCCTGTTTTTAGTTGCCTGTTAGGTAAATTTCTTACTAGTCTGTTGTAGTACACAGTTCTCAGGAGACCTTTGAGTGGCACAGTAACATAGTAACATAGTAACATAGTTAGTAAGGCCGAAAAAAGACATTTGTCCATCCAGTTCAGCCTATATTCCATCATAATAAATACCCAGATCTACGTCCTTCTACAGAACCTAATAATTGTATGATACAATATTGTTCTGCTCCAGGAAGACATCCAGGCCTCTCTTGAACCCCTCGACTGAGTTCGCCATCACCACCTCCTCAGGCAAGCAATTCCAGATTCTCACTGCCCTAACAGTAAAGAATCCTCTTCTATGTTGGTGGAAAAACCTTCTCTCCTCCAGACGCAAAGAATGCCCCCTTGTGCCCGTCACCTTCCTTGGTATAAACAGATCCTCAGCGAGATATTTGTATTGTCCCCTTATATACTTATACATGGTTATTAGATCGCCCCTCAGTCGTCTTTTTTCTAGACTAAATAATCCTAATTTCGCTAATCTATCTGGGTATTGTAGTTCTCCCATCCCCTTTATTAATTTTGTTGCCCTCCTTTGTACTCTCTCTAGTTCCATTATATCCTTCCTGAGCACCGGTGCCCAAAACTGGACACAGTACTCCATGTGCGATCTAACTAGGGATTTGTACAGAGGCAGTATAATGCTCTCATCATGTGTATCCAGACCTCTTTTAATGCACCCCATGATCCTGTTTGCCTTGGCAGCTGCTGCCTGGCACTGGCTGCTCCAGGTAAGTTTATCATTAACTAGGATTCCCAAGTCCTTCTCCCTGTCAGATTTACCCAGTGGTTTCCCGTTCAGTGTGTAATGGTGATATTGATTCCCTCTTCCCATGTGTATAACCTTACATTTATCATTGTTAAACCTCATCTGCCACCTTTCAGCCCAAGTTTCCAACTTATCCAGATCCATCTGTAGCAGAATACTATCTTCTCTTGTATTAACTGCTTTACATAGTTTTGTATCATCTGCAAATATCGATATTTTACTGTGTAAACCTTCTACCAGATCATTAATGAATATGTTGAAGAGAACAGGTCCCAATACCGACCCCTGCGGTACCCCACTGGTCACTTCGACCCAGTTAGAGACTATACCATTTATAACCACCCTCTGCTTTCTATCACTAAGCCAGTTACTAACCCATTTACACACATTTTCCCCCAGACCAAGCATTCTCATTTTGTGTACCAACCTCTTGTGCGGCACGGTATCAAACGCTTTGGAAAAATCGAGATATACCACGTCCAATGACTCACCGTGGTCCAGTCTATAGCTTACCTCTTCATAAAAACTGATTAGATTGGTTTGACAGGAGCGATTTCTCATAAACCCATGCTGATATGGAGTTAAACAGTTATTCTCATTGAGATAATCCAGAATAACATCCCTCAGAAACCCTTCAAATATTTTACCAACAATAGAGGTTAGACTTACTGGCCTATAATTTCCAGGTTCACTTTTAGAGCCCTTTTTGAATATTGGCACCACATTTGCTATGCGCCAGTCCTGCGGAACAGACCCTGTTGCTATAGAGTCACTAAAAATAAGAAATAATGGTTTATCTATTACATTACTTAGTTCTCTTAGTACTCGTGGGTGTATGCCATCCGGACCCGGAGATTTATCTATTTTAATCTTATTTAGCCGGTTTCGCACCTCTTCTTGGGTTAGATTGGTGACCCTTAATATAGGGATTTCATTGTTTCTTGGGATTTCACCTAGCATTTCATTTTCCACCGTGAATACCGTGGAGAAGAAGGTGTTTAATATGTTAGCTTTTTCCTCGTCATCTACAACCATTCTTTCCTCACTATTTTTTAAGGGGCCTACATTTTCAGTTTTTATTCTTTTACTATTGATATAGTTGAAGAACAGTTTGGGATTAGTTTTACTCTCCTTAGCAATGTGCTTCTCTGTTTCCTTTTTGGCAGCTTTAATTAGTTTTTTAGATAAAGTATTTTTCTCCCTATAGTTTTTTAGAGCTTCAATGGTACCATCCTGCTTTAGTAGTGCAAATGCTTTCTTTTTACTGTTAATTGCCTGTCTTACTTCTTTGTTTAGCCACATTGGGTTTTTCCTATTTCTAGTCCTTTTATTCCCACAAGGTATAAACCGCTTACACTGCACACTGCTGCTGAATTAGTGTATCTTTGGGGTGCATCTGCCTTAATATTCTCCATATTACCTTGATTAATTTGCCTTTGAGTAAATACCGTTGGAGATTTCTGCCTTGGTCTTGGTTTGTGACTCACTGGATCTTATTCGGACGTCTGGTCATTACATTTTTGGCGTAGTCGGCAGGATCCAGTGTTTGTCATGGACGAGGGCGAGGGTGGAAATGACCCCGCTGTATCCGCATCCTCCTCGGGGGTTGGGGTTCCCCTGGCAGCCGCTGCGACTCCGGGAGGGTATGTGCCTGTAGGAGCTTTACTTCAGCACATGCCGAAATACGATGGGCGCAATATGGCGTTGCAAGATTGGGCTGAGAGAATCCGGAGTATTCTGCGCATGTGTAATTTGACCCCCGCGTTACGCGCTGAGCTGGCATTAAATGCACTGGAGGGTGATATTAGGCATATGGTGATGGTGC
Source organism: Ranitomeya imitator (assembly GCF_032444005.1). Lineage (NCBI taxonomy): Eukaryota > Metazoa > Chordata > Amphibia > Anura > Dendrobatidae > Ranitomeya > Ranitomeya imitator. Next base: position 230,109,101 of record NC_091283.1, read on the forward strand.
GCCCAGAATCAGAGAGGGATACATTAGAAAAGATTTTGGAACTGTTAGAGGGGAGTTTGGGGGGCCGAGCGCGTGTGGCCCAGCTTCGGTCCCTATTCTTTAATCGTCCCCAGAGAGAGTGTGAGTCCCTGATGCAGTACTCTAATATTTTACAAGAGATGTTGAATGAGATGCAGCGACTAGACCCGGGGGCCATGGGGGCGTTCCGGGAGGTAGACCGCTTGCTCCGGGACCAATTCATCACCGGTTTAGCCCATAGACTTCTCCGGGACAAGCTGTTGGAAATGGCCCGGGTTGCACCAGAGTTATCTTTCTGGCAGATTTACCGAGCTGCAGTGGAAAGGGAAGAGAAATCAGCCTATGTTCCCGAGGGGTCAGTGAACAGTGCCCAGCTGGAGGAAGGTGTGTCATCAGGGTCGGGGGGAGAGGGACTTGTAAGCGTGGTACAAGCTTTGCGTGCTGAGGTGAAGGAGTTGAAGCTGAAATTGTCTCAACTGACAGTTGATCCCGCCTCTACCCCCTCACGGGAACCTCCTGCCCCACCCCCTGGAACGGTGACCCCGCAAATGGCTAGGTCGTCCTATCAGAATGAGTCAAGCCCTCGCCAACGAGCAACAATCACCTGCTGGAAGTGTGGCTGCCAGGGACACATCTCGCGTTACTGCCGGGCGCCTACAGCCCCAGAAACCCCGTCGCCGGCTTTAAACTTCCGGCCGCTGCCATGAGAGGGCAAGCAGCAGCGGCCCCACCCACACAAAGCCCTCGACGGAATGAACAAGATTTGTTTGCATGTAGTCCAGTGATAGAAGCAGAGTTTGAAGGGCGGAAGATGAGGTGATTGGTTGACACGGGATCCGAATGTACTATAATGCCTCTAGAAGTATATGAGAGATACTTCAGTCGACTAGTGATTCCAGAGGATGGCCGAGTGATACGACTGACCGCCGCAAATAATGGTCAATTGTCAGTCAAAGGGATCGTGTGGATGCAACTAAAAATGTTTGGTCAAGAGCTGGGGCAGAAAGGGGTAGTACTGGTGGATCACCCCCCTAGAAGAGGGATGGAAGTGACGCTCGGAATGAACGTGCTGCGAGATTTGAATCACCAGATGTATGCCAGTGAAGGACCCCGATACTGGGCCCGTGCGACAAGACACCGACCCACACAGAGAATTCTACACCGTCTAGTGCTGAGTTGCGACTTGCTGAAAAGTGCGGTCCCAGGTGGCCGGGTGGGCTGGGTCCGAGTGACTTCGAGGGCCCCGATCCTGCTGGGACCCAGACAAGAGGAACTCTTAATGCTGCCTGTGGGAGCTGCACAGAGATTGAATGGGCTTGAAGTGCTACTTGAGCCCGCCCGAGAGGGTTCCTCATTTGCCAAGGTTCATGTGGCCCGGTCTTTGGCGATTGTGAAGAATGGACGAGTGCCGGTCCGATGCATCAATGTTTTAGATGAAGCTGTTGCAATTCCCGCTGGGACCATACTGGCTGAACTGTTCGTGCCGGCAGAGAAGGTGCCGGAAAATGCAGGGTTCGAATTGCGACCAGACCAACAGTCATCCTGGACATTCGCGGTCGAGGTAGGCCGGACTGAACCTCCTACGGAGGAATGGAATGTTCATGTGATCATGGAGCAGATGGGAGTGGATCGGGAGAAGCTGACCCCCGTGCAGTTGGAGCAGTTGGAGAGAGTTTTGTGGGAACATCAAGAGACATTTTCCCGACATGGAGAGGACTTCGGGTGTACCCAGACGATTGAGCATGAGATTCCAACGGGGGATACTCCACCCATTAGAGAAAGATATCGTCAAATTCCTCCGGCGCTCTATCAAGAGGTGAAGAGCATGGTGGCCAGTATGCTGGACAACCAAGTGATCCGAGAGAGCCGGAGTCCCTGGGCGGCCCCTGTAGTCTTGGTCCGCAAGAAGGATGGGACACTCCGATTTTGTGTGGACTATCGGAAATTGAATGCCCACACCGTACGGGACGCATATCCTTTACCCCGTATTGAAGAATCCCTGTCGGCCCTGGGTCGGGCCAAGTATTTCTCAACGTTGGATTTGGCAAGCGGGTACTGGCAGGTCCCAATGGCTGAAAAAGATCGGGCCAAGATGGCGTTTGTCTTGCCAATGGGGCTCTTTGAGTTCAACCGGATGCCCTTTGGCCTCGCTACCGCCCCAGGAACCTTCCAATGCCTGATGGAACATTGCTTGGGCGATCTAAATTTTGAATCAGTCCTGATATATCTAGACGACATTGTGGTGTTCGGAACCTCATTTGAAGATCATCTGGAGAAGCTGCGTCAAGTTCTCCGGCGGCTCAAGAGCTACGGCCTGAAAATAAAGCCAAAAAAAGTCAACTGTTACGAAACCAGATTGAATATTTGGGGCATCTGGTGACCCCGGACGGGGTACTACCTTTAGCCAGTAAGATTAAGGCGGTACAAGAGTGGCCACCTCCTTGTGACCTGCGAGAAGTGCGGGCCTTCCTGGGCCTAGCAGGATACTATCGGCGGTTTGTGCCTAAATTCTCACAAGTGGTGAGTCCCTTGAATTAACTTTTGAGAGGGACAGCGCTGGGTCCTCGAAATCGCCCCATTCCATGGGGGCCCCTACAGAAAAAGGCATTTGATGGAGTGAAAACCGCCCTAACGAGTGCCCCATTGCTGGCCTACGCCCGGTTTGACACCCCTTTTTTGTTGTATACCGATGGTAGTCTTCATGGGTTGGGGGCAGTACTAGCACAGGTGCAGGACGGCCGAGAACGAGTGATTTCTTATGGCAGCAGATCTTTAAGAGACTCCGAGCGAAATCCGGCTAACTACAGCTCATTCCGGCTGGAATTGCTGGCCCTGGTGTGGGCAATGACAGAACGCTTCGCCGAGTATCTAACAGGGGCTGAGGTGCTAGTCATGACAGATAACAACCCGCTAGCTCACTTAGAGAATGCAAAACTGGGGGCGTTGGAGCAGCGGTGGGTCGCCAGACTGGCCAAGTTCAATTACCGCATTAAATTTCGCTCTGGTCGAGACAACGGCAATGCAGATGCATTGTCAAGGGTGCCCCTTGGGTCATCCGGGGAAGATGTTGACGAACAACTTCAGGATACTGAAACTCCAGCTTTGGGGCAGATACCTATCTTCCAAAGTGTGGTACACTCAAGTGGGGTGGCCACCGGGATGCCCTGTGTCCTGGGTAAAACACCCTCAGATTGGACAAGAGTCCAGGATGAGTGTCCGGATATTGCACTTGTGCGCCGTTGGGTACAAAACAAGGCCTGGCCCAGTGCAGAGGACAAGGCTCAGTTGTCCATGGAAGGAATGAAACTCCTTCGACAATGGGATAAATTGTGTGTGGAGCAAGGTCTTTTGTATCGTAAGGTGTACCTGCCATCGGAGCTGCAGCATCGGTACCAACTGATAATTCCTGTGGGGATGGGGCCAGTGGTCGCTCGTGAGGCGCATGAGAAGGGGGCCCATTTTGGAAGTGAAAAGACACTTCAGTGGTTGCAGCGAGTCCTCTACTGCCCTGAGTTGGGAGGGATGGTGGCCGACGCGTGTCGGCAGTGCCGAATTTGTGGGCTCAACAAAAGCCCTGAGCAGCGGGCTCCCACACAGTCTATTAAGACTTCAGCTCCACTGGAGCTACTCATGATTGACTACGTGTTGATAGGGTACTCTACGTCAGGGTACTCCTATTGCCTGGTGATGACAGATCACTTTACCAAGTATGCTGTAGCGGTGCCGACAAGAGATCAGACGGCCAAGTCGGCGGCTGAGGCAGTGTGCCGACATTTCTTCCAAGTGTTCGGGTGTCCGCAGAGAATACATTCAGATCAAGGGGCCTGCTTTCAGGGGACGCTGATGAAAGAGTTGCACCAGCTCTATGGTATCGAGCAGTCGAGAACAACGCCTTACCACCCTCAGGGTAACGGGGCGTGTGAGCGTTTTAATCGGACCCTGTTGCAAATGTTGAGGTCCTTAGAGAGTCAGCAACAGACATGCTGGCCTGAGTATCTCCCCGAATTGATGTGGGCTTACAATAACAGGGTGCACAGTACTACTGGTTACTCACCACACATGTTGATGTTTGGTAGACCTGGCCGAGACATTGAGGATTTGAACATGCCAGATCCCTCCTCCGCCCCCCTTCGGACTGCATCCGAGTGGGTACGAGAGCATCGGCGGCGGTTGCGGGTGGTGCATCAGGTGGTGGGCGACCGCCTTCGACAGGTGGTCCATAAGGACACGCGACCTGTACAAACAGAGCTATTCTCTCCGGGGGACAGAGTGTTGGTGAGGACAAAACGACGGTCAGGAAAGCTGAGTGACCGATGGGAGGCGATACCGTATCTGATAAAAAAACAGGTGAACCCTGAGATTCCAGTGTACGAGGTCGAACCGGTGGGGACAGGGGGGCCAACCCGTAATTTGCATCGTAACATGTTACAACGGTGCTGGTTTGAAGATTCGGCGCCTACCCCCCTAGAGCCAGAGGCCATGTTCCAAGGGGCGGAAGCTCTGAATGATCTTGAGTTTGATGGTGTGCTTACTCCTGCGCCTGCTTATTTGCCCCCTGTGACCGATCTGGCCTCGGGTGATGAGAATGTTGGGGATATGGAGGATGTTGTTGAGGAGAGTGCATCAGGTCAACTGCTTGGTCCTGACGCTGTATCACAGGACATCGAGCCGCAGGAGGAGACAACTCCACTTACGCCCACTAACACGACCACGGAAGAGACTCTAGCTCCATCTAAGGTCGCACCTGTTGATGTAGGACTCAGGAGAACTACACGATCTACGGCAGGAATACCGCCTCAGCGATATGCTCAAGATGAATTTGAGTGGGAAGGTATGTCGAGGACGCCAACCTCTAGTGGGGTGGCATGTAAGAGGGTGAACTGTAGTCCCACTGAGAGGGCACTAGGACCCTGTGGTTTTTGCCTGTTGCAGCAGAGGACAGACCTCCCAGAGACAATGTGTGCTGCGGGGTGGGGTCTAGTGTCTCGAGTGTAAAGTGAAAGTAGGAAGTGAGAGCTGAGAGAGAAAAGGCGGGAAGAAAAGGAGAAGCTGCTGTGAGATCTTAAAAAGAGACTGTGTGGATTTACTGCAAGTGTTTTTGGAGGAAAAGAAGCTTTTGAGAGACTTTTTGTTGCTAACGTTCCCCTGGAGAAGAGCTAACCTTTTGTTTAACTCTGTGAGAGACTTGTGTTGCTAACGTTTCCTGGAGAGGAGCTAACCCTTTATCTAAGAAAAGACGGAGACTTTGCTAAGAACCCAGTACGAATTTGGAAGTCTGTGGATTCCCTGTGCATTGAGTGGAGGAACAAGTCTGGACAGACTGCTGATACAGAGACGGACGGATTGTCGTGGAACCATTCCTAGGAGCTACAGAAGCAGAGACTACATCGTGAGACCACTAACTAAGTCCCCGGCGTTTGGGCTCGGCATCGGCCGACAAGACAAGAGGAGCTTGCTGTAACTTATTGGCGCTGAAGATATGAACTGGCTACAGCCTCTGCGGATTCCTGCCTGAGAGGAAATCCATCTCAGGATACGGTACCATAGTTATAGATACCCAGGTATCTCTGCTCAGAGTGTTAAATTGTTACTTTAGAGGTGTATCTTATATTAGAGTTGTGTAAGTTATACTCAATGTGCCATTCCAGGGGCTCCCTTAATAACACTACATTCAATTTACACTTGTTCCTGTTTTTAGTTGCCTGTTAGGTAAATTTCTTACTAGTCTGTTGTAGTACACAGTTCTCAGGAGACCTTTGAGTGGCACAGTGATTTCAGCTGCTGCTGAATTAGTGTATCTTTGGGGTGCATCTGCCTTAATATTCTCCATATTACCTTGATTAATTTGCCTTTGAGTAAATACCGTTGGAGATTTCTGCCTTGGTCTTGGTTTGTGACTCACTGGATCTTATTCGGACCTCTGGTCATTACATCCTCATCACCCAGAATCCTCCAGTGTATACTCTATAATCTCCCAGCAGTCTCCTCTCATCACCCAGAATGCTCCAGTGTATACTGTATAATGTCCCAGCAGTCTCCTCTCCTCATCAGCCAGAATCCTCCAGTGTACACTGTATAATCTCCCAGCAGTCTCCTCTCATCACCCAGAATCCTCCAGTGTATACTATATAATCTCCCAGCAGTCTCCTCTCATCACCCACAATCCCCCAGTATATACTGTATAATCTCCCAGCAGTCTCCACTCATCACCCAGAATCCTCAAGTGTATACCGTATAATCTCCCAGTAGTCTCCTCATCACCCAGAATCCTCCAGTGTATACTGTATAATCTCCCAGCAGTCTCCTCTCATCACCCAGAATCCTCCAGTGTATACTGTATAATCTCCCAGCAGTCTCCTCTCATCACCCAGAATCCTCCAGTGTATACTGTATAATCTCCCAGCAGTCTCCTCTCATCACCCAGAATCCTCCAGTGTATCCTGTATAATCTCCCAGCAGTCTCCTCTCATCACCCAGAATCCTCCAGTGTATCCTGTATAATCTCCCAGCAGTCTCCTCTCATCACCCAGAATCCTCCAGTGTATACCGTATAATCTCCCAGCAGTCTCCTCTCATCGCCCAGAATCCTCCAGTGTACACTGTATAATCTCCCAGCAGTCTCCTCTCCTCTCATCACCCAGAATCCTCCAGTGTACACTGTATAATCTCCCAGCAGTCTCCTCTCCTCACCCAGAATCCTCCAGTGTACACTGTATAATCTCTCAGCAGTCACCTCTCCTCTCATCACCCAGAATCCTAACCCAAATCTAAGGCTGCTCCCCCACAATCATATAAGTTTATAAACAGTTTATAAACATAAGCTTATAAACATAAGATGGCGCTCTGTATATGCGGCTCGTTGTCTAGGAGACGGGCGGGTCATGTGACCCTGTCACGTCACCGGATACTGGGCGCATTGAGCGATGCGCTCTCCATGGCACTGCATCATGGAGGTTATGCGCCATCAGGCATGATGCCAATCATTTCATTAGGTATGTGCTATATATGGGGGCTCATTATTTGCTACTCTACCTGCCGACGAAGCTGAAGCAGACAGCGAAACGTGCGTCGAGGTGTTTGGGCACGCACACCTCTGGCACCATGTCTACAGGTATGGTTTAATTACAGTGGCATTGATTGTGGTCATATTTTGCATTGAGGCTGGCTGACCAACGGTTTATAGAGTGTCATACTTGTGTTACATGGTGACAGCCACATATGTAGCCCGCTGTACCTTAGTTATCATTATATTTGGTGGATAGCAGGTTAGGTTTATTTATTGGAGCGATGGGTTGATATTTATTGATATCTTATCTTGATATAGCTACATTACCCATGCCCCATAGGGAGTCATTATTATATACCCTCTGCCCCAACTCTCTGCCCCAACACGTCCGATTATCAACCACAGTCGGATCCTTCAGACGGAACCTGAAAACTCATCTCTTCAGGAAAGCCTACAGCCTGCACTGACACCGCTGCCGCCTCATCACTATTGAAGCTACCGCCTCACCAACACCGGAGCTCCTGCAACCCCCAACCTACTGTCTCCTTCCCCATAATCCTGTAGAATGTAAGCCCACAAGGGCAGGGTCCTTGCCCTTCCGTATCAGTCTGTCATTGTTAGTTTGTTTACTGTAAGTTATATCTGTAACTTGTATGTAACCCCTTCTCATGTAAAGCACCATGGAATCAATGGTGCTATATAAATAAATAATAATAATAATACCACTATCCTCCTCTTATTTACATGGTGACAGCTGTGTGTCGTGCACCTATTGGTCTATGTACTGTCCTATCTGTCAAGTATCCATATCTTTTGTATTTGTTATATGATATGTATTATATTTATTAATAAAATGTGTTGTTGAAATATTTTTTATCATACATTGGATCAGTGCTCCTTCTTTGTCCTCTTGTTGTTTATGCTAAAGGATGTGTAGTTATGGAGGAAAATTACCTGGGCTGTCTTAATCCTGCGTCTCTAGGCAAAATCTTTTGTAATCCTTGTTGTTAATGCTGTTTATTTGATGCTAATAATAAAAAGAATGTTAATCTGGTGAGCATATCAGACCCTATAATCACCCTTCCTAACAGCGGAGGTATTCGTTGACTACTCAGATCCCAGGTAAGATTTGCGTTGTTACTAGTGCTGGATTGGCATAGTGCAATACAGTGGATTAGTGCAATAGTGGTATGGTGACTTTATTAACCCTGCTGTGAACATATCACAGGATAGACTTATCCACATTGTACCAACAGTGTTTGAAGCTTGGTCAACAAGCAATAGTTCTTTGAGTTATGTTGCTTAAAATGTACAGAATGTAGTCACTGAGGGGACTCTTGTTGCTTTAGGGGGATTCATATCAATTATCTTGTGGTGTGACCCCCTGCACTTGAAAGTGAGCCAGATTTGTGATTAGTTACATATTTTTATGCTTATAAATACAAGAGGTAAGCATATAACCCAAGCCCATTCTCCTACACTAAGGGTGGGCAAGACTCCACTAAATATATGAACACACTCAGGGGTGGATTAAGGGTAGCCAGGGCCCCGGGCTGTTCAGACACTGTGCCCCCCCCCCCCCCGGTCATGTGACGGGGGTCATGTGATGGGGGTCATGATATACCCGAACCAGATTATTCTAGAAAAATGGCCGGGCCCTACTCTACTGTAACCTATTAAATATTTGTTAAAATCTGCAATACAATTTAGGTATATTTTGACCAATAATATCACATACAAGGAACAAATACCACCGCACCATGACCAGACCACAAATTACAACCACAGTGATCAAATAATATCACATACAAGGAACAAATACCACCGCACCATGTCAAGACCACATATTACCACCACTTGGTGACCAAATAGCACATACAAGGGACAAATACCACAACACCATTTCCAGACCACATATTACCACCACATAGTGACTGAATAGTACTATACTGATCAGTAATAAAAAAACAAAAAACACCATACTATCACCATAAGTTCCAGTATTCACAGGAGATCTGTACTTAGTATGCAGTGTCTGTGTAGAGGTAATACAGAGATCACTGGTGGTATTATACACAGGAGCTCTGTATATAATGTATAGGTAATACAGTGATCACTGGTGACATTGTACACAGGACCTCTGTATATAGTATACAGTGTATAGTGTCAGTGTATAGGTAACACACTGACTCACCAGTGACGTCTCTAGGTGAAGTCCTTCATCTTTCATCCAGCACAGACCGCCATCATTTCTTCCAGCCAGGACTCGTTTCTGCAGGAAATAACACAGTTATCTCGAGCTCCACTTGCAGAACACATTACTTAATTTTTCACAACTTCTACATTACACCACATGAAGAAAAAAAGGCGATATAGTGTCACTCTGCACAGTAACAGGAACGCCCCCCATTTAAAACAGTATACTCAAAAAATAAAATAAATACATCACTGCAGTAATAATATCCCTTAATTAGTCACTATGGTAATAATATTCCCCACCCTGGCCACGTGTGTCTCATTCCTGGCTCCAGCCATATGTTCTCCCATCCTGCACTCATGAGTATCCATTCTACACCATATGATCTCCCAATCCTGCCCCATCTGTCTCCATCGTATCCATCCTGCCCCATGATCCAATCCTGCCCCATGTCTTTCATTCTGCCCCGTGTCTCCAATCATGCCCCGTGTCTACATTCTGCCCATGCCTCCAGTCCTGCCCCCAGTGTGTCCAGCAATCTGCCCCAGTGTGTCCAGCATATTACCCCCAGTGTGTCCAGCATATTACCCCCAGTGTGTCCAGCAATCTGCCCCAGTGTGTCCAGCATATTGCCCCAGTGTGTCCAGCATTGCCCCCAGTGTCTCCAGCAATCTGTCCCAGTGTCTGACTCCAGCATATTGCCCCCAGTGTGTCCAGCAATCTGCCCCAGTGTGTCCAGCATTGCTCCCAGACAGTGTGTCCAGCAATCTGCCCCAGTGTGTCCAGCATATTACCACCAGTGTGTCCAGCAATCTGGCCCAGTGTCTCCAGCATTGCCCCAGTGTCTCCAGCAATCTGCCCCAATGTGTCCTGCAGCAATGCCCCAGTGTGTCCAGCAATCTGCCCCAGTGTCTCCAGCATTGCCCCAGTGTCTCCAGCCTTGCCCCAGTGTCTCAAGTATTGCCCCAGTGTCTCCTCCAGCAATCTGCCCCAGTGTGTCCTCCAGCAATCTGCCCCAGTGTGTCCAGCAATCTGCCCCAGTGTCTCCAGCAATCATCTGCTCCAGTGTGTCCAGCATTGCCCCAGTGTGTCCAGCAATCTGCCCCAGTGTCTCCAGCTTTGCCCCAGTGTCTCCAGCATTGCCCCAGTGTCTCCAGCAATCTGCCCCAGTGTCTCCAGCAATCTGCCCCAGTGTCTCCAGCATTGCCCCCAGTGTGTCCTCCAGCAATCTGCCCCAGTGTCTCCAGCATTGCCCCAGTGTGTCCTCCAGCATTGCCCCCAGTGTGTCCACCGTTAGCTTTAAAAAAAAAAAAAAAAAACAGTCTCCTCACCTGTCTGCGCTCCAGGCGGCGAGCTCCCTGCAGCAGCGCACACTCGCCGGCAACTGACAATGACGTCAGACGCCGGCGAAGTGTGCGCTGCGGCCGACTTCAGCTGCCAGCCTCCAATTGGCTGGCGGCTGTTGTTAACTATTGACGTGCGGGCGCGCGCCCGCACGTCAATGGGAAACCGCTGTAGCGCCGGAAGGGGCCCGGTGAGCAGATGAGAAGGGGCCCGATGCGGGCCCCCTCTCTCTGCCCACCGGGTCCGAGGGCACATAAATGCCGGCGGGCATTCACAGACGATTAGCGGAGGGTCAATCTGTGCGGTAGCCCAGGGCCCCCCCAGACCACTGGGCCCTGGGTTACCGCCCATATTGACCCTCTGATAATCTGCCCCTGAACACACTGATCAAATACTTCTTAAACTATATTGCATCAAGAAGTGTCTCTGTGTTTTTTTAAATAAAAGATTACACCTTCATGTCACGATTCACACCGTGACCGTCACCCCCACGTCACGGATCGGGGTCACTTTAGGCCAACAGACGGCTATCACATGTGCAGGGGGGCTCATCTTAGTTATCCCTCCACTCCACAATGTGATGAAAAAGCACACACAAGGCTATTGACCTCTTAGTTTACAGCAGGGGCTTATTTTAATTATCCCACTGCTCTTCAATATACCACGAACCGCAGGGATTTATGTATATCCCGCTTTACAGTTCTGCTTGAACTTGCAGCTCTCTGGCACCACCCTTTCTCTCAGGTCAGATTAGGTACTGCACCTAGGGTAATTAGTCGCCAGAAAGGTGGCCTGCTATGTACTGGCTATTGGGCACGCTGCAGCGAGGCGAGTTAACTACTCCCACGCAGGAAGGAACTATAATTATCAACGCCGCAGTCGCTACAATGACTCCCAAAGGCACAGCACATGGTATACTGCCACCAGCTTCGATTAAACGGGTCCGAAGCTAACCCAAAACAGTAGCGTAATTGCCTTCAGTAGACTTAGGGTACGTTTTAGAGCAGGAAGAACGAATCTAGTATTTTAAATATTTTACTCCATTAAAATTAGGCAGTGTTTATGAAAAATATTACAAGGATGTTACAATATGAGACAATTGAAAAAAATATGTACAAGGTAATTATAAAAAATAACAGGGATTAAAGAAGAAAGGTAAAACTCACATGTTCTCAGTTCATGTCAGGCAAAACCATGCTGATAGGCAGTGCTCCCAAATATCCCAATGCATAGTACAGCTCCTCAGGAAAAAACTCAGACTCGGACTCTGCAGGCTGGATTAAATGTGGGGGCTTATATACTCCAGCCTGGGGACATCACTAAAGGGCTGGTTAATGATATTCACTGAGGTCAGACATGTTTACATTTTCAGACCCTGGAGACAAAGAAATTCCTGACTGAGAAGGGAGGGACCACAGGTGGCTTTGCAGGATTGGTCACCTGCAGTTTAAAGCCACACCCTGCTCACACACAAGCTTCAAATTACCCAGTGTCTGCCATAGGGCTGGTTTGTTGTATTCAGGGGGGGGGGGGAAGAGAGGTGGGTTTTACAGCTGCCATGCTTTTGGGACCATGGTCAGAAGTGCAAAAATCCCTCAGCTATGGTTTTTACATTGTCGTGATATACATTTTCCTCACACTTCATTTAAACATACATTAAATATACACACAGAAATAGTGCCTGTAAACCAAGAACAATTGTATATAAGAGGTCAGCTGAAGTATCTAATATATAATTGCCTAGAATACTACTTCCTGCAATTTGTGTCAACTTCCTGTCCGGAGCTAATGTCCGGAGCTAATGTCCGGAGCTAATGTCCGGAGCTAATGTCCGGAGATAAGTGACGTCAACAGTGTCCAGTGTCTGATTGGTTGCCGCCTGCTGTGAGCGACCAATCAGAAAAGTGCCGTACTGTGACACACTCCGCCCGCCATTTTGGTGTGATTTTTGAATTTTTACCTCACAGCAAGTTTCTACTGCGTGGAGGCGGGCCCAGTGACGTTGCTCTTCAAGCTCCTGCCGAATTTCATCAAAAAAATGATAATACCATTTACCAAAACTATATATATTTAGTTGTGAAGTGGTTCAGTGACATTTTCACACCAATTTTGAACTTTTGTTTGGTGTTTTCTCCATATACTGCCTATTATTTTTGTTCTTTCTTACTATTATTTATTAATTGTATTATTCTTACATTTGAATAAATAAAGTATATATGGATTCTAGACTCCCGATTCTTTAGAATCGGGCTGCCATCTAGTATACATATAAATAGCCAAACAAGGGGCGTGGCTTAGGCGCAGGTGATGTAGGTTGCAAAACGTGTGAGCTCCTGAGGTAACCCTCTAGCGCAACATATAACGCAATTTTTTTTGAAAATTTTTACTTCCATTCATATTTACTTTTATTCAGAAATGTATTGTGCACTTTTTGAGACATTTTTCACCTTAATCGGATAATCCTAGGATTGTTTATCCTGTTTTGAAGATGACAGACTTAAAATGGCGTCATCAAACGGCTTGTCCCTGTGAGTGACTAATTTTCTGAGGTAAAATAAATTACAAGACTACAATTTTTCTTTTTAAACATTGTGGTTTTTATTTTAAATAAATTTGTGTGGATTTATGACATTTTAAAACAATTCTTGCTTTTAGTGTTTTTTTTTCTGGTTTACCTGTTTTACCTGGTGTCTGTGAGGTTGCTATGGTTACCTCAGTAGCCTCTATTTCTCTGCTGAAGACATTGTGTTAATTTCTATTAATAACACCACTGGAGGTGTTTTTTGGGGCTGTCTCTGGCCATCTGGGTTTTACCCTTTTTTGATTGAATTTGTACCAGGCACATCATCTTTGAGGGCCCTGTCACGGCCTGTCATAAGTGCTGGTGGTCCGGCATTTTTTCTTTCAGTGACGTCACTGCTAATCGGGCGGTGTGACAGACTACCAAGAAACACCTCCCTCGATCTTCCTTAGGATTCTGTCAGGGACTGCTCCAGGTGCCATCTTTCTCCATCTCAGTGACGTCACCGGTAATCGGGCGGTGTCACAAACTACAACGGATCACCTTCCTTGGGTGTGCCCCTACCCTACCGGGGGGTTTTACCCCCTTTTAACTGTATTTGCACCTGGCACTCCTGGGGTGAAGCTTCTACCACGGACCGCTCCAGGCGCCATCTTCCTCCGCTTCAGTGACGTCATCGCTGCCTGCGATATACCTGTAAGTGCTCAAATTGCTTCAGATCCACTTCAGAAAACTTCCTTTGGGTTGCCCCTTGTGAACTGGAGGGTCTGGGATCTATTTTGCTTCTGTTTTCATTGAGCACATCGCCCGGGAAGATCCTGTCATGGACTGCTGTTTCCATCGGTTCCCGGCTTCTCCTCCTCTGGCAGTGACGTCACAGCTGACTGCGGCAATCTTCTGGAGGCTGCAGAAGATTACAGCTGCTCTATCTTTGTGTCATGCCTGCCCATTCTTACCTGCCTTCTTCCATCCCTCGGCGCATTACCGACTCTGTCCCACGCCGCTCTGTCTCTCCCTTCGCTGGATCGCGGCGCCTTGTTCTCTCCCGCATGCACAGTCACGTCTCCTGTGCCGCAGGGCCTCCTGGGAGGTCATGAGCTAATGGCTCCGCCCCAACATGGCGGCACCCATCGGGTATTTCTTCTCGGCGTCTTCCCAGGTAAGACGCCTTTGCTTCTTATATTTTCTATGCACCTCTTGGTCAGTGTACCTATTTCCTAGGCTCCTCGCTATCAGTACCTATCCTGCGCTTGTTCCCCTGTGTCTTCGCTGTGCCTGCCCTGTGTACCAGCCTTATCTGCCCCATCTCTCTACCGTGTCTCCACCATGTTCCTACCTTGCCTGCCCTGTGTACCAGCCTTGTCTGCCCCGTCTCTCCCCCGAGTCTGCCCCGTGTTCCTGCCTTGCCTGCCCTGTGTACCAGTCTTGTCTGCTCCATCTCTCCACCGTGCCTGCCCTGTGTGCCAGCCTTGCCTGCCCCGTGTCTCCACCCTACCAGCTCCATATCTTCGTCATACCTATCCTGTGTCTCCGCCTTAACAGTCCTGCGTCAGTACTCCATTTCTTTGCCTCCCCTGCTCATAGCCCTATTATTCTAGTCCTTACTCTTAGTCTAGTCTTTTCCTGGTTTTATTACTTTTTGTCTCTTTTTGCAGCTTCGTGTTTGTCCATGTTCTTCTCCTGAGGCTCCTTCATAAATCCTGCCATTCCAGTTCCAGTTCCCTCTGGTCTGGCTCTAGCTGTTGTGTCTCCATCCCCCTTGGGCCTGCTCCTAACGCTCCCTGTATAGGGGTGGTTCCATCTGGTCCACTCGTCCTTGGGGGCTCTAGAGCCACGACCCAGAGGGTCCACTCTCGGGTTCTTCTCAGAATACTAACACTTTGCATAATATTGACTTATTGCTTGCTTGGTTCCATTGAGGGTGGGGAAGGGGCGGGTATTTTTATTGCCTGAAAAGGTCTTTTTGGTCCATTTCCTTTTAGCAGATACTTTTAAAAAAAGTGGGAGTTGGTTCTGATTAATATAATATTAATAATAATAATTAAATAAAGCTTATAACAAATATATATTGTATATTTATATATCTATCTATTTACATATTAGGTCACTTTTACCTGTATCTTATTGGGAGATAACATTATAAAGTAAGAGGTTGGTAAAATATATAACAAGTTTCTATGTCATAATCTATACAATATCACATTGTAATGGGACCTTGTCTTACCTTCAATCACTTTTTAATAATACCGCTGGACACCATGAGTCATCTCACCTCTAAATTGCCTATGGCTAAATCATCTGGTTCTTCTAGAGCTCAAAAACAAAATAAGGACCCACAGGCTAATTGTGGTTCTTCAAGGGACTCGGTTAATTTGCTGAGTCCAGTTAAGTCTTGTTCTCCTATTGAGAGAGAGCTCTCAGAGTCCTCTATCAAGGCCCTTTCTCATTCCGTGTCCACGCCTAAAGCTTGCTTAACAGAGCTCGGTGTGGAACTTCCCTCTTCACTCATTTTTACTGAGACCATGGACCTCTCTTCCTCTTCAAAGAGGAAGGGTCCCTCGAGTTGGAGGGGAACGCAGTAGTCCATTACCAATTCTTCGGAAGAGGACTCTTCTAATTATTCTCCCAATCCTAGTCCAAAAAAGTCCAAACCAAGGACAGAGAAACCATCTGTGTCTTCCCTGTCTTCTTGTACCTTTCATGATGCAACGTCGTTTCAGGCATGTATGGATACTCTGGTTGATAAACTTAGCACCAGATTGCGTCTTGATATGGACAACCAGAGGAAAATATTTCAGGAGACTCTTGAGTTTTTCACTTCTCGGTTGGATAACCATGAAGTCAAACTGGGAGAATTGGAAAAGACACATGCACTGTCCCTAAAGGAACAGTCTGACTCAAAGTCAGAGATTCGTCAGTTGAAGCTTAAGTTGGCAGATCTAGAGGACAGATCCCGTCGTAACAACATTAAAATTAGAGGTATATCTAAAGATATCTCGCCCATAAAGCTCCCTCAGTTTGTTAAGGGGATTTTTAGGAGGATGACTCCAAATCTTTCGGATACGGATCTCATTATAGATCGTATCCATCGTCTTCCTAAGCCTCCTTCTGTCCCTAAAGACCTCCCTAGAGATGTTATCATGAAAATTCACTTTTATCATATTAAGGAGAAAATGCAAAGCCTAGTCAAAATTAAAGGAGGATTCCCGGAACCCTATCATCATCTTAAGTTGTTTGCTGACCTGTCCAAAGGGACTATTGAGGGTCAGAGGCACTTTAGATCACTCACCTCCATGCTGAGAGAGAAAGGCCTTCCTTACAAGTGGGGTTTTCCTCTGAGGCTTATCTTTAATTATAGGGGGAAAAATGCAGTTTGTCTTTACCTGAGGAGGGTCTCCTATTTTGAAATCCCACGGTGTTATTTCTTCCGTTCCTGCATCTACTTCCACAGGTCCAGGCCATGTCACTTGAGCTCAATTTGTCATTTTTGATTTGTGTACCTGGGTTTTCTAATATTGTATGATATTGTGCTTCTATTATTCATTTGTTCAATCTTAAATATTTGTTATTGGTACTAATGACGGTCTCCTTGGCCTTGCGCTGCACGGACTTTTTCCCCCGGTACAAGAAGAAGAGCCATTTTCTTGGTTTCCCTCTAATGCTCTAGTACTGTAAAGTTTAAAGTTTATACTTTTCTTTGTCTATTTAGTCTTGGTAGTGATTTCTTTTTCTTGTTACTTTCCAGCCGGTGATTGCCTACTAACGCCAATTTTTTCTTTCTTTTTTTTCACTTGTGCTTACTTTGGTTACCTATAATGTGAGGGGTCTTAATAGCTCGAATAGACGTTTCTCCTTTCAGAGGGAAATTAATAAATCTGTTGCGGATGTGGTGTGCCTGCAAGAGACTAAATTTAAGACACATCATCCTGCATTTGCCCTAAAACATTACCCACATGTTTTTGAAGCCTCGGGTCCCTCTAAAGGGGCAGGCGTTATGACCCTGATCAGAGACTCCTTGTCGTTTGAACTATTGGAGGAATTTGTTGATGTGAATGGTCATTTTCATGTCCTTGTTTGCAAGTTAAATTCCCAAATTCACACAATTGTAAATATTTATGCTCCTAATAAGGGTCAAATTAAATTTTTAGATAAGTTGCTGAAAAAAATTGAACCGCTTCCAAAAGGCATTCTTTTACTTTTAGGAGACTTTAATTTGGTCCCTGATAATATACTTGATGCCTCATCCTCAAATAGGCTTAACTTCCCCTCCTTAAATAATTGGCTTTTTACTCACGAACTTTATGACATCCTTAGATGTTTAAACTCCACTTCAAGGGAATACGTAAACATATAACCCAAACCCATAACCATACACTTAGGATGGGAAACACTCCAATACAATAATAAACATACTGATTCACTAAGCAGATATTAAGCTGCATGTCGAATCAAAAAAGAGTGTCACATTTTTTTGAATAAAAAGTTAGAATTTTATTGGCAAAAACAATACACTTAATAAAACAATGCCTCAAAACCATACACAATATACACTGGAAATAGGCGTTTACAGAATTCTGGGACAGCACTAGGTAATATACGTACAATTAGACACGTTGAATTTGGCACTAAAGCATGCTGAGAAAAATCTTTTTTATAATGAAGCACAGTATTTATATTTTAATTATCTGGTAATACCAAACTATACTTTAATTACATACAACTATAGGTTAAATCATACTAAAAAACAGGCACTTAAGAGCACTAGAGTAAATTACTGCGCACAAGCGCTGGGTACACTGTTGTAAATATTTTGTTCACAATATAGTTACATCAAATCAAATACTACCAATGGGCGCGAAGAGTATTATAGCTAATGATGACTGTATAGTCCGGGCAATCTATTGTCAACAAGCGTTAAATGCCGTATAGGTAGATACCCCTCAAATATCAAACCAGCTATTGTTGCTACCGTGTTGCTACCACTGGATTAGTGATTATACACGCAAAGCCGCCCGATGGAAATAAGCCCTGACCACCGTAAGGGTAAATGGCTACTGAAATGACAAACTGGCTATTGCTGGTACCATGACCACAGACTTAATGGTTAAACACACATGGCAGCCTATTCTGAGTCCGCGCTTGCTACCGTATGGATACAGGGCCAAAAATCAAATCACCTACTAATAGTGCCATGACAGCAAGACTAATAATGATATAATAATATAGACAGCATAGCCCCTTATACATACGCATTTGTTGCCGTGAGGGTAAATAGCTCTAAAGCATCAAACGCTGATTTTAACCATACTAAAATACACTGGATGGATGTAATCCAACGCATACAAGGTGTAGATACCACTAGCCGTAATAAACCAACAATATAAAGCTGCTGCACGCCCTGATTTCAACACAGCATGAGGTAAGTACGCTCTAAATCTAAGATATCCACACGATGCTATGCATAAATTAGCAGGTAGTACTCAAAACTATACCAAAACAATGCAGCCACCCATAAGTGCATAGATAACCAATGCGCCCATTAACTGGTACCAGATGGATCCAGATGCCGTATAATAAGTCCCTTATAAACATAAACGCATGCCTGAATAATGGGTACATAGAGGCCCACATCTATACATATTACCTGATAATGAGGTGCTTGTCACTGCCACTTGACAAGCACCTCATTATCAGGTAATATGTATAGATGTGGGCCTCTATGTACCCATTATTCAGGCATGCGTTTATGTTTATAAGGGACTTATTATACGGCATCTGGATCCATCTGGTACCAGTTAATGGGAGCATTGGTTATCTATGCACTTATGGGTGGCTGCATTGTTTTGGTATAGTTTTGAGTACTACCTGCTAATTTATGCATAGCATCGTGTGGATATCTTAGATTTAGAGCGTACTTACCTCATGCTGTGTTGAAATCAGGGCGTGCAGCAGCTTTATATTGTTGGTTTATTACGGCTAGTGGTATCTACACCTTGTATGCGTTGGATTACATCCATCCAGTGTATTTTAGTATGGTTAAAATCAGCGTTTGATGCTTTAGAGCTATTTACCCTCACGGCAACAAATGCGTATGTATAAGGGGCTATGCTGTCTATATTATTATATCATTATTAGTCTTGCTGTCATGGCACTATTAGTAGGTGATTTGATTTTTGGCCCTGTATCCATACGGTAGCAAGCGCGGACTCAGAATAGGCTGCCATGTGTGTTTAACCATTAAGTCTGTGGTCATGGTACCAGCAATAGCCAGTTTGTCATTTCAGTAGCCATTTACCCTTACGGTGGTCAGGGCTTATTTCCATCGGGCGGCTTTGCGTGTATAATCACTAATCCAGTGGTAGCAACACGGTAGCAACAATAGCTGGTTTGATATTTGAGGGGTATCTACCTATACGGCATTTAACGCTTGTTGACAATAGATTGCCCGGACTATACAGTCATCATTAGCTATAATACTCTTCGCGCCCATTGGTAGTATTTGATTTGATGTAACTATATTGTGAACAAAATATTTACAACAGTGTACCCAGCGCTTGTGCGCAGTAATTTACTCTAGTGCTCTTAAGTGCCTGTTTTTTAGTATGATTTAACCTATAGTTGTATGTAATTAAAGTATAGTTTGCTATTACCAGATAATTAAAATATAAATACTGTGCTTCATTATAAAAAAGATTTTTCTCAGCATGCTTTAGTGCCAAATTCAACGTGTCTAATTGTACGTATATTACCTAGTGCTGTCCCAGAATTCTGTAAACGCCTATTTCCAGTGTATATTGTGTATGGTTTTGAGGCATTGTTTTATTAAGTGTATTGTTTTTGCCAATAAAATTCTAACTTTTTATTCAAAAAAATGTGACACTCTTTTTTGATTCGACATGCAGCTTAATATCTGCTTAGTGAATCAGTATGTTTATTCAAGGGAATACGCATATTTTTCTGACTCCCATTTGTCAGCTTCTCGCATTGATCTGATATTATCAGATGTGTTCTCCCTTCCTAGATTTTCCTCTATATCCATTGGTAATAAATCCATTTCGGATCATGCCTCTGTCATTGCCAAATTGATTGATGGTCACTCTTTCAATAATCAACCATTGTGGAAGTGTAATGCTTCTATTTTTCAAAACCCTACATACCATGAAAAAATTTCTAGATCTCTTAACCTTTATTTTTCTGAGAATGTGTATGACCCTTCCAAGCCATTCCTCCAGTGGAACGCGCACAAGGCGGTTCTATGTGGTGCTCGCATAAATATTTCCTCCCTTATTAAAAATTTTAACCGCCAAAAGATTAAACGTTTACAAGCCTTGATTAAAGAGAAGGAGTTGAAGCTGGCGTTTGCCAATAGCCCCACCCCTTGTTCCAAAACTTTGACTGATTTATCCCATCTTAGGAATTAATTGAAGGCCACAATTTTTTCATTTTATGACTGTGCGGTCAAACAATCAAAAATCAATCACTATATGTCCCTTAACAAGCCCACTCGTTTTATGTTTAATAGAATTAAAAAGGTTAGACTACGTAACCGAATCGACAAGATCATTTCTCCTGAGGGCATTTCTCTCACCCACCCACAGGACATTGCAAGTGAATTTGCACAATATTTAAATCAATTATATAATTTGCGGTCTGATCCCTCTCTTCCCATTCCAGGTGCGAGATCTATTGATGACTTTTTGTCTTCTGTCAATCTTCCACAACTTGATTCTATGGATGCAGACTTTTTGGCTGCTCCTTTTACTGCAGAAGAGATTAGTGACGCAATAAAACAATTGAAATCTTATAAGGCCCCTGGTCCTGATGGTTATAGCAATAATTATTATAAATCATTCTGTGAAATTCTTGTCCCCCATTTAGTTCAAATTTTCAAGGCCGCTGCGTCCATTGGTTCTTTCCCTAGGGAAAATTTGGATGCCACAATTATACTTATTCCCAAGCCTCATACTAGTCCTGATCAAATACTTAATTACCGTCCCATTTCATTAATTAATACTGATCTCAAAATTTATTCCAAAGTCTTAGCTAACCGCATTAACCTTATTTTGCCCAAATTAATTTCCATGGACCAGATTGGATTTATCAAGCACCGGCAATCCATTGAAGGTACCAGGAGGCTGATAAATATTATTAAATTAATTAATTCCCGAAAAATTAACTCCACTTTAGTTTCCCTTGATGCACAGAAAGCGTTTGATCGCTTAAATTGGACTTTTCTCAAATGTTCCCTACAAAAAATTTGGCTTTGATTTGGACTTTATAAATAAAATTAGGGCTTTATAATCCGATCCTCAGGCAAAAATTTATATTAATAATCACTTTTCTTCCCCATTTCCAATCTCTAATGGTACTCGGCAAGGTTGCCCCCTTTCTCCACTGCTTTTTGCCCTTGCCATAGAGCCATTAGCCCAGCTCATTTGAGATAATCCCTCCATAGAGGGAGTTTGCACGGATCGTAAGTAATTTAAAAACAGTTTATATGTTGATGATATTCTCCTGTCCCTTACCAATCCTTGTCGTTCTATTCCACATTTGCAAACCCTTCTTAAAATTTTTTAATTTTTTTCGTATTTTAAAATAAACGAGTCCAAGTCGAAAATTTTTAAATTTAACCTCACTGATTCTCAAATCCGGAGTATAAAGGATATTTCGCCCTGGGGTTGGGCGGAGACGGATATTGTTTATTTGGGTATGAGATTTTCTAGAAACCTTACCTCCTTGATTCCCAGCAATTTGGATTCTCTTATTGCTTCCATTTCTAAAGAGCTTAGATTTTATGATGATAAACTATTATCGTGGTGGGGAAGGTGCCTTATTGTAAAATCAATAATTCTTCCCAAGATCCTCTGTATCTTGAGGTCCCTTCCTTTACTTGTTTCTTCTTCCTATTTGACCAGTTTGCACACCTCAATCTGTTTGTTTGGGGCAACAAGGGAGCTCGTATAGCCTCTAGTCAACTGTATAAACATAAATTCGTGGAGGTATGGGTCTTCCTAATGTTTCGGCCTATTATTTCTCTAATTTAATTAAACAGAGTCTATATTGGTGGTCTGCAGATCATACACCTTCATGGGTGGAATTGGAATTATGTTTTAACAGAAATTCTCCACCTTCTAATATTATTATCAATTTATTCACCGCTAAGTCTTTGCTTCGGTCTGATCATTCGATATTTGTAGCTGTTCTTGAGGCATGGCGGAAATTTCTCAAAATTAAAAGTGGTTTCACTAGGATGGAGCTTATGCTGAGACTTCCCCTTTTTTGGCTACTGTTTTCTTGCTTGATCTGCATTCAAGTTGGGCTGACTGGGGAATCTCTAAACTAAATGACATCTTTGATGGTAACAAGTTTGTGTCATTTACCCACCTTAAAGATAGGTTTGGTGTTCCCTCATCGGCTTTTATACAGTTTACTATTTTAAAGGATTTATTGAGGCCACTGGTGACTGGGCGCCCTCCTTTATCGGAGTCGGCGAGGCCCTGATCGGTAAATACAACCTGACACCAGAAGTGTATCGTAGAAAGTTCCGGAACGTACAACGTGGATCAACTGACAGCTATGCGGATGTTGTGAGCACCTTGAGGACCACATTCCACCAATGGATTAGGGTACTTTCTGTTAACAGTTTTGAAGACTTAATGGATCTTATGGTCAAGGATCAATTTCTTCACATGTGCCCCATGGATGTACGACAATTTGTGTGTGATCGAGGGCCACAAACTGCGGATCAGGCTGCAAGGATTGCGGACTGCTATGTGGCTAAAAGGATGCCTGAGGTGCGGAAGCCATCAGGATTCAGCTGGAGGGGAGGTAAGCCAAATGGGGACCCTTCTCCCTCTGCCAGCCGATCGCCAGTGCTGTCCAAGCCCACCTTCTATGGGGCCCCGGGAAATAGACATTCTCTAGGCGATGCACGCCGGTGCTTCTCCTGCAACAAAGTGGGACATGTTAGTGCTGTCTGCCCTGATAGGGAGAAACACCCAACTACAACCACAAAGCCGTCTGTGTCCCCACCGTCTGTCCTCTTTGTAGCTGGCTCTGATGCGAGGGCAAATGAGAACTGTCAATCTGTCACTGTTGGCAATAAAGTCACTATTGGTCTCAGAGACTCTGGGGCAGAGGTGACCCTGGTGCATCCAGCCATGATAACCCCTGCCGATATCATACCAGGAAAGACGATGTCTATAACCGGGATTGGAGGGGTCAGCCCTGCCGTGCCCATGGCCCGTGTGTACTTGGACTGGGGAGCAGGGAAAGGACTGATAGAAGTGGGAGTATCAGAGGCTATTCCCACCAATGTGTTGCTAGGCACGGACCTGGGGAGGATGGTGTCCCACTATGTTCATCCCTTGCAAGTAAATGATGCAGAGAAGGTGGAAGAAAAAGACCCACCTGAGATCCCGTGCGAGGAGGGAAAATGTCCCAATGCACAGGACTGTAATTATGTGGCAGCTGTGACCCGGAGTCAGGCTGCGGCTCAGACTCAGGCCCAGAGATTAGAGGATGAGTCTCAGACAGAACTGCCAGGACAGGAGGCCCATACTGTGGCCCCGGAGCCTCCATACATGGCAGACCCACCAAGGTCCCTGATAACAAACACTGAAAACTCAGCTTCCGACCAGGGCCTGGCAGTCACACTAGGCCAGGGCATGCAGGCTGACTGTCAGAGCTTCCAGGAGGCCCTGCAGAGAGATGCCAGTCTGGAGGAGCTCAGATGTCTTGCAGACCAACCAGGGCTGCCACTAGAAATTTCGGGGCCCCATACTGGCAAAATTTTCGGGGGCCCCCTTGAGACTCCGCCCAGGCTCCACCCCAGCCCCGCCTCCAAGCTCCACCCCTCGAACTGTCCACAGTCCCACCGCTCTCTCTTGGAAAAACTCCACTTCTCACCTATCACACATTAACAGTTCCGATCACCAGATCACATACATAGCCAGCAGCTTTTGTTTTGGCCAAAAGATTTTTTAAGCCGCCACCATAACACGGTAGACACTTTTGGCCGGGCCCTACTCTACTGTAACCTATTAAATATTTGTTAAAATATGCAATACAATTTAGGTATATTTTTATTTATTTTTCAATTTTTAAAATGACCAATAATATCACATAAAAAGAACAAATACCGCTACACCATGACCAGATGACATATTACCACCACAGTGATCGAATAATATCACATACAAAGAACAAATACCGCTACACCATGACCAGATGACATATTACCACCACAGTGATCGAATACTATCACATACAAAGAACAAATACCACTACACCATGACCAGACCACATATTACCACCACATAGAGACTGAATACTACAATTCTGATCAGTAATTAAAAAAAAGCACCATACGATCACTATAAGTGCCATTATGCATAGGAGATCTGTACTTAGTATGCAGTGTCTCTGTACAGATAATACAGTGATCACTAGTGAAGTTATACACAGGAGCTCTGTATATAGTATACAGTGTATAGTGTCAGTGTATAGGTAACACACTGACTCACCAGTGACGTCTCTAGGTGAAGTCCTTCATCTTTCATCCAGCACAGACCGCCATCATTTCATCCAGCCAGGACTTCTCCCTGCAGGAAATAACAGTTATCTCGAGCACCGCTTGTAGAATACATTACTTAATTTTCCCAACTTCTACATTACACCACATGAAGAAAAAGAGGCGACATAGTGTCATTCTACACAGTAACAGGACCGCCCCCCATTTAAAACCGTGTCCTCAAAAAATAAAATAAATACGGTACATCACTGCAGTAATAATATCCCTAAATTAGCCCCTATGGTAATAATATTCCCCATCCTGGCCACCGTGTGTCTCATTCCTGGCATCAGCCATATGTTCTCCCATCCTGCCCTCATGAGTATCCATTCTGCCCCATGTGATCTCCCCATCCTGCCCCATATGATCGCCCCATGTGATCTCTCCATCCTGCCCCATCTGTCTCCATCATATCCATCCTGCGCCATGAACCTGCACAATCTGTCTCCAATTCTGCTCCCAGTGTCTCCAATCATGCCCCATGTCTCCATTCTGCCCATGTCTGCAATCCTGCCACTTGTCTCCAATCATGCCCCCTGTGTCTCCATTCTGCCCCATCTGTCTCCAATCCTCCCCCATCTGTCTCCAGCCATGCCCCCATGTCTTTCATCCTGCCCCGTGTCTCCAATAATGCCCCGTATCTCCATTCTGCCCCGTGTCTTGCATTCTGCCCCAATGTCCAGCATTCTGCCCCAATGTCCAGCATTCTGCCCCAATGTCCAGCATTCATCCCCCGGGTCTCACAGTCTGCCCCTGTGTCCAGCATACTGCCCCTGTCACTGTGTCCAGCATTCTGCCCCTGTCACTGTGTCCAGCATTCTGCCCCAGTGTCTCCAGCATTCTGCCCCAGTGTCTCCAGCATTCTGCCCCCAGTGTCTCCAGCATTCTGCCCCCAGTGTCTCCAGCATTCTGCCCCCAGTGTCTCCAGCGTTCTGCCCCCAGTGTCTCCAGCATTCTGCCCCAGTGTCTCCAGCATTCTGCCCCAGTGTCTCCAGCATTCTGCCCCAGTGTCTCCAGCATTCTGCCCCAGTTTCTCCAGCATTCTGCCCCTGTGTCTCCAGCATTCTGCCTGTTGTGGATTCTGTTTTTGGGCTCCCTCTGGTGGTTACAGATGGTACTGGGTGACTTGTGTTTTCTGCGGTCTCTGGTGTCCACCTGTTCTATCAGGATATGGGAGTTTCCTATTTAACCTGGCTTTCTTGTCATTTCCTCGCCGGCTATCAATGTAATCAGTGTGTCTTGTTACCTCTGCTTCCCGCTTCTGTAATCTTCAGGACAAGCTAAGTTTTTGATTTTCCTGTTCCACGTTTTGCTTAATTTTTGTCTTAGTCCAGCTTGCAGATATGTGATTCCTTTTTGCTGGTTGCTCTAGTGGGCTGATATTACTCCTCATGTTCCACGAGTTGGCACATGAGTTCAAGTAATTTCAGGATGGTTTTTTGTAGGGTTTTTCGCTGACCGCGCAGTTCACTTTTGTATCCTCTGCTATCTAGCTTTAGCGGGCCTCATTTTGCTGAAACTGTTTTCATAACTACGTATGTGCTTTCCTCTCATTTCACCGTCATTACATGTGGGGGGCTGCTATTTCTGTGGGGTGTTTCTCTGGAGGCAAGAGAGGTCTGTGTTTCTTCTAATAGGGGAAGTTAGTCCTTCGGCTGGCGCGAGACGTCTAGGAATCATCGTAGGCACGTTCCCCGGCTACAGCTAGTTGTGTGTTTAGGTTCAGGATCGCGGTCAGCTCAGTTTCCATCACCCTAGAGCTTGTTTTGTTTTTTGTGCTTGTCCTTTTGTGATCCCCTGCCATTGGGATCATGACAGTATAGCCGGCCAGAAAGTGGTAATCGTATTGGCTGAAGTAGGAGGAAAAGTAGTCTGAGGAAGTTTTTTTTTTTTTTTTTTTTTTCCCTCAGAGTTTGCTGCCTAGCCTTAATTGCAGCCTGGCTGCGTCTTACCTCCTCTTAATCCTTGAATGACTCTGACCTCAGCTGTTTATCATGGACGTCCAGAGTTTGGCTTCCAGCCTGAATAATCTTGCTGCTAAGGTTCAAAATATACAAGATTTTGTTGTACATGCTCCTATGTCTGAACCTAGAATTCCTATCCCAGAGTTTTTTTCTGGAGATAGATCTAGTTTTCTGAATTTTAGGAACAATTGCAAGTTGTTTCTTTCTTTGAAATCTCGCTCCTCTGGAGACCCTGCTCAGCAAGTCAAAATTGTTATATCTTTCCTGCGGGTTGACCCTCAGAATTGGGCATTTGCATTGGCACCAGGGGATCCTGCGTTGCTCAATGTGGATGCATTTTTTCTGGCATTGGGTTTGCTCTATGAGGAACCTAACCTAGAGATTCAGGCTGAAAAAGCTTTATTGGCTCTCTCTCAGGGGCAAGATGAAGCAGAAATATATTGTCAGAAATTTCGGAAATGGACGGTGCTTACTCAGTGGAATGAGTGCGCCCTGGCTGCAAGATTCAGAGATGGCCTTTCTGAGGCCATTAAAGATGTTATGGTGGGGTTCCCTGCGCCTACAGGTCTGAATGAGTCTATGACTATGGCTATTCAGATTGATCGGCGTTTACGGGAGCGCAAACCTGTGCACCATTTGGCGGTGTCTTCTGAACAGGCACCTGAGACAATGCAATGTGATAGAATTCAGTCCAGAAGTGAACGGCAAAACTATAGGCGGAAAAATGGGTTGTGTTTTTATTGTGGTGATTCAGCTCATGTTATATCAGCATGCTCTAAACGCACAAAAAAGGTTGATAAGTCTGTTGCCATTAGTACTTTACAGTCTAAGTTCATTCTGTCTGTGACTCTGATTTGTTCATTATCAGCCATTTCCGTCGATGCCTATGTGGATTCAGGCACTGCCCTGAGTCTTATGGATTGGTCATTTGCCAACCGCTGTGGGTTTAGTCTGGAGCCTCTGGAAGTCCCTATTCCTTTGAAAGGAATTGACTCTACACCTTTGGCTATGAACAAACCTCAGTACTGGACACAAGTGACCATGCGTATGACTCCCGTTCATCAGGAGGTGATTCGCTTCCTGGTACTGTATAATTTACATGATGTCTTAGTGCTTGGTCTGCCATGGTTACAAACTCATAACCCAGTCTTGGACTGGAAAACGATGTCTGTGTTAAGCTGGGGATGTCAGGGGGTTCATGATGATGCACCTCCGATTTCTATCGCTTCATCTACTCCTTCTGAGATTCCTGTATTTTTGTCTGATTATCGGGATGTTTTTGAGGAGCCTAAGCTCAATTCGCTTCCTCCTCAAAGGGATTGCGATTGTGCTATAGATTTGATTCCTGGCAGTAAATTTCCTAAAGGACGTTTGTTCAATCTGTCAGTGCTAGAGCATACTGCTATGCGGGATTATGTTAAGGAGTCCTTGGAAAAGGGACATATCCGTCCATCTTCGTCCCCTTTGGGAGCAGGTTTTTTTTTCATGGCCAAAAAAGATGGTTCCTTGAGGCCTTGTATAGATTACCGTCTTTTGAATAAGATTACAGTCAAATATCAGTATCCTTTGCCATTGTTGACTGATTTGTTCGCTCGCATTAAGGGGGCTAAATGGTTCACTAAGATTGATCTTCGGGGTGCGTATAATCTTGTGCGGATAAAGCAGGGTGATGAGTGGAAAACCGCATTTAATACGCCTGAGGGCCATTTTGAGTATTTGGTGATGCCTTTTGGACTTTCTAATGCTCCTTCTGTCTTCCAGTCCTTTATGCACGATATTTTCCGTGAATATCTGGATAAATTTATGATTGTGTATTTGGATGATGTTTTGGTTTTTTCTGATGACTGGGAGTCCCATGTTCAGCAGGTCAGGAAGGTGTTTCAGGTCCTGCGGGCCAATTCTTTGTTTGTAAAAAGTTCAAAGTGTCTCTTTGGAGTCCAGAAGATTTCTTTTTTGGGGTATATTTTTTCCCCTTCTACCATTGAGATGGATCCCGTCAAGGTTCAGGCTATTTGTGACTGGACGCAGCCTACATCTCTTAAGAGTCTACAGAAGTTCTTGGGCTTTGCTAATTTTTATCGTCGTTTCATAACTAATTTTTCTAGTGTTGTTAAGCCTTTGACGGATTTGACTAAGAAGGGTGCTGATGTTGCTGATTGGTCTCCTGCGGCTGTGGAGGCCTTTCAGGAACTTAAGCGCCGGTTTTCTTCTGCTCCTGTGTTGCGTCAGCCAGATGTTTCGCTTCCTTTTCAGGTTGAGGTTGATGCTTCCGAGATTGGAGCGGGGGCGGTTTTGTCGCAGAGAAGCTCCGATTGCTCAGTGATGAAGCCATGTGCATTATTTTCTAGAAAGTTTTCACCCACTGAGCAGAATTATGATGTTGGTAATCGGGAACTTTTGGCCATGAAGTGGGCATTTGAGGAGTGGCGTCATTGGCTTGAGGGTGCTAGACATCGTGTGGTGGTCTTGACTGATCACAAAAATCTGATTTACCTTGAGTCTGCCAAGCGTCTGAATCCTAGACAGGCTCGTTGGTCACTGTTTTTCTCCCGTTTCGATTTTGTGGTTTCATACCTGCCAGGTTCAAAGAATGTGAAGGCGGATGCTCTTTCTAGGAGTTTTGTGCCTGACTCCCCTGGAAATTCTGAGCCCACTGGTATCCTTAGGGATGGGGTGATTTTGTCGGCTGTCTCCCCAGACTTGCGACGTGCTTTGCAGGAGTTTCAGGCGGATAAACCTGATCGTTGTCCGCCGGAAAGACTGTTTGTTCCGGATAATTGGACCAGTAGAGTCATCTCCGAGGTCCATTCTTCTGCGTTGGCAGGTCATCCTGGAATATTTGGTACTAGAGATTTGGTGGCGAGGTCTTTTTGGTGGCCTTCCTTGTCGAGGGATGTGCGTTCTTTTGTGCAGTCTTGTGAAGTTTGCGCTCGGGCTAAGCCTTGCTGTTCTCGGGCCAGTGGATTGTTGTCACCTTTGCCTATCCCGAAGAGGCCTTGGACGCACATTTCCATGGACTTTATTTCGGATCTCCCTGTCTCTCAAAAAATGTCCGTCATCTGGGTTGTGTGTGACCGCTTTTCTAAGATGGTTCATCTGGTACCCTTGCCTAAGTTACCTTCCTCCTCTGAGTTGGTCCCTCTGTTTTTTCAGAACGTGGTTCGTTTGCATGGGATTCCGGAGAACATCGTTTCTGACAGGGGATCCCAGTTTGTGTCTAGATTTTGGCGGACGTTCTGTGCTAAGATGGGCATTGATTTGTCCTTTTCGTCTGCATTCCATCCTCAGACGAATGGCCAGACGGAACGAACTAATCAGACCTTGGAAACTTATTTAAGGTGTTTTGTTTCTGCTGATCAAGATGACTGGGTTACCTTTTTGCCGCTTGCCGAATTTGCCCTTAATAATCGGGATAGTTCTGCTACCTTGGTTTCTCCTTTCTTTTGTAATTCGGGGTTTCATCCTCGTTTTTCCTCTGGTCAGGTGGAGCCTTCTGATTGTCCTGGAGTGGACATGGTGGTGGATAGGTTGCATCAGATTTGGAGTCATGTGGTGGACAATTTGAAGTTGTCCCAGGAGAGGGCTCAGCTGTTTGCTAATCGCCGTCGCCGCGTGGGTCCTCGACTTCGCGTTGGGGACTTGGTGTGGTTGTCTTCTCGTTTTGTTCCTATGAAGGTCTCTTCTCCTAAGTTCAAGCCTCGGTTCATCGGTCCCTATAGGATCTTGGAAATTATTAACCCTGTGTCGTTTCGTTTGGATCTCCCGGCATCGTTTGCTATTCATAATGTGTTCCATCGGTCGTTGTTGCGGAAGTATGAGGTACCTGTTGTTCCTTCGCTTGAGCCTCCTGCTCCGGTGCTGGTGGAGGGAGAATTGGAGTATGTTGTGGAGAAGATGTTGGATTTTCGTGTTTCCAGACTGAAACTCCAATATTTGGTCAAGTGGAAGGGTTATGGTCAGGAGGATTATTCTTGGGTGGTTGCCTCTGATGTTCATGCTGCTGATTTGGTCCGTGCATTTCATAGGGCTCATCCTGGTCGCCCTGGTGGTTCTCGTGAGGGTTCGGTGACCCCTCCTCAAGGGGGGGTACTGTTGTGGATTCTGTTTTTGGGCTCCCTCTGGTGGTTACAGATGGTACTGGGTGACTTGTGTTTTCTGCGGTCTCTGGTGTCCACCTGTTCTATCAGGATATGGGAGTTTCCTATTTAACCTGGCTTTCTTGTCATTTCCTCGCCGGCTATCAATGTAATCAGTGTGTCTTGTTACCTCTGCTTCCCGCTTCTGTAATCTTCAGGACAAGCTAAGTTTTTGATTTTCCTGTTCCACGTTTTGCTTAATTTTTGTCTTAGTCCAGCTTGCAGATATGTGATTCCTTTTTGCTGGTTGCTCTAGTGGGCTGATATTACTCCTCATGTTCCATGAGTTGGCACATGAGTTCAAGTAATTTCAGGATGGTTTTTTGTAGGGTTTTTCGCTGACCGCGCAGTTCACTTTTGTATCCTCTGCTATCTAGCTTTAGCGGGCCTCATTTTGCTGAATCTGTTTTCATAACTACGTATGTGCTTTCCTCTCATTTCACCGTCATTACATGTGGGGGGCTGCTATTTCTGTGGGGTGTTTCTCTGGAGGCAAGAGAGGTCTGTGTTTCTTCTAATAGAGGAAGTTAGTCCTTCGGCTGGCGCGAGACGTCTAGGAATCATCGTAGGCACGTTCCCCGGCTACAGCTAGTTGTGTGTTTAGGTTCAGGTTCCATCACCCTAGAGCTTGTTTTGTTTTTTGTGCTTGTCCTTTTGTGATCCCCTGCCATTGGGATCATGACATCTGCCCCAGTGTCTCCAGCATTCTGCCCCCAGTGTCTCCAGCATTCTGCCCCCAGTGTCTCCAGCATTCTGCCCCCAGTGTCTCCAGCATTCTGCCAATATGTCTCCAGCATTCTGCCCCTGTGTCTCCAGCATTCTGCCCCAGTGTCTCCAGCATTCTGCCCCAGTGTCTCCAGCATTCTGCCCCCAGTGTCTCCAGCATTCTGCCTCCAGTGTCTCCAGCATTCTGCCCCAGTGTCTCCAGCATTCTGCCCCAGTGTCTCCAGCATTCTGCCCCAGTGTCTCCAGCATTCTGCCCCAGTTTCTCCAGCATTCTGCCCCAGTGTCTCCAGCATTCTGCCCCAGTGTCTCCAGCATTCTGCCCCAGTGTCTCCAGCATTCTGCCCCAGTGTCTCCAGCATTCTGCCCCCAGTGTCTCCAGCATTCTGCCTCCAGTGTCTCCAGCATTCTGCCCCTGTGTCTCCAGCATTCTGCCCCTGTGTCTCCAGCATTCTGCCCCTGTGTCTCCAGCATTCTGCCCCCAGTGTCTCCAGCATTCTGCCCCCAGTGTCTCCAGCATTCTGCCCCCAGTGTCTCCGGTGGTCCCCTGCTGCCGCTTGCCTCTTCTCCGCCGTCTGGTCCTCTGCCGGTCCCCCGCTGCCACCTGCCTTTTCTCCTCTGCCGTCTGGTCCTCCGCCGGGTCCCTCGTCGTCCGGTGGTCCCCCGCTGCCGCCCGTCTCTTCTGCTCCCTCCGCCGTCTGCTCCTCCGCCATCCGCAGGCGCAGCCACGTGGTGGCACATCGCACGCTGCTCTGCTCCGGAATGAGGAAGTGGAGCAGGGCAGCGTGTGACGTCACGAACTTGCGGCCCATGATGCACCGCGGGCCCGGCCGCCTTAAAGCTACAGGGCTCATTTAGGCACAGTGGCAGCCGCGCAGCCGCAGCCTGAATAAAAATGTCAAGGGGGGCCCGAGCAGAGCGCGGACCGGACCGGCTGCCAGTGTGCCCCCCTTTTTGCTCCTCATCACCGGGCCCCATACTGCAGTGATGCCTGTAATGCCCTGATGGCGGCCCTGAGACCAACCCCCTGCTGCTTCTGGCAAAGAGAGAATATACTGGGACCAGGGCAGACTGTATACAGAAACTATCCCCACGGATACTACAGAATCTTGGGACTATGAACGGCGGCTGATCGTCCCTTATCCATTTAGGGAACAATTTTCGAGAATTGCACATGAAATTCCTTTGGCCGGACACCTTGGAATACAAAAGACTAAAGCTCGCCTGTCACATAACTTCTATTGGCCCAAGATGGGGACAGATATTGCCAATTACTGCTGATCATGTGTAGTTTGTCAGAGAGTTGGAAAGTCCGGGAATATACAGAAAGCTCCATTGATACCACTGCCTGTGATCGATGAACCTTTCCAGCAAGTGGCTGTGGATATCATAGGGCAACTTGCAATCCCTAGCAGCTCTGGCAAAAAGTACATCCTCACAGTGGTGGACTATGCTACACGATACCCGGAAGCTGTGGCACTGTCCTCCTTCCGAGCAGACAAAGTGGCGGATACTTTACTGACTGTGTTCTCTCGTGTGGGTTTCCCCAGGGAAATGTTGACCGATCAGGGAACCCAGTTCATGTCTGATCTGATGGAAAGCCTCTGTGAAAGAATACAAGCACAGCATCTTGTGGCCAGCGCCTATCATCCCCAAACCAACAGACTCTGCGAGCGCTTCAATGGAACATTAAAGCAAATGCTCAAAATGTTGGTGGAGACTGAAGGGAGAGACTGGGAGCGGTACCTCCCCCATCTGTTGTTTGCCTACAGAGAGGTACCCCAGGCGTCTACTGGAGTCTCCCCCTTTGAACTGGTTTATGGGAGGAGGGTCAGGGGGCCACTTGATTTGATTAAAGGGAAAGTGCCATCAAAAAAAGATTTTTTTTCAGAAATTGTAAAAATCTAAAGAATTAATGATTACATTTTCTTAAAAAATATTATCATTTGTTTATAATTTAGTAAAATATGAAAAATAATGTGAAAAGTTTTGGAATTTCCACTTTTAAACACTAGGGGGAGCAGCTGCTGATATTTCAGAAAAACCTAGTGTACAAATAACTCACATTACAGCACTGCAGCAATTATGGGCGGAGTCTGCTGACGTGTGTGATGTCTCCTCTCCTCCCCTTCTGGGTGTTTGCTAAGGGATTAGAGAGGATGATATTCAGGAACCCAGTGAGCAGCCATTTTGTTGGTGACTGCAGAGTATGGTCAGTATTTTACATCAGTATTTGTAAGCCAAAACAAGGAGTGGAACAATTAGAGGAAAAGTATAATAGAAACATATGCACCACTTCTGTATTTATCACCCACTCCTGGTTTTGGCTACAAATACTGATGTAAAATACTGACCAAATACTGATAGTGTGAAGCCGGCCTTATACTATACAAGTAGACAGTCACCGAGGATGGCAGGCAGCAAGGATTCTGGGAGATATGTGGTGGAGGGAGCAGGGTGACAGCAGCACAGAGTATTTCAGGAGAGCAGTGTGCTGGTCTATAGGGGCCCCCTGTTTGGTGCGCGGAGCAGCCAGAGATTGTACATAGAGCGCTGTCTTTTATACACATGGATGGACCGTCTGCTCCACAGAAATCCAGGAAACATTTCTGCGGATTGATGGCCTGGTCTGATCCAGACTTTGCATGCAGACCCCATTCCCCTCCTCAGATCCTGTCTTCCCCATCCTGTCCTGGCGATGTGTGAAAGCGAGGCGACAGGCGCAGTCTGGGGTGACGCTGGGAAGGAAATGTAGCCATATAGTAACGATAAAAATGAGACGCTTCTCTTCAGCTGCCTCACCAGCCTTCCCCTGACTGCACCCAACTGGAGGTCATGCTGTCCCCTCTATTACCCCAGACCCGCGTGCAGGTGCTCAGCCAGAACCACCATAGAATGGGTCCGCTTTCTGAAGATAATACTGCCATAGTGTTCTCACATAATACCGCCATATAGATCACACACAATACTATCAAATAGATCACACAATACTGTCATACAGTTCTCACATAATACCACCATATAGATCACACATAATACCGCCAGTGTTCTCACATACTGCCATATAGATCACACATAATACCGCCAGTGTTCTCACATACCGCCATATAGATCACACATAATACCGCCAGTGTTCTCACATACCGCCATATAGATCACACAATACCGCCATATAGATCACCCATAATGCCGCCACATAGATCTCACATGTATTGTAAATACTCGGCCAGAATAAAGTCCTTTATTAATCTTTTTTAAACCATACCGAACGCATAATCCTCGACTCCCTCATCTCCCACAACAAAAATAATAAACCACAATGGGGAAAGACATGCAAGGGGGAGAGGAGTGCATAGGAGAGGATTAGATACTGACTGCTGAGCTGTGTATCTAATCCTGTCCTGTGTGATACTGTGCTGCGCCGTGTATCTAATCCTATCTTGTGTGATACTGTACACAGGACATGATTAGCTACACAGGACTAGATTAGCTACACAGGACAGAGGTAGCAGTGGTAGATGGTATATAGAGGCAGGCAGCAGTGGTAGATGGTATATAGAGGCAGGCAGCAGTGGTAGATGGTATATAGAGGCAGGCAGCAGTGGTATATAGGGGCAGGTAGCAGTGGTATATAGGGGCAGGTAGCAGTGGTATATAGGAGCAGGTAGCAGTGGTATATAGGGGCAGGTAGCAGTGGTATATAGGAGCAGGTAGCAGTGGTATATAGGGGCTGGTAGCAGTGGCATATAGGGGCAGGTAGCAGTGGTATATAGGGGCAGGTAGCAGTGGTATATAGGGGTAGGTAGCAGTGGTATATAGGAGCTTCCTCTTAGCTGACATGACGTTCCCCTCCTCTTAGCTGACATGACGTGCGCCTCCTCTTAGCTGACATGACGTTCCCCTCCTCTTAGCTGACATGACGTGCGCCTCCTCTTAGCCGACATGATGTGCACCTCCTCTTAGCCGACATGATGTGCGTTTCCTCTTAGCTGACATGACGTTCCCCTCCTCTTAGCTGACATGACGTGCGCCTCCTCTTAGCTGATATGACGTGCGCCTCCTCTTAGCCGACATGATGTGCGTTTCCTCTTAGCTGACATGACGTGCCCCTCCTCTTAGCTGACATGACGAGCGCCTCCTCTTAGCTGACATGATGTGCGTTTCCTCTTAGCTGACATGACGTGCCCCTCCTCTTAGCTGACATGACGTGCCCCTCCTCTTAGCTGACATGACGTGCGTTTCCTCTTAGCTGAAATGACGTGCGCCTCCTCTTAGCCGACATGACGTGCACCTCCTCTTTGCTGATATGACGTGCGCCTCCTCTTAGCTGACATGACGTGCGCCTCCTCTTAGCTGACATGACGTGCGCCTCCTCTTAGCTGACATGACATGCGCCTCCTCTTAGCTGACATGACGTTCCCCTCCTCTTAGCTGACATGACGTGCCCCTCCTCTTAGCTGACATGACGTGCGCCTCCTCTTAGCTGACATGACGTTCCCCTCCTCTTAGCTGACATGACGTGCGCCTCCTCTTAGCTGACATGATGTGCGTTTCTTCTTAGCTGACATGACGTGCCCCTCCTCTTAGCTGACATGACGTGCGCCTCCTCTTAGCCGACATGACGTGCGCCTCCTCTTAGCTGACATGACGTTCCCCTCCTCTTAGCTGACATGACGTGCGCCTCCTCTTAGCTGACATGACGTGCGTTTCCTCTTAGCTGACATGACATGCGTTTCCTCTTAGCCGACATGACGTGCGCCTCCTCTTAGCTGACATGACGTGCGTTTCCTCTTAGCTGACATGGCGTGCGTTTCCTCTTAGCTGACATGACGTGCGCCTCCTCTTAGCCGACATGACGTGCGCCTCCTCTTAGCTGACATGACGTGCGTTTCCTCTTAGCTGACATGACGTGCGCCTCCTCTTAGCTGACATGACGTGCGCCTCCTCTTAGCTGACATGACGTGCGCCTCCTCTTAGCTGACATGATGTGCGCCTCCTCTTAGCTGACATGACGTGCGCCTCCTCTTAGCTGACATGACGTGCGTTTCCTCTTAGCTAACATGACGTGCGCCTCCTCTTAGCTGACATGACGTGCGCCTCCTCTTAGCTGACATGACGTGCGTTTCCTCTTAGCTGACATGACGTGCGCCTCCTCTTAGCTGACATGACGTTCCCCTCCTCTTAGCTGACATGACGTTCCCCTCCTCTTAGCTGACATGACGTGCGCCTCCTCTTAGCCGACATGACGTGCCCCTCCTCTTAGCCGACATGACGTGCCCCTCCTCTTAGCCGACATGATGTGCGCCTCCTCTTAGCTGACATGACGTGCGCCTCCTCTTAGCCGACATGACGTCCGCCTCCTCTTAGCCGACATGACGTGCCCCTCCTCTTAGCCGACATGACGTGCCCCTCCTCTTAGCCGACATGACGTGCGCCTCCTCTTAGCCGACATGACGTGCCCCTCCTCTTAGCCGACATGACGTGCCCCTCCTCTTAGCCGACATGACGTGCCCCTCCTCTTAGCCGACATGATGTGCCCCTCCTCTTAGCTGACATGGCGTGCCCCTCCTCTTAGCCGACATGGCGTGCCCCTCCTCTTAGCCGACATGACGTGCCCCTCCTCTTAGCCGACATGACGTGCCCCTCCTCTTAGCCGACATGACGTGCGCCTCCTCTTAGCCGACATGACGTGCCCCTCCTCTTAGCCGACATGACGTGCCCCTCCTCTTAGCCGACATGACGTGCCCCTCCTCTTAGCCGACATGACGTGCCCCTCCTCTTAGCCGACATGACGTGCCCCTCCTCTTAGCTGACATGACGTGCATCTCCTCTTAGCCGACATGACGTGCCCCTCCTCTTAGCCGACATGACGTGCCCCTCCTCTTAGCCGACATGATGTGCCCCTCCTCTTAGCTGACATGGCGTGCCCCTCCTCTTAGCCGACATACCAGAGATCACTATTAGTGATGAGCGAGTATACTAGTTGCTCGGGTGGTCTCCAAGTATTTGGATGTCCTCAGAGAATTAGTTTTCATCGCCTCAGCTGCATGATTTACGGCTTCTAGCCAGATGGAATACATGTGAGGAATGCCTGTTAGGGAATTTCCACATGTATTCAGGCTGTCCAGAAGCTGTAAATCATGTAGCTGAGGCGAGGAAAACTAAATCTCAGGAAGTCACAAATACTCGGAGATCACCCGAGCAACAATGCTACTCTCTCATCACTAATCCCTATCCCTACCTTGCTTCTGAGCATGCTCAGTACAGCTACGGATTTGTTTCACATATTCGTTGGTTTTCAGGGATCCGTCCACCATAGAGCTCCATGTTAATTTCTTACAGACAGACATGGATCCATGTGTGTCCGTGATTTTCGAGAAAGCCCAGAAAGAGAACCGTTTACGTTTCTGGGTACATGAAAATTGCGGACACCAATGGATCCTTGACAGAACGGAGACACACGGACCAATCCGTGCCCATAGCACAGCATGGGAGGCCATAACAGATCCATGGGCATCCGTTTCAAAACAGATTGACATGTATTTGAAATCATGCCAGAGTGAGAGCAGCCTAACTCACAGACATGTTTGTTGAGGTGTGAAGATCTCTGTTGTGAACATATGGGTGAACATATTTCCAGGAGGTGTGAAAACAGGCAACAAGTCCTGGAGACATGGAGGTGTGAAGGGGGTATAACAATAGATTACACCACAGAAGTACATGTGTCTTGTTTGCAATCACAGTAATGACATACCTCCCAACCGTCCCGGATCCAGCGGGACTGTCCTGATTTTGACAGTCAGCCCCGCGATCCCGGGCGGGACATTAATTGTCCCGCACTGGTTGGGAGGTATGTGAATCACCCGGTCGGTCAGCTGAGAGCTCCCTGCACCCGGCCAGCACAGCAGCACATAATGGCTGCTCTGTACACAGGACCTGTGATGAGGTCACAGGATGGGAGGAGTCAGGGGTCACATGATCGGATTCGGGAGGAGGACCTCCGTGTACAGGACTTTGCTGGTTGCCATGGCGCCGGAGGAGGGTAAGGCAGCGTATGTGTGAGGTCAGGAGGTGTTTACAGGGTGGATGTAGCAGAGCCGTGTGTGTACGAGGTGTATGGAGCTGAGCCGTGTGTGTAAGGGGTGTACGGAGCCGTGTGCATGAGGTGTACGGAGCGCAGCCGAGTGTGTACGAGGTGTACGGAGCCGTGTGCATGAGGTGTACGGAGCGCAGCCGCGTGTGTACGAGGTGTACGGAGCCGTGTGCATGAGGTGTACGGAGCGCAGCCGCGTGTGTACGAGGTGTACGGAGCCGTGTGCATGAGGTGTACGGAGCGCAGCCGAGTGTGTACGAGGTGTACGGAGCGGAGCCGTGTGCATGAGGTGTACGGAGCGCAGCCGAGTGTGTATGAGGTGTACGGAACGCAGCCGAGTGTGTACGAGGTGTACGGAGCCGTGTGCATGAGGTGTACGGAGCGCAGCCGCGTGTGTACGAGGTGTACGGGAGCCGTGTGCATGAGGTGTACGGAGCGCAGCCGCGTGTGTACGAGGTGTACGGGAGCCGTGTGCATGAGGTGTACGGAGCGCAGCCGCGTGTGTACGAGGTGTACGGAGCCGTGTGCATGAGGTGTACGGAGCGCAGCCGCGTGTGTACGAGGTGTACGGAGCAGAGCAGCATGTGAAAGGTGTACGGAGCGGAGCCGTGCGTGTAAGGGGTGTACAGAGCACAGCCGCGTGTGTACGAGGTGTACGGAGCACAGCCGCGTGTGTACGGAGCACAGCCGCGTGTGTACAAGGTGTACGGAGCGGAGCAGCATGTGAAAGGTGTACGGAGCGGAGTCGTGTGTAAGAGGTGTATGGAGCACAGCCACGTGTGTTACGAGGTGTACGGAGCACAGCCGCGTGTGTACGAGGTGTACGGAGCACAGCCGCGTGTGTACGAGGTGTGCGGAGCGGAGCGGAGTCGTGTGTAAGAGGTGTACGGAGCCATGTGTACGAGGTGTACGGAGCACAGCCGCGTGTGTACAAGATGTACGGAGTGGAGCAGCATGTGAAAGGTGTACGGAGCGGAGTCGTGTGTACGAGGTGTACGGAGCGGAGTCGTGTGTACGAGGTGTACGGAGCGGAGTCGTGTAAGAGGTGTTCGGATGAGAGCAGAGTGTGAAAGGTGTATGGAGTGGAGCCACGTGTGTACGAGGTGTACAGAGCAGAGCCACGTGTGTACGAGGTGTGTGGAGCAGAGCCATGTGTGTGCAAGGTATACGGAGCGGAGCAGTGTGTGCAATGTGTATAGAGCGGAGCCGTGTGTGTACGAGGTGTACGGAGTAGTGCCGTGTGTGTACGAGATGTATGGAGAGGAGCCGTATGTGTATGAGGTGTACGCAGCGGAGCCGTGTGTGTGCAAGGTATACGGAGCGGAGTAGCTTCTGCAATGTGTATGGAGCGGAGCGGTGTGTGTATGAGGTGTACGTAGTGCCGTGTGTACAAGATGTATGGAGCGGAGCCGTGTGTGTATGAGGTGTATGGAGCGGAGCTGAATGTGTACGAGGTGAATGGAACGGAGCCGTGTGTGTTTGAGATGTATGGAGTGGAGCCGTGTGTATGGAGCGGAGCCGTGTATGCAAAGTGTACGGAGCGCAGCCGCGTGTGTAGGAGTAGCTATGTGTGGCCATTATACGGTACGAAGTATCATGTGCGGCCAATATACAGTATGGAGCATCATGTGCGGCTGTTATACAGTATTGAGCATCATGTGCGGCCAATATACAGTATGGAGCATCATGTGCGGCCAATATACAGTATGGAGCATCATGTGCGGCTGTTATACAGTATTGAGCATCATGTGGGGGTCATTATACAGTATGGAGCATCATGTGTGGCCATTATACAGTATTGAGCATCATGTGTGGCCATTATACAGTATGGAGCACTGTGTGGCCATATTTTTTTGTTTATAATTATTCTTTATGAACAGTGTGATCAGCAGTGCTAAATGGGTGTGGTTGAGACGTGGATATGGGTGTGACTAGTGAATGGGTGTGGTCAGAGGCGTGGCCTAAAATTTGCCGCGGCACGCGTTGCACGCCGCTAACTTTGTCCCTCTTTCCCAGCTTCAAAAGTTGGGAGGTATGAGTAATGAGCACTCAGATACAATGTATGGACAACATGAAAAAGGGAGAATAGAAAATGAAGAATTTTCATTTTTATTAAGTCACACAGAAAAAAAAAACATTTATATTTATTAACATGATCATACATAAAAAAAGACAAAGATAAAAGACATAGGTTACTACTAGAGATGAGCGAGTGTACTCGTTGCTCTGGTTTTCCTGAGCACGCTCGGGTGGTCTCCGAGTATTTGTGACTGCTCGGAGATTTAGTTTTTGTTGACTCCGCTGTTTGATTTACAGCTAGTAGCCAGCCGGAGTACATGTGGGGGTTGCCTGGTTGCTAGGGAATCCCCACATGTACTCAGGCTGGCTAACAGCCATAAATCATTCACTTGCAGCGGCAACGAAAACTAAATCTCCGAGCAGTTGAAATACTCGGAGACCACCAGAGCAACGAGTATATTCGCTCATCACTAGTTACTACATATACAACATCTTGTCTATTTTAGACCCCAACAATGTTTGGCAATGCAAATAGATCAGTGGTAAACAAGTGCGCCTCCTCTTAGCCATTATGTCACCGACCATCACACTTCTCTCCACACCACTGCTGTGTTTAGGCCACTAGCTCCTGGCTTCACCTCTGGCAGCTCTGCTCCTCCGGTCCGTAATGTTGAATCTTGTGTGCTGTCGCTCCACAGGACCTGTAATACCGGAAGTGAACAAGTCTGACTCTGCTCCCAT
Source organism: Ranitomeya imitator (assembly GCF_032444005.1). Classification (NCBI taxonomy): domain Eukaryota; kingdom Metazoa; phylum Chordata; class Amphibia; order Anura; family Dendrobatidae; genus Ranitomeya; species Ranitomeya imitator. The sequence continues at coordinate 230,150,435 of NC_091283.1, forward strand.
TCACCTTACCGCAACTCTGCTCCCATTGACCATACCCCAGCTCTGCTACATTCAACATACCCCGGCTCTGCTCCAATTCACCATACCCCGGCTCTGCTCCTATTCACCATACCCCGGCTCTGCTCCTATACACCATAACACAGCTCTGCTCCTATACACCCTACCCCAGCTCTGCCCCATTCACCATACCACAGCTCTGCTCCTATTCACCATACCACAGCTCTGCTCCTATTCACCATACCACAGCTCTGCTCCTATTCACCATACCACAGCTCTGCTCCTATTCACCATACCCCAGCTCTGCTCCTATTCACCATACCCCAGCTCTGCTCCTATTCACCATACCCCAGCTCTGCTCCTATTCACCATATTACAGCTCTGCTCCTATTCACCATACCCCGGCTCTGCTCCTATTCACCATACCACAGCTCTGCTCCTATTCACCATACCCTGGCTCTGCTCCTATTCACCATACCCTGGCTCTGCTCCTATTCACCATACCCTGGCTCTGCTCCTATTCACCATACCACAGCTCTGCTCCTATTCACCATAACACAGCTCTGCTCCTATTCACCATAACACAGCTCTGCTCCTATTCACCAAACCACAGCTCTGCTCCTATTCACCAAACCACAGCTCTGCTCCTATTCACCATACCCCAGCTCTGCTCCTATTCACCATACCCCAGCTCTGCTCCTATTCACCATATTACAGCTCTGCTCCTATTCACCATACCCCGGCTCTGCTCCTATTCACCATACCACAGCTCTGCTCCTATTCACCATACCACAGCTCTGCTCCTATTCACCATACCCTGGCTCTGCTCCTATTCACCATACCACAGCTCTGCTCCTATTCACCAAACCACAGCTCTGCTCCTATTCACCAAACCACAGCTCTGCTCCTATTCACCATACCACAGCTCTGCTCCTATTCACCATACCACAGCTCTGCTCCTATTCACCAAACCACAGCTCTTCTCCTATTCACCAAACCACAGCTCTGCTCCTATTCACCATACCCCGGCTCTGCTCCCATTTACTATACCCCGGCTCTGCTCCTATTCACCATACCACAGCTATGCTCTTATTCACCATAACACAGCTCTGCTCCTATTCACCATAACACAGCTCTGCTCCTATTCACCATACCACAGTTCTGCCCCCATTCACTATACCCCAGCTCTGCTCCTATTCACCATATTACAGCTCTGCTCACATAGACCATACCCTATCTCAGGCTCTGCTCCCGTTCACCATACTCCTTCTGAGGCTCAGCACCTAATCACTATACACAAGCTCTGGCTTTGCTCCCATTTACTATACACAAGCTCTGGCTCTGCTCACATACTTCAGCTCTGCCCCATACTCTCTCTGTCAGCCTCCAATTCACTCCTCCCTCTTATAGTGTTTCCCTGTGCAGTGAACATTCATGCTTAGCCATTCACCGCCGCAGCCCTGATGCTGCTGCTACATTCAGTCTTACCGAGTGACCGTCCGCAATGTTCAGCCGGCTCGCTCTGTCCTGGTCTCCCCGCTGTATGTCTTCTTCTAAAATCCTCACAGCTGGCAGCTCTGCTCCTCTGGTCTGTTATCACTTTACAGGATCTGAGGTGAATGACCTTCACTTCCAGTTACAGGTCGGAACAATAGCAGGTAAAGCCCTGGGCTACAATTGAATGTCACCCAGACACGCCTACAACTGTGAATTGGGCGTGCCCAGTACACAGCTAATGTGGCAACAGTATTATAGATCTCTATGTCCAGGGCTGCCGTATTTGCAGACTGTAAGTGTCGTGCAGCTACACTTACAGTCCTGCAAATCAAAATGGCGGCGCCCAGTGGCAGAAAAAAAAATGAATAAAGAAAAAACAATAAATACTATGGACTTGAAAATAACTTATAAAAATAAGGAATTAAAGAGGTTTTTTTTTAAATTTTTTTTTTACAATATTAAAGCGCGGCACCTTCCCTTTAAGGACTGTTGGGAGGACGACCCCAGAACTACTGGAGCCTCAGTGGTCGAATATGTACTGCAGCTCAGAGAGAGAATGCAAAAACTGAGCAACCTGGCCCATGAGAACGTGACCCAGGCCCAAATCATCCAGAAGGTCTGGTACGATTGTAATGCCAGACTAAGGGCCTACGAGGAAAGACAGAAGGTTTGGGTGTTGGTCCCTATGTTACAGAATAAATTGCAGGCTGCATGGGAGGGACCATACACTGTATATAAGCGGCTGAATGATGTTAATTATGTGGTGACACTAGATGAGCATGCAAAGCGTTAGAAGGTGTTTCATGTAAATATGTTGAAGGCACATCATGCCAGGGAGGCCTGTGTCTTACCTGTCTGTAGCCTGCCTGAAGAGGGGGAGGCTGATCTGTTATTAGATGTGGAGACTGGGACTCAGTACATGGAGTCCCTGGAGTCAGCAGAGTTTAACCCTGAGCTATCCCACAGTCAGAGGTCTGAGCTGATGGGGGCGCTCAGGGAGTTCACTGAAGTCTTCACAGGGGAGCCCGGGAGGACACACTTAGCAGTTCACCATGTGGACACTGGTACTAATCCCCCAGTACGGCAGTCGGCGTACCGTGTGTCAGCAGAGGTGAAGGCACACATGAGGGAACAGGTAGAGGAGATGCTGAAACTCAAGGTGATACAAAAATCTCAGAGTGCCTGGGCCTCGCCTGTTTTTCTTGTCCCAAAAAAGGACCGTACTACCCGGTTCTGTGTAGAATACAGGAAATTAAATGTACTGACTACATGTGAGGTCTACCCCATGCCGAGGATAGATTAGCTTTTAGAGCAGCTAGCTAAAGCATCGTACCTTACCATCATGGACCTGAGTAGGGGATACTGGCAGATACCCCTGACCAGAGAAGCTCAGGAGAGGTCTGCCTTTATAACGCCATTCGGGCCGTTTGAGTTTCTGGTGATGCCCTTTGGTATGAAGAATGCCCCTGCGACCTTCCAGAGGTTGGTCAATCACTTATTGGAAGGGTGTGATGGTTTTGCCGTCGCTTATCTTGATGATATAGCCATCTTTAGTGATTCTTGGGAGGAACACCTCGTACATCTTTCACAGGTGTTGCAAAAGCTTAAAACTGCAGGTCTTACCGTTAAGCCAGGGAAGTGTCAGGTAGCCATGCGGGAAGTACAATATCTGGGACATCGGGTGGGGGGAGGACTGCTAAAACCTGAGCCAGGGAAGGTAGAAGCCATTACAGCCTGGGCCACCCCACGAGCCAAGAAGCAGGTACTGTCCTTCCTGGGTACGGCTGGCTACTATAGGAGGTTTGTACCGAACTACAGTGCTCTGGCCAAACCGTTAACTGATCTGACCAGGAAGAGACTTCCTAAAATTGTCTCCTGGAGTCCTCAGTGTGAGGAATCATTTTCTGCCCTAAAGTCGGCATTGGTTACTTCACCCGTCCTGCAGGCCCCAGATTTCACTCACCGGTTTGTAGTGCAGACAGATGCCAGCACCTATGGGCTAGGTGCAGTTCTGTCCTGAAGGCAAATCGCACCTAGGTGTCAATAGGTACTTCCTTGGGAATAGTAGAAATTCTGTCTCCAGATCTCACCAGGAGGTCTAGCTAGGGCCGAAAAGAAAAGCCACATTTGGCACCTTCTAGGTCTTGGAGGGGAGGTGGTAATTGCAGCCTGAGGGAAGCTATCCCTGGGAACCATCTCACACGTGTCTCCAGAGGAAAATAATATATATTCATTAGTAGAGCGACCGTGCCCAATCAAACAGACCGCAATTATGATATTAACCTGGGAGGCCGGTCTAGAAACCTGACCTCAGACCAAAGTTATAAATTTAGGCTGCAGACAGAGAATTGTGTTCACATGATGGGGGCAGCTAGAGAAGCTGATGTGATCCAATCTACCTTCTTCCTTCCCTCAGGGAGCAGAAAGCAACTACCAGTTAGATAATTTCTGTAAGTTTTCTCCAGTTTATTTTGACATTGTTTGCATACGTTGTATGTCTTTTAATTATCATATGTTTATACCTTTGTCTTATTGTAAGCATTGAACTTTTTGCTATTAAAGTATAAAACTTTAACAAGTTGAACCTTGAATGTTCTAAAAGAATCCATAGCCAAAAGGTGTGTGAGCCTTATGAGTGATAGACATATTTTTATTAGTATTATTAGTTCCAGGACTCATCGCCTGTGTATTCGATGAGTGGTGGCAGCGCGTATGAGTGGGTGTGTGGCCTGGGTCAGTGTGTGATTTATGCTCCCATTACAGCATAGGACAGAGGTTGAATGCTTGGACTGAGAGTGGGGAGATAGATTAACCCTTGCAGGCACAACCCCAAGTCACGTGTGAGAGCAGGCACGTGACGAATAAGTGAAACCACGGAGTAGGGATCTGTGACAATTGGTGGCAGCGGTGGATAGACATATTTTTATTAGTATTATTAGTTCCAGGACTCATCGCCTGTGTATTCGATGAGTGGTGGCAGTGCGTATGAGCGGGTCTGTGGCCTGGGTCGGTGTGTGATTTATGCTCCCATTACAGCATAGGACAGAGGTTGAATGATGGGACTGAGAGTGGGGAGATGGATTAACCCTTGCCGGCACAACCCCAAGTCACGTGTGAGAGCAGGCACGTGACAAATAAGTGACATCACGGAGAAGGGATCCGTGACATGCTCGTTGCAAGGTGCCATTTTCTTGAAGGACTGTTCTGCGTCCTTAAAGGCAGGAAAATGGGTATTAGACCTACTGGTAATTCGGTTTCCAGGAGTCCATCCTGACAGCACCCTGGAGGACGTCCTCCTCCTCCTTGCAGGGACAGGAAAAGCACACGAGAGGTCAAAAGGACCCACTCCGCCCCTGTCCCTCAGTGTTTTGACAAGTACCACACCATGGATAGATGCAATTGACAATCTTTATTAACTAAGTCATATTACAGCATATGAAATAGCATACATATAGGGGGGGGACTAAGGGTGCTGTCAGGATGAACTCCTGGAAACCGAATTACCAGTAGGTCTAATACCCATTTTCCAGGATGTCCCCCTGACAGCACCCTGGAGAATACCAAAGAAAAACCCCTTTAGGGTGGGAATACTGCCTGGAGAACTTTTCTCCCAAATGTCGTCTGCTGGCCGGATAATATGTCGAGCTTATAGTGCTTACAGGACGTGTTTACCCTGGCCCAAGTCGCAGCCCTGCATATCTGCTCTAGAGATGCTCCTGCTCGTTCAGCCCATGACGCTGAAATGGCCCTAGTAGAATGAGCTTTTATCCCTACTGGCCAGTCCACCCCTTCTGATGTATAGGCTTTAGAGATTCCTGTTGTAATCCACCTTGCAATGGATGCTTTGGAAGCTTTTCTACCCCTGTTTTCACCCCCAAATAAAAAAAACAGGTTAGGGTCTATTCTCCAGGTACTAGTGGCCTCCAGAGAGTCCGTTACCACCTGTCTAACATCCAGAGAGTGTTAAGCCTGCTCCCTTGCTTTTGAGGGATTCTCGCAAAAGGAGGGTAAAATTATTTCTGTATTCCGATTCTGGCTGGATGCTACTTTGGGTATGACAGCTGGGTCCAGCTTTAAAACTATGTGCTCCTCCACAATCTGTAGATATGGGTCTCTAGTGGACAGGGCCTGAATCTCCCCCACTCTCTTAGCTGTAGTAATGGCCACCAGGAAATCTGTGTTCCAGGTGCGGGCTGAAATAGGCATATTTCCATCCAGGGTATAAGATTGTTTACAAAGAGCCCCAAGGACCAGGTTTAGGTCCTGGGTGGGGGTTAACTGCCTGATAGTGGGGCGCAGTCTCTGGGTAGCTCTTATCTAACTACCCATGCATAAGAGGCCAGGGGGTAGTCCCTGTAAGTGCTAAGTGCCGAAATCTTGACCTTAAGGGTGCTAGGTCTAAAGGTACCGTCACACTTAGCGACGCTGCAGCGATACCGACAACGATCCGGATCGCTGCAGTGTCGCTGTTTGGTCGCTGGAGAGCTGTCACACAGACCGCTCTCCAGCGACCAACGATGCCGGTAACCAGGGTAAACATCGGGTAACTAAGCGCAGGGCCGCGCTTAGTAACCCGATGTTTACCCTGGTTACCATCCTAAAAGTAAAAAAAAACAAACGCTACATACTTACCTACAGCCGTCTGTCCTCCAGCGCTGTGCTCTGCACTCCTCCTGTACTGACTGTGAGCACAGCGGCCGGAAAGCAGAGCGGTGACGTCACCGCTCTGCTTTCCGGCTGATCGACGCTCACAGCCAGTACAGGAGGAGTGCAGAGCACAGCGCCGGGGACAGACAGCGGTAGGTAAGTATGTAGTGTTTGTTTTTTTTTACTTTTAGGATGGTAACCAGGGTAAACATCGGGTTACTAAGCGCGGCCCTGCACTTAGTTACCCGATGTTTACCCTGGTTACCAGCGAAGACATCGCTGAATCGGTGTCACACACGCCGATTCAGCGATGTCTGCGGGGAGTCCAGCGACGAAATAAAGTTCTGGACTTTCTTCCCCGACCAGCGATATCACAGCAGGGGCCTGATCGCTGCTGCCTGTCACACTGGACGATATCGCTAGCGAGGACGCTGCAACGTCACGGATCGCTAGCGATATCGTCTAGTATGACGGTACCTTAAGGCCCATTTTAAACCCTGCCTGGAGAAAATCTAGGATCCGAGGGACATCGGGGAACCCTGCTACGATGACGGACCTGCCACCTTCCAGACAGAATCTTCTCCAGATCTTGTAGTAGATAGCCGAGGTTACTGGTTTCCTCCTAGCTTGTATAGTGGATATGACTTGATCCGATAAGCCCCAGGCTTTCAGAATGTCCTGCTCAGGATCCATGCTGAAAGGTGTAGCCTTCTTGGGTTCTGATGTAAGACTGGACCTCGATGGATGATGTCTCGCCACAGAGGAAGCTCAATTGGGTTCTCTATAGCCATGGACCCTAGCAGCGGGAACCAGATCCTCTTTGGCCATAACGGGATGATCAGCAGAACCCTTGCTTGATCTTCCTGAGCACCACAGGAATGAGTGCCAACGGTGGGAAGGCGTAGGAGAATGGTTCATCCCATGTCTGACTTAGGGCATTGACCGCTTCCGGCACGTCTGAAGGGTTCAGGGAATAGAATCTGGGCACCTTTGAATTTTTTCTTGTGGCAAACAAATCTATTCTGGGAGTCCCCCAGCGGTGACACAGCATCTGAAATACCTCCTGGCTCAGTTCCCAATCTGTCGGAGAGATTCTTTGCCTGCTCAGGTATTCTGCCATAACATTTTGTGACCCTTCCAGGTGTACCATGTTTATTGAAAGGACCGTGTTTTCTGACCAGGTGAATATTTTCCATGCTAGATCCTGTAGCGCTCTGTATCTGGGACCTCCCTGGTGCCTCAGGAATGACATTGCTGTCACGTTGTCTGTTAAGATTTTCACATGATGGTTTCGTAATCGTGAATGGTTCTTTCTTAGGGCCTCCCATACTGCATAGAGCTCCCTGAAGTTCAATGACTTGTGGCTGATGTCTTCGGGCCATCTGCCTTGAAGGAATCTTCCTTCTAGGTGAGCTCCCCATCCCCATTGGCTGGCATCCGTGGTGATTACCACACAAGGAGAGAGAATCCACGAAACACTTGTCCTTAGGTTTCTGTGTTGAGTTCACCACCATAATGATCTTCTCACTCTTGCTGACAGGCGTATTGTCTTGTCTAGAGATGCCTGGCGGCGATCCCATGCTGAGAGTACATGCCTCTGCAATGGTCTTGAGTGGGCCTGAGCCCACCTGACGCAAGGGATGCACCCTGTCATTAACCCTAGGATCTTCATGGCTGACCTTATGATAACTCGATGATTTAGAAACTCTGTGACCTTGCTTCTTATAGACTTCTGCTTCTCCCTTGGAAGGAAGGATGCCCTGTAAGTAGAATCCAGAAGCACTCCTAGAAATACTTTCCGGGACTCGGGTGTTGTATGTGATTTATTTCGGTTTACCACCCAGCCAAGGTACTCCATCACCGAAATGGTCTGATGTCTGTGTAGGGCCAAGATCTCTGCAGGCCATGCTACCAGGAGAAAGTAATCCAAGTAAGGTACAATTGTAATTCCCTGGCTTCTTAGGTAGGCAACTACTTCTGAGACCAACTTCGTAAATATTCTGGGAGCCGAGGCCAAGCCGAACGGGAGGCATTGAAAGTGGAGGTGGCAGGTATGGTCTGGTAGACTTACAGCAAATCTCAGAAGTTCCTGTGTGGCCGGATGGATCGGAACCTGGTAATAAGCACTCTTCAGGTCGAGAGTGCACATCACCGAGTCCTTGTCTATGAGATGGACTGTCGACCTTATCGACTCCATCCTGAACTTCTTGTATCTGGCCCAAACATTTAACGGTTTCAGGTTTATGATTGTGCGTGCTTCTCCTGAAGGCTTCAAGATTGAAAATAGGGAGAAGTAGTGGCCTCTACCTATTTCTGATGGGGGGACTGGAGCTATGACTTTCGAACTGACTAGCTCCTGAAGCAAGCATTGCGGAGTCTGCTGCTACGGTAGTAAGTGTAATATATCTCTGGGGCAGGGAAGAAGCAAGCTCTATTCTGTAGCCTTCTGTTATGGTCCTTAGGACCCAATTGTTTTTGGTGATCTGCCTCCAGTTTTCCGCAAAGAGACTGAGCCTGCCCCGCTACAGATGGCGTTATTGCCTTCTAAATCTAGGCCTAGATCCAAAAAGGGAATTTTTGCCCCTTCTGCTCTGGTTATAGGAACTTCTATAGGTTCCTCTGTTGGATCTCCCCTGATCTCTATAATCGGGTTTTTTGTGAAGGGCCGGCCTTTTCCGAAAGGGCTGAAATTCTTTGGTGTTTGTCCTCAGGGAACCCTTTTTTGCCATCAGACGCAAACTCTAAGATGTCGTCTAGAGGCTGCCCAAATAATCTGGACCCTAAGAAGGGGATGGCACATAATTTATTTTTGGAGGCATTATGCCCCGACCAGGACTTTAGCCAGATGGCTCTACGGGTCACATTGGACAAAGAGTTGTTTCTGGCAGCGAACCTCACTGATTCGGCCGAAGTATCAGCCAGGAAGGCAGTGGTGGATTTTATAATGGGTAGAGAGGCTATTATTTCAGCCCGAGGGGTCTTGTTAGCTAAATGTTCCTCCAATTGTCCCATCCACAGGAACATGGACCTAGCCACAGAGGTGGCCGCTATACAGTTATATGAAAAAGTTTGGGCACCCCTGTTAATCTTAAGCTTAATGTTTTATAAAAATTGTTTTTTTGCAACAGCTATTTCAGTTTCATATTTCTAATAACTGTTGGACACAGTAATGTTTCTGCCTTGAAATGAGGTTTACTGTACTAACAGAAAATGTGCAATCTTCATTCAAACAAAATTTGACAGGTGCATAAGTATGGGCACCCTTATCATTTTCTTGTTTTAAATACTCCTACCTACTTTTTACTGACTTACTAAAGCACTTTTTTTGGTTTTCTAACCTCATTGAGCTTTGAACTTCATAGCCAGGTGTATGCAATCATGAGAAAAGCTACTTAAAGTGGCCCCTTGCAAGTTGTTCTCCTGTTTGAATCTCCTCTGAAGAGTGACATCATGGGCTCCTCAAAACAACTGTCTAATGATCTGAAAACAAAGATTATTCAACATAGTTGTTCAGGGGAAGGATACAAAAAGCTGTCTCAGAGATTTAACTTGTCAATTTCCACTGTGAGGAACATAGTACGTGCAGATTGCACATTTTCTGTTAGTACAATAAACCTCATTTCAAGGCAGAAACATTACTGTGTCCAACAGTTATTAGATAGATGAAACTGAAATAGCTGTTGCATAAAAAAACAATTTTTATAAAACATTAAGCTTAAGATTAATAGGGATGCCCAAACTTTTTCATATAACTGTATTTGTCCATATCAAGGTTGCTGATGCTTCCCAAGCCCGTTGCAGGAGAATGTACGCCTTCCGGTCCATGGGATCTCTCAGGCTTGACAAGTCCTCAAACGGAATGGACGTCTTATTTGTGACTTTAACCACTGGTACGTCGAACTTAGGAATTTGTTCCCATGTCCTGATGTCATCTGGGTCAAATGGTAGGCGACCCTTAAAGTCTCGGGACATCATTAGTCTACGTTCTGCCTCCTTCCATTCCTGTACTATCATGACTTGAATATGTTTGCTAACTGGGAACACCGTCTGCCTCTGGGATGAGAGACCTCCAAACATTAGGTCCTGCCTGGACTGCAGCCGAGGGACATCATTCATTTGCATGGTATTTCTCACAGCTTGAACCAGGTGCTTGGTATCCTCAACTGGGAAAAGGTACTTTCTGCCCTGTTCCTGATCTTCTAGCGGAAGCTCGCCCTCCTCCTGGTCTGAGCCCTGTATGTATGATTCCGAGGACAGTCCAAATTTTCTCTGCTCCAGCTCCCATCTAGGCCTCTTATGACTCGGGCCTGGACTGGAGGGCCTCTGCTGTGCGATGGTGGACAGAGAAGCCTGCACCTCTTCGCAGATCAAGCTGCTCATTTCAGATAGGAGGGATGGCTGTTCCTCCCTTACGACTCTGGAAGTGCAAGGGCCACAGAGGGCTTTCTTGTAGGTATTCAGCAGCTTTACATGGCATATGGGGCAGCGATTACACTTTGTTGAGGCCTTGCCTAACTTTTTAGCCGTGGGCAGGGGTGCCTGTGGGGTATCCTTATCCTAGATGATACAAGAGTGGGGATAGTCAGGACTAGGAGCTGAATGTCTAAGTGTCTGCCCGGGTGCGGGTTCTGCGCTATGCCCACTTACCCCTACGCGTCCTCACTCCTATCGTCCATGTCACCGCACTCCTTCGTTTCGTTCATCAGGGAGCCTGCAAGCTGCTTGTTTCTATGCAGTGTCTGCGTTCCCTAAACTGGGACGCACACTGCCTTTATCCCTTGAGTGAAGCATTGTTTCCGCGTTCCATGCCGGCTCTGATGTCACTGGAAGTGACGATCGCCGCCTTGTGTCACCGCAGCCACTTCTGCGTTCCACGATGAGGAACGCAGGCTGGTTCTGGGCACTGACGTTACCGGATGTGACGCTCGCCCTGCTCTGCAGTCTGCTGGCCTTCTGTGTTTCACAATGTGGAACGCACGTTCCCGGGCGCCTCTTCCGATCCTAGGACATGGCGCCTGAGCAGAGAGCCTCCCACCGGGAGGAGCGGCTCTACCCAGGAGCCCGTCTACTCACTGGTCTCTGGGGCAGAGTGTTGTGAATTCTGTTATCGAACTCCCTCCTGTGGTCATGAATGGTACTTCGGCGAGTTCTGTCCATGGACTCCCTCTGGTGGCTGTGAGTGGAGCTGCTGCTTCTGAGGTTCCTTCCACAGGTGACGTAGTTTATTCTTTGGCTGGCTGTTCTATTTAACTCCACTCAGATCGTTACTCCATGCCAGCTGTTAATGTTCTTGTACTGGTTCAGTTCGCTCTTGGATCTTTCTGGTGACCTGTCTACTCCAGCAGAAGCTAAGTCCCTGCTAGTTATTTATTTGTTAATTGTTTCCTTGTCCAGCTGGCTATCATGATCTTGCCCTGCTAGCTGGAAGCTCTGGGATGCAGAGTGGCACCTCCGCACCGTGAGTCGGTGCGGAGGTCTTTTTGCACACTCTGCGTGGTCTTTTTGTAGGGTTTTGTGCTGACCGCAAAGATACCTTTCCTATCCTCAGTCTGTTTAGTAAGTCTAGCCTCCCTTTGCTAAAACCTGTTTCATTTCTGTGTTTGTGACTTTCATCTTAACTCACAGTCAATATATGTGGGGGGCTGCCTTTTCCTTTGGGGAATTTCTCTGAGGCAAGGTAGGCTTTATTTTCTATCTTTAGGGCTAGTTAGCTCTTAGGCTGTGAAGAGGCGTCTAGGTCGTGTTAGGTACGCTCCACGGCTATTTCTAGTTGTGTGATAGGATTAGGGGTTGCGGTCAGCAGAGTTCCCACTTCCCAGAGCTTGTCCTGTGTGAGTTTAACCATCAGGTCGTTCCGGGTGCTCCTAACCAACAGGTCCATAACAGCAGAGGGACTCCCCACCTGTGCCACTTGACAGGGGGAAGGATATAGGACCAGCCGCATGATCACACGAGAGAAGCGCTGCGCAAACTTACCATGCAGGGACAGGAAAAACACTGATGGAAAGGGGGCGGAGTGGGACCTTTTAACCTCTCATGTGCTTTTCCTATCCCTGAAAGTAGGAGGATGTCTTCCAGGGTGCTGTCAAGAGGAAGTCCTGGAAAAGCCCTGATCGCTCCCAAAGGATGGGGGAATATAGCATGACCACACCCGGTCGTACGAAAAATAAATGTTAATAATAGACCTTGGACAATGAGTGTTGCAGATTTGTAAATATCACCTGGAGGACTGTGAGCCAGGCTTTCCCAGTTCAGAGCACGGACTCTTTGTTTTTTTGTTGCGCCCCTTCTGCTGGAAAGCAGGACTTCATCCTAGGACTGTGTCAAAAGGCTATGATGTATCCATTGCATCAAACCCCAGAGTGCTGACCCCCAGCTGCGGGAATGGTTACTTGGTGGCCTGGTAAATAATGTTCTAGGGGGGCATTATTTGGGCTGACTAGGGTGATGGTAGACCCAGTGTCCCGAAGTCCCGGGGTCACCTCCCTAATGTAATTTACCTCCCCCAGGTCACATTCCTATATGGTAACAGTCATTACATTTTGTTCATTACTCACCACTGGCAAGGGAGTAGTCGGCGTGTTGAGACTGCTCTGTTCCCTCTCGGCTGACGCAGTGTGAACCGATCCTTGGCTTTGGGTTAAGACATTGGCCCAGTGGCACACCAACCCTGCTCCTAGGTTGTTTCCTAGCAACACATCTACTGGTAGGTGCCGCACTACTCCTACATCCACCATTCCACGACTGTGACCCTAGTCTAAATGTAGTTGGGCCCTCCGAATGTTCAGAGATTCTCCTCCGGCTACATTGACTAACATCCAGCTGCCATGAACAATACACTGGTCCGGTACTAGATGTTCTTTGATCAATGTAACTGAGGCTCCTGAGTCACAGAGCCCCGCAGCCTCCACGCCCTCTACCCAGACCGGCTGCAGATGCTGGTTCATGGTCGCTGAGGTGTCCCATCTAGTACAGGACACTTGTCCTTGTACCACATATGCCTCTTCCTCTTCCGGTTGGCGTAATGGGATCCTCTCTCCTTCAGCATTCCAGCCCCATTGTAGCACAGCATGCACTGGTTGGGGACGTGGATGATGTGGGCTAGAAGGTTCCCAGCATTCCCTAGCAAAGTATCCCATGCGTCCTCAGCTAAGGCAGCTTAACCCTCCTCGCACTGACGTGGGCTGCACTGGGGAGCTTGGGAAAACTCCCCCTCTTTGTGAAGTCCGAAATCCCCTCCGTTCCTCCTCTTGCCAGTCCATGGGTCTCACTGGATGCAATGGATACAAGTTCAGTTCTCATCGGGTACGTGTGGAGTTTCCCATGTCTAACCGTGGATCGGGGGAGGATATGGAGGACCCCGCAGGAGAAACCGACCTTTGTTACAGCTAACTAAATCATTGTTGATAGTACTTGTCTCAGGGCTTCCCCTATCGGGGAGTTGGCAGGATCTGAAAGATCATATGAGACAAGCTGGGGAAGTCTTCTATGCCAATGTAAACCAGGGTGGAATGCAGACTGTGGAGTTTGTTCGCAAGGACGACAAGGAATATACAAGGGGAAACTGGATGATGGGGAGGAATGTGAGTATACGGCCGCTTACTAAAGACTATAGGACAAATGGACGTAGAGCGGAGACTTTTTCCAGCAAAGAGCACCGGTTTTGTTGTGTTTTATTCAATATTTTCTTGCATTTCTAAATATTTCTTGCAGTTCATTCTCAGGAATCAATGTTTCCATTCAGTGCCAGTAAGCAGAGGAAGTAGAGCAGGCTAAAGGTACCTTCACACTGAACGATATCGCTAGCGATCCGTGACGTTGCAGCATCCTGGCTAAAGATATCGTTGAGTTTGACACACAACAGCGATCAGGATCCTGCTGTGCCAACGTTGGTCGGAGCAGAAAGTTCAGAACTTTATGTCGTCGCTGGACCTCCTGCAGACATCGATGAATCGGCGTGTGTGACGCCGATTCAGCGATGTCTTCACTGGTAACCAGGGTAAACAGCGGGTTACTAAGCGCAGGGCCGCGCTTAGTAACCCGATGTTTACCCTAGTTACCAGCGTAAAAGTAAAAAAAAAACAAACACTACATACTTACCTTCCGCTGCCTGTCCCTCGGCGCTCTGCTTCTCTGCCCTGTGTAAGCACAGCGGCCGGAAAGCAGAGCGGTGACGTCACCGCTCTGCTTTCCGGCCGCTGTGCTTACACAGGGCAGAGAAGCAGAGCGCCGAAGGACAGACAGCGGAAGGTAAGTATGTAGTGTTTTTTTTTTTTTTACTTTTACGCTGGTAACCAGGGTAAACATCGGGTTACTAAGCGCGGCCCTGCGCTTAGTAACCCGATGTTTACCCTGGTTACCGGCATAGTTGGTCGCTGGAGAGCTGTCTGTGTGACAGCTCTCCAGCGACCAAACAGCGACGCTGCAGCGATCCGGATCGTTGTCGGTATCGCTGCAGCGTCGCTTAGTGTGACGGTACCTTAAGGCCAGACAGGAGATTGCTAAGGGTAAATGTCAAGCCATCACCCTATCATTCCATTGTTCTAACAGCCTAGGCCCATTGTGTGGATGGAGATAGTAGACTCAGGAGAGCCGTCACCAAACGGGTTCTCACATCAGCCTCAGGTGGTGGAATATGCTTTGTTCTGAGTACTAAAGAAAATGTCAGGGTGAGGGAGAAAAAGGCACATGGGTTAAATCAGGAGTTGTTGGAATCACTTCGATGTGAGAAGATCTGAGCTGGGATGGATGGATGGACTATGGAGTTTTGGAGATGGATTGTTGGCTGGAGGGGTATCCATGAGCTTCGGTCATGATATCCATCGTCTGGAGGAACATAGGCTGTTACTGCACACTATACCGGCTGGAGAACCAAAAGCTGTGGGCCCACCAAAAATTGGAAGACAGTGGGTATCACCTGGTACGGGGCCAGTGGAACTACTGATCTCAGATTGGGAACTTGTGGACTGGGGACATTGTATGTTGGCCATCTACCTGGATTTCTTGTACAACCATGGATGTATGGAATTAAAAATTGTTACATCGTATAAAAAAAAAAAAAAAAAAGGCTATGATGTGCTGTAGTTCCAGATAGTGCCATACTCAAAGGAAGGGGGACGCCTTCCTCTGAAGGATATTCTTATAATGGACAGACTCGGCTCACATTGAGTCATTTTAGTAATATACAGTACAGACCAAAAGTTTGGACACACCTCATTTAAAGATTTTTCTGTATTTTCACGACTATGAAAGTTGTAAATTCACACTGAAGGCATCAAAACTATGAATTAACACATGTGGAATTATATACTTAACAAAAAAGTGTGAAACAACTGAAAATATGTCTTGTATTCTACGTTCTACAAAGTAGACATATTTTGCTTTGATGATTGCTTTGCACACTCTTGGCATTCTTTTGGTGAGCTTCAAGAGGTAATCACAAGGAATGGTCTTCCAACAATCTTGAAGGAGTTCCCAGAGATGCTTAGCACTTGTTGACCCTTTTGCCGTCACTCTGCGGTCCAGCTCACCCCAAACCATCTCGATTGGGTTCAGATCTGGTGAATGTGGAGGCCAGGTCATCTGGCGTGGCACCCCATCACCCTCCTTCTTGGTCAAATATCCCTTACACAGCCTGGAGGTGTGTTTGGGGTCATTGTCCTGTTGAAAAATAAATGATGGTCCAACTAAACACTAATCGGATGGAATAGTATGCCGCTGCAAGATGCTGTGGTAGCCATGCTGGTTCAGTATGCCTTCAATTTTGAATAAATCCCCAACAGTGTCACCAACAAAGCTCCCCCACACCATCACACCTCCTCCTCCATGCTTCATGGTGGGAACCAGGCATGTAGAGTCCATCCGTTCACCTTTTCTGCATCGCACAAAGACACGGTGGTTGAAACCAAAGATCTCAAATTTGGACTCATCAGACCAAAGCACAGATTTCCACCGGTCTAATGTCCATTCCTTGTGTTCTTTAGCCCAAACAAATCTCTTCTGCTTGTTGCCTGTCCTTAGCAGTGGTTTCATTGGAGCTATTTTACCATGAAGGCCTGCTGCACAAAGTCTCCTCTTAACAGTTACTGTAGAGATGTGTCTGCTGCTAGAACTCTGTGTGGCATTGACCTGGTCTCTAATCTGAGCTGCTGTTAACCTGCGATTTCTGAGGCTGGTGACTTGGATAAACTTATCCTCAGAAGCAGAGGTGACTCTTGGTCTTCCTTTCCTGGGGCGGTCCTCATGCGAGACAGTTTCTTTGTAGCACTTGATGGTTTTTGACACTGCACTTAGGGGCACTTTCAAAGTTTGCCCAATTTGTCAGACCGACTGACCTTCATTTCTTAAAGTAATGATGGCCACGCATTTTTCTTTACTTAGAATTTGTATTATGGCAAGAAAAAAGCAGCTAACGGTCTATTCAGTAGGACTATCAGCTGTGTATCCACCAGACTTCTGCACAACACATCTGATCGTCCCAACCCTATTTATAAGGCAAGAAATCCCACTTATTAAACCTGACAGGGCACACCTGTGAAGTGAAAACCATCCCCGGTGACTACGTCTTGAAGCTCATCAAGAGAATGCCAAGAGTGTGCAAAGCAGTCACCAAAGCAAAAGATGGCTACTTTGAAGAACCTAGAATATAAGACATAATTTCAGTTGTTTCACACTTTAAGTATATAATTCCACATATGTTTTTCATAGTTTTGATGCCTTCAGTGTCAATGTACAATTTTCATAGTCATGAAAATACAGAAAAATCTTTAAACGAGAAGGTGTGTCCAAACTATTGGTCTGTACTCTATATATATATATATATATATATATATTACACATATATATATATTACACACACATATACAGTGGGGCAAAAAAGTATTTAGTCAGTCAGCAATAGTGCAAGTTCCACCACTTAAAAAGATGAGAGGCGTCTGTAATTTACATCATAGATAGACCTCACCTATGGGAGACAAACTGAGAAAAAAAAATCCAGAAAATCACATTGTCTATTTTTTTAACAATTTATTTGCATATTATGGTGGAAAATAAGTATTTGGTCAGAAACAAACAATCAAGATTTCTTGCTCTCACAGACCTGTAACTTCTTCTTTAAGAGTCTCCTATTTCCTCCACTCATTACCTGTAGTAATGGCACCTGTTTAAACTTGTTATCAGTATAAAAAGACACCTGTGCACACCCTCAAACAGTCTGACTCCAAACTCCACTATGGTGAAGACCAAAGAGCTGTCAAAGGACACCAGAAACAAAATTGTAGCCCTGCACCAGGCTGGGAAGACTGAATCTGCAATAGCCAACCAGCTTGGAGTGAAGAAATCAACAGTGGGAGCAATAATTAGAAAATGGAAGACATACAAGACCACTGACAATCTCCCTCGATCTGGGGCTCCACGCAAAATCCCACCCCGTGGGGTCAGAATGATCACAAGAATGGTGAGCAAAAATCCCAGAACCACGAGGGGGGACCTAGTGAATGAACTGCAGAGAGCTGGGACCAATGTAACAAGGACTACCATAAGTAACACACTACACCACCATGGACTCAGATCCTGCAGTGCCAGACGTGTCCCACTGCTTAAGCCAGTACATGTCCGGGCCCGTCTGAAGTTTGCTAGAGAGCATTTGGATGATCCAGAGGAGTTTTGGGAGAATGTCCTATGGTCTGATGAAACCAAACTGGAACTGTTTGGTAGAAACACAACTTGTCGTGTTTGGAGGAAAAAGAATACTGAGTTGCATCCATCAAACACCATACCTACTGTAAAGCATGATGGTGGAAACATCATGCTTTGGGGCTGTTTCTCTGCAAAGGGGCCAGGACGACTGATCCGGGTACATGAAAGAATGAATGGGGCCATGTATCGTGAGATTTTGAGTGCAAACCTCCTTCCATCAGCAAGGGCATTGAAGATGAAACGTGGCTGGGTCTTTCAACATGACAATGATCCAAAGCACACCGCCAGGGCAACGAAGGAGTGGCTTCGTAAGAAGCATTTCAAGGTCCTGGAGTGGCCTAGCCAGTCTCCAGATCTCAACCCTATAGAAAACCTTTGGAGGGAGTTGAAAGTCCGTGTTGCCAAGCGAAAAGCCAAAAACATCACTGCTCTAGAGGAGATCTGCATGGAGGAATGGGCCAACATACCAACAACAGTGTGTGGCAACCTTGTGAAGACTTACAGAAAACGTTTGACCTCTGTCATTGCCAACAAAGGATATATTACAAAGTATTGAGATGAAATTTTGTTTCTGACCAAATACTTATTTTCCACCATAATATGCAAATAAATTGTTAAAAAAACAGACAATGTGATTTTCTGGATTTTTTTTTCTCAGTTTGTCTCCCATAGTTGGGGTCTACCTATGATGTAAATTACAGACGCCTCTCATCTTTTTAAGTGGTGGAACTTGCACTACTGCTGACTGACTAAATACTTTTTTGCCCCACTGTATATACACACACATACACACACACTAGATGGTGGCCCGATGAAAATACATCGGGTATTCTAGAGTATGCATGTCCACGTAGTATATTGCCGAGGCACGTAGTATATTGCCGAGGCACGTAGTATATTGCCCAGCCACGTAGTATACAGCACAGAGCCACGTAGTATACAGCACAGAGCCACGTAGGATATTGCCTAGCCAGGTATGTCAGCGGTTAAAAAAAACACAAAAAAACACATACTCACCTTGCGATCCGAGATCTCCTTGTAGTTCTGCCGCCTGTGCGAGGTACAGGTGGCAGCTTCCGGTCCCAGCCTGCTCGTGCAGGGCCTATGATGACGTTGGTCACATGACCGTGACGTCACGGCAGGTCCTTCTGCCAGACGATCTGTGGCAACGGAACGCGGCGGTTGTATCGCGCGGAGCGGGAAAGGCGGCGTAGGAGAGTATGTAATCGTTTTTTTTTTTTTATTATTATTTTTAACATTAGATGTTTTTACTATTGGCACTGCATAGGCCGCGTCAATAGTAAAAAACTTGGTCACACAGGGTTAATAGCAGCGGTAAAGGAGTGCGTTACCCGCGGCATAACGCAGTCCGTTACCGTGGGCATTAACCCTGTGTGAGCGGAGGGGTGTATGCGGGCGCCGGGCAGTTAGTGCGGGGAGTAAGGAGCGGCCATTTTCTTCTGGACTCTGCGTGTCGCTGATTGGTCGCGGCAGCCATGACAGGCAGCTGCCGAGACCAATCAGCGAACAAATAAGCGTGACAGAAGGACAGACAGACGGAAGTACCCCTTAGGCAAATATATATATACTAGCTATTGAACCCGTTCTACGCCCGGGTGGCGAGCATTTATATTGGTATATGGCACCCATCCTGCGTCCCCATCCTGTCATGTGCTGCACCCATCCTACGTCCCCATCCTGTCATGTGCTGCTCCATCCTGCGTCCCCATCCTGTCATGTGCTGCACCCATCCTGCGTCCCCATCCTGTCATGTGCTGCACCCATCCTGCGTCCCCATCCTGTCATGTGCTGCACCCATCCTGCGTCCCCATCCTGGTATGTGCTGCACCCATCCTACGTCCCCATTCTGCGTCCCCATCCTGGTATGTGCTGCAACCATCCTGCGTCCCCATCCTGGTATGTGCTGCAACCATCCTGCGTCCCCATCCTGGTATGTGCTGCAACCATCCTGCATCTCCATCCAGCGTCCCCATCCTGGTATGTGTTGCAACCATCCTGCGTCCCCATCCTGGTATGTGCTGCAACCATCCTGCGTCCCCATCCTGGTATGTGCTGCAACCATCCTGCGTCCCCATCCTGCATCCCCATCCTGGTATGTGCTGCAACCATCCTGCGTCTCCATCCAGCGTCCCCATCCTGTCATGTGCTGCACCCATCCTGCGTCCCCATCCTGTCATGTGCTGCACCCATCCTGCGTCCCCATCCTGTCATGTGCTGCACCCATCCTGCGTCCCCATCCTGTCATGTGCTGCACCCATCCTGCGTCCCCATCCTGTCATGTGCTGCACCCATCCTGTGCCCCATCCTGTCATGTGCTGCACCCATCCTGTGCCCCCATCCTGTCATGTGCTGCACCCATCCTGCGTCCCCATCCTGGTATGTGCTGCACCCATCCTGCGTCCCCATCCTGTCATGTGCTGCACCCATCCTGCGTCCCCATCCTGGTATGTGCTGCACCCATCCTGCGTCCCCATCCTGCATCCCCATCCTGTCATGTGCTGCACCCATCCTGCGTCCCCATCCTGTCATGTGCTGCACCCATCCTGCGCCCCCATCCTGTCATGTGCTGCACCCATCCTGCATCCCCATCCTGGTATGTGCTGCACCCATCCTGCGTCCCCATCCTGCATCCCCATCCTGTCATGTGCTGCACCCATCCTGCGTCCCCATCCTATCATGTGCTGCACCCATCCTGCGCCCCCATCCTGTCATGTGCTGCACCCATCCTGCGTCCCCATCCTGTCATGTGCTGCACCCATCCTGCGTCCCCATCCTGTCATGTGCTGCACCCATCCCATCCTGCGTCCCCATCCTGTCATGTGTTGCACCCATCCTGCGCCCCCATCCTGTCATGTGCTGCACCTGTCGGGGTCGTCACGACAATACCCTTCATCCACCAGTCATTCCAAATCAGATTAAAAGCATTGGTACCGGATAAGAATGAGTCAGACAAAATGCTGGTTCAAACTCATTGCATGCTCGTGTGTAACGTCACAGCAACTACTGAACTTTATTTTGTAATACACAACACTACATGATCTATTGGGGGAAGGTGTGCAGAGGGCGGGGATATGCAGGGGTTAAGCAATGTATCTAGTATTCAGTCCTTCTGGTTGGCTCTGACATCATCTGATGAATCTTCCTTTGTCCACATCTTGTCCACATCGCTTTAAGTATCATTTCCAGAGAAATGATACTTGTCCTTCTGGAATGTGTAACTTGCTTCTTCAGCAGGGCGAATCTGGGGCAAAGGTGAATACTGGCAGCCATCTTAAATACAATTACATATGCATTAGCAAGCGAAGGGGAAAAACTTATTGTTTCACAGCATAAGAATATATAAAAATACAAAAGTGTATAATGACACATATTTTTACCTTGACACACCCATCCTGCGTCCCCATCCTGGTATATGCTGCACCCATCCTGCGTCCCCATCCTGTGATGTGCTGCACCCATCCTGCGTCCCCATCCTGGTATGTGCTGCACCCATCCTACGTTCCCATCCTGTCATGTGCTGCACCCATCCTGCGTCCCCATCCTGTCATGTGCTGCACCCATCCTGCGTCCCCATCCTGGTATGTGCTGCACCCATCCTGCGTCCCCATCCTGGTATGTGCTGCACCCATCCTGCGTCCCCATCCTGGTATTTGCTGCAACCATCCTGCGTCCCCATCCTGGTATGTGCTGCACCCATCCTACGTCCCCATCCTGTCATGTGCTGCACCCATCCTGCGTCCCCATCCTGTCATGTGCTGCACCCATCCTGCGTCCCCATCCTGTCATGTGCTGCACCCATACTGGTATGTGCTGCACCCATCCTGCGTCCCCATCCTGTCATGTGCTGCACCCATCCTGCGTCCCCATCCTGTCATGTGCTGCACCCATCCTGCGTCCCCATCCTGGTATGTGCTGCACCCATCCTGCGTCCCCATCCTGGTATGTGCTGCACCCATCCTGCGTCCCCATCCTGGTATTTGCTGCAACCATCCTGCGTCCCCATCCTGGTATGTGCTGCAACCATCCTGCGTCACCATCCTGGTATGTGCTGCAACCATCCTGCGTCTCCATCCAGCGTCCCCATCCTGGTATGTGCTGCAACCATCCTGCGTCCCCATCCTGGTATGTGCTGCAACCATCCTGCGTCCCCATCCTGGTATGTGCTGCAACCATCCTGCGTCCCCATCCTGGTATGTGCTGCAACCATCCTGCGTCTCCATCCAGCGTCCCCATCCTGGTATGTGCTGCAACCATCCTGCGTCCCCATCCTGGTATGTGCTGCAACCATCCTGCGTCTCCATCCAGCGTCCCCATCCTGGTATGTGCTGCAACCATCCTGCGTCCCCATCCTGTTATGTGCTGCACCCATCCAGCGTCCCCATCCTGGCATGTGCTGCAACCATCCTGCGTCCACATCCTGGTATGTGCTGCAACCATCCTGCGTCACCATCCTGGTATGTGCTGCAACCATCCTGCGTCTCCATCCAGCGTCCCCATCCTGGTATGTGCTGCAACCATCCTGCGTCCCCATCCTGGTATGTGCTGCAACCATCCTGCGTCCCCATCCTGGTATGTGCTGCAACCATCCTGCGTCCCCATCCTGGTATGTGCTGCAACCATCCTGCGTCTCCATCCAGCGTCCCCATCCTGGTATGTGCTGCAACCATCCTGCGTCCCCATCCTGGTATGTGCTGCAACCATCCTGCGTCTCCATCCAGCGTCCCCATCCTGGTATGTGCTGCAACCATCCTGCGTCCCCATCCTGTTATGTGCTGCACCCATCCAGCGTCCCCATCCTGGCATGTGCTGCAACCATCCTGCGTCCACATCCTGGTATGTGCTGCAACCATCCTGCGTCCCCATCCTGGTATGTGCTGCAACCATCCTGCGTCCCCATCCTGGTATGTGCTGCAACCATCCTGCGTCCCCATCCTGTCATGTGCTGCACCCATCCTGCGTCCCCATCCTGTCATGTGCTGCACCCATCCTGCGTCCCCATCCTGTCATGTGCTGCACCCATCCTGCGCCCCCATCCTGTCATGTGCTGCACCCATCCAGCGTCCCCATCCTGTCATGTGCTGCAACCATCCTGCGTCTCCATCCAGCGTCCCCATCCTGGTATGTGCTGCAACCATCCTGCGTCCCCATCCTGGTATGTGCTGCAACCATCCTGCGTCCCCATCCTGGTATGTGCTGCAACCATCCTGCGTCCCCATCCTGGTATGTGCTGCAACCATCCTGCGTCTCCATCCAGCGTCCCCATCCTGGTATGTGCTGCAACCATCCTGCGTCCCCATCCTGGTATGTGCTGCAACCATCCTGCGTCTCCATCCAGCGTCCCCATCCTGGTATGTGCTGCAACCATCCTGCGTCCCCATCCTGTCATGTGCTGCACCCATCCAGCGTCCCCATCCTGGCATGTGCTGCAACCATCCTGCGTCCACATCCTGGTATGTGCTGCAACCATCCTGCGTCCCCATCCTGGTATGTGCTGCAACCATCCTGCGTCCCCATCCTGGTATGTGCTGCAACCATCCTGCGTCCCCATCCTGTCATGTGCTGCACCCATCCTGCGTCCCCATCCTGTCATGTGCTGCACCCATCCTGTGTCCCCATCCTGTCATGTGCTGCACCCATCCTGCGCCCCCATCCTGTCATGTGCTGCACCCATCCAGCGTCCCCATCCTGGTATGTGCTGCAACCATCCTGCGTCCCCATCCTGGTTTGTGCTGCAACCATCCTGCGTCCCCATCCTGGTATGTGCTGCAACCATCCTGCGTCCCCATCCTGGTATGTGCTGCAACCATCCTGCGTCTCCATCCAGCGTCCCCATCCTGGTATGTGCTGCAACCATCCTGCGAACACATCCTAGTATGTGCTGCAACCATCCTGCGTCCCCATCCTGGTATGTGCTGCAACCATCCTGCGTCCCCATCCTGGTATGTGCTGCAACCATCCTGCGTCTCCATCCAGCGTCCCCATCCTGGTATGTGCTGCAACCATCCTGCGAACACATCCTAGTATGTGCTGCAACCATCCTGCGTCCCCATCCTGGTATGTGCTGCAACCATCCTGCGTCTCCATCCAGCGTCCCCATCCTGGTATGTGCTGCAACCATCCTGCGTCCCCATCCTGGTATGTGCTGCAACCATCCTGCGTCCCCATCCTGGTATGTGCTGCAACCATCCTGCGTCCCCATCCTGGTATGTGCTGCAACCATCCTGCGTCCCCATCCTGGTATGTGCTGCAACCATCCTGCGAACACATCCTAGTATGTGCTGCAACCATCCTGCGTCTCCATCCAGCGTCCCCATCCTGGTATGTGCTGCAACCATCCTGCGAACACATCCTAGTATGTGCTGCAACCATCCTGCGTCCCCATCCTGGTATGTGCTGCAACCATCCTGCGTCCCCATCCTGGTATGTGCTGCAACCATCCTGCGTCTCCATCCAGCGTCCCCATCCTGGTATGTGCTGCAACCATCCTGCGAACACATCCTAGTATGTGCTGCAACCATCCTGCGTCCCCATCCTGGTATGTGCTGCAACCATCCTGCGTCCCCATCCTGGTATGTGCTGCAACCATCCTGCGTCCCCATCCTGGTATGTGCTGCAACCATCCTGCGTCCCCATCCTGGTATGTGCTGCAACCATCCTGCGTCTCCATCCAGCGTCCCCATCCTGGTATGTGCTGCAACCATCCTGCGTCCCCATCCTGGTATGTGCTGCAACCATCCTGCGTCCCCATCCTGGTATGTGCTGCAACCATCCTGCGTCCCCATCCTGGTATGTGCTGCAACCATCCTGCGTCCCCATCCTGGTATGTGCTGCAACCATCCTGCGTCTCCATCCAGCGTCCCCATCCTGGTATGTGCTGCAACCATCCTGCGTCCCCATCCTGTCATGTGCTGCACCCATCCAGCGTCCCCATCCTGGTATGTGCTGCAACCATCCTGCGTCCCCATCCTGGTATGTGCTGCAACCATCCTGCGTCTCCATCCAGCGTCCCCATCCTGGTATGTGCTGCAACCATCCTGCGTCCCCATCCTGTCATGTGCTGCACCCATCCAGCGTCCCCATCCTGGCATGTGCTGCAACCATCCTGCGTCCCCATCCTGGTATGTGCTGCAACCATCCTGCGTCCCCATCCTGGTATGTGCTGCAACCATCCTGCGTCTCCATCCAGCGTCCCCATCCTGGTATGTTCTGCAACCATCCTGCGAACACATCCTAGTATGTGCTGCAACCATCCTGCGTCCCCATCCTGGTATGTGCTGCAACCATCCTGCGTCCCCATCCTGGTATGTGCTGCAACTATCCTGCGTCTCCATCCAGCGTCCCCATCCTGGTATGTGCTGCAACCATCCTGCGAACACATCCTAGTATGTGCTGCAACCATCCTGCGTCCCCATCCTGGTATGTGCTGCAACCATCCTGCGTCCCCATCCTGGTATGTGCTGCAACCATCCTGCGTCCCCATCCTGGTATGTGCTGCAACCATCCTGCGTCTCCATCCAGCGTCCCCATCCTGGTATGTGCTGCAACCATCCTGCGTCCCCATCCTGGTATGTGCTGCAACCATCCTGCGTCCCCATCCTGGTATGTGCTGCAACCATCCTGCGTCCTCATCCTGGTATGTGCTGCAACCATCCTGCGTCCCCATCCTGGTATGTGCTGCAACCATCCTGCGTCTCCATCCAGCGTCCCCATCCTGGTATGTGCTGCAACCATCCTGCGTCCCCATCCTGTCATGTGCTGCACCCATCCAGCGTCCCCATCCTGGTATGTGCTGCAACCATCCTGCGTCCCCATCCTGGTATGTACTGCAACCATCCTGCGTCCCCATCCTGTCATGTGCTGCACCCATCCAGCGTCCCCATCCTGGCATGTGCTGCAACCATCCTGCGTCCACATCCTGGTATGTGCTGCAACCATCCTGCGTCCCCATCCTGGTATGTGCTGCAACCATCCTGCATCCCCATCCTGTCATGTGCTGCACCCATCCAGCGTCCCCATCCTGGCATGTGCTGCAACCATCCTGCGTCCCCATCCTGGTATGTGCTGCAACCATCCTGCGTCCCCATCCTGGTATGTGCTGCAACCATCCTGCGTCTCCATCCAGCGTCCCCATCCTGGTATGTGCTGCAACCATCCTGCGTCCCCATCCTGTCATGTGCTGCACCCATCCAGGTATGTGCTGCAACCATCCTGCGTCCCCATCCTGGTATGTGCTGCAACCATCCTGCGTCTCCATCCAGCGTCCCTATCCTGGTATGTGCTGCAACCATCCTGCGTCCCCATCCTGTCATGTGCTGCACCCATCCAGCGTCCCCATCCTGCCATGTGCTGCAACCATCCTGCGTCCACATCCTGGTATGTTCTGCAACCATCCTGCGTCCCCATCCTGGTATGTGCTGCAACCATCCTGCGTCCCCATCCTGTCATGTGCTGCACCCATCCAGCGTCCCCATCCTGGCATGTGCTGCAACCATCCTGCGTCCCCATCCTGGTATGTGCTGCAACCATCCTGCGAACACATCCTAGTATGTGCTGCAACCATCCTGCGTCTCCATCCAGCGTCCCCATCCTGGTATGTGCTGCAACCATCCTGCGAACACATCCTAGTATGTGCTGCAACCATCCTGCGTCCCCATCCTGGTATGTGCTGCAACCATCCTGCGTCCCCATCCTGGTATGTACTGCAACCATCCTGCGTCTCCATCCAGCGTCCCCATCCTGGTATGTGCTGCAACCATCCTGCGAACACATCCTAGTATGTGCTGCAACCATCCTGCGTCCCCATCCTGGTATGTGCTGCAACCATCCTGCGTCCCCATCCTGGTATGTGCTGCAACCATCCTGCGTCCCCATCCTGGTATGTGCTGCAACCATCCTGCGTCTCCATCCAGCGTCCCCATCCTGGTATGTGCTGCAACCATCCTGCGTCCCCATCCTGGTATGTGCTGCAACCATCCTGCGTCCCCATCCTGGTATGTGCTGCAACCATCCTGCGTCCCCATCCTGGTATGTGCTGCAACCATCCTGCGTCCCCATCCTGGTATGTGCTGCAACCATCCTGCGTCTCCATCCAGCGTCCCCATCCTGGTATGTGCTGCAACCATCCTGCGTCCCCATCCTGTCATGTGCTGCACCCATCCAGCGTACCCATCCTGGTATGTGCTGCAACCATCCTGCGTCCCCATCCTGGTATGTGCTGCAACCATCCTGCGTCCCCATCCTGTCATGTGCTGCACCCATCCTGCGTCCCCATCCTGTCATGTGCTGCACCCATCCTGCGTCCCCATCCTGTCATGTGCTGCACCCATCCTGCGTCCCCATCCTGTCATGTGCTGCACCCATCCTGCGCCGCCATCCTGTCATGTGCTGCACCCATCCAGCGTCCCCATCCTGTCATGTGCTGCACCCATCCGGGAGCCTGAGCAGGCGGGGACACCGGCGCGCTGTGGGGGTCAGGTGCCGGTATCGCCGCCAGCTCAGGCCCCCCAGCACTTGCTATACTCACCTGTCTGTCCCGTTCCAGCGCTGCGCGCCGCCATCTTCCTGGTCTCCTGGCTGTGACTGTTCAGTCAGAGGGCGGCGCTGGCGCACATTAAGCACGTCATCGCGCCCTCTGAACTGAAGGTCACAGGCCGAAGACCGGGAAGATGGAGGCGCTCAGCGGTGGAACGCAGGACAGGTGAATATGGCCAATACTCACCCTCCTGGCGGTCCTTGCTTCTCGCTTGGAGATCGCGGTGTGCGTTCAGTGTGAACGAATACCGCGATCTCCCGGGAGCGTCACTCTGTGAGGCCCACACTGCGCCGGCGCAGTCTATAAAGGCTTCGGACAGAGTGACGCTCCCAGCGTTATATTATAGATATATGTATATATTTTTTTTTAAAGTTTAATAACCCCTTTCTTTCTCAAAGGAAAAAGGGTTAAATTCATACTAGGGAAGTACATATACACACACATACATACATATACACACACACATCTCCGGAGATCCGTCGCCTTACGTGGCATTTTTCCCTTTAGCAATATGGCGCTGCGGTCTTCATGGCGATTCTGCGCAATCGCGAACCTGTGCACTATGGGTCTTTGACATGGACGTCATGGACATGCGCAGTTAGCGTGCTAGGACGCCGAAGACCGAGCCGCACATGAGAAAATAATTTATGTGTAAGTCCTTTGCAAATGATTTCTGGGATGGGGACACCTGATTTTTTTAAATTATTAAATTACCTATTAAGTATATTTACGGAATATGTAATATATTATGTTCACTGATGATGAAGTTAGAGAGGTCACCGTCATTCACATTGATGCAGTTTTTTATGTCTTGTTAGTATATATATATTTTATAAGTAGTTATAATATTACACATAATGAATTTTATAATTGGATATGTATGTGTTTTATATAAAAGGCTGTTCACTCATGTGCTCACCGCTTGAAAAAGGATTTTGTATCCGAAACGTTGCCATGCCGTTCAGGCAATAAAGTCCACTCTTTTCTATTTATTTTTGTGCTGCTTTTCATTTTTTTGATACTATCCTTGGAGGCTTTTGGACTGCTGGTTCGGAAAGCTCTGCGGATGCTATATATTATATATATATATATATATATATATATATATATATATATATATATATATATATACACGCGCATATATACACACACACACACATACACACATACGTACTAGATGGTTCCTAACGCATCGGGTATTCTAGAATATGTATGTCCACGTAGTATATTGCCCAGCCACGTAGTATATTGCGCAGTGTGTGTATATATATATATATATATAATCATATTTCTTGTTAGTATACCCTTTTTTGCTCATATTTTTTTCATCACCACTTCATCTCTCTCGTAGAGGACTTTAGTCCTTTTTAAATTATTTTTATCCCTGTATTTGCAGATCTGTTTTGTAATTTGTGTTTCCCATTGGCGTTTTAGAAATGTATGTAATTAATTGTTCAATAAAGATTTTTGTACTTTCTTAAAAAATAATAGGCATTTGATTCCGGATATTCGTAGCTACCCATTTAATTTTGGAAGTGCCATCAATAGCTAGGCCATTTTTTCTTTTGGTTGTAAAAAACGTTTACGTTTGTGAGTGCAATGTGGAAATGTTCACAGGGTATGAAGACTTTCAAGGCACAGTGTATGAAACATGAAAATGTAAATCTCACCCCACACATCACATGGACCCCTGTAAGACCCCCACCCAGAGTCACGGGTACACAGGACCAGACCAAAAAGAAAAACAGCTAATTTGTGCATCCAAAATGGTTTATTTCAAGGCAAAAGTCATTCGAGGCAGCGGCAGCACAGCCATGAACGAAAAGTCCTGAGAGCTATAGAGTGATTGCCCAATCCCATCTGCCCATCCCCAACAGCAGCGGTAACTACAATAACTTAATAAATATTTGGTTTACATGGAACCCGTCAGCATGGATGTCGGCGATTCCCCTGCAGGCGGTGCCCGGTACAGACATTCAGGTCCTGGCTTTCTGGTGGCTGTTAGAGGACAATCTCCTGCGTTTTAGAGGTAATGCTCTTCCGCCTCTGCAGCCACAGGAACCACCATTCACATTTCTGGTTTCCTTTCCCTTTTTCTACATGTGCCTGGACCCATCGTTGCGCCTGAGGAAGGTTTATTGCTCCATGCTCTACACGGCCCCACTCAGGCTTTGGCAGCTTTTGCTCAGCCCATCTGTTCGGCTCATGTCCATTTCCAGAAAATCTTCAGGCATTTCCTGTGTTCCTTGACAGAGAAGTGGTAGCTTTCTCTTGCACAGTCCTGTCCTGCATGGCCTCACCAGGGCCAAAAAAAAGGCCCCTATCGCCATGCCAACAGCACAGGAGTAGAATGCAAAACCATAGTTGTGTGTCCAGTCCACCAGCACTCCTGTAAGAGAGAAAGAGAACCATTAATGGTCATATCACAGGGACCTACAGCCACAGCGATCTACAACCACTTCCCTAATCACTAGTCCATAAACACCCGGGCCAGAATAAGCGAGAGCACCATTAATGGTAATGTCACAGGGACCTACAGCCACAGGGATCTACAGCCAAATCCCAAATCACTAGTCCATAAACACCCAGGCCAGAATAAGCAAGAGCGCCATTAATGGTCGTGGCACAGGGACCTACAGCCATTTCCCTAATCACTAGTCCATAAACACCCAGGCCAGAATAAGCGAGAGCACCATTAATTGTCATGGCACAGGGATCTACAGCCACAGCGATCTACAGCCACTTCCCTAATCACTAGTCCATAAACACTCGGGCCAGAATAAGTGAGAGCGCCATTAATGGTCGTGTCACAGGGACCTACAGCCACAGCGATCTACAGCCACTTCCCTAATCACTAGTCCATTAACACCCAGGCCAGAATAAGTGAGAGCACCCTAATAGTCGTGTCACAAAGATCTACAGACACATCTCCAATCACCAGTCCATTAACACCCCGGCCAGAATAAGTGAGAGCACCATTAATGGTCCTGTCACAAAGATGGCCCTAATCACTAGTCCATTAACATTCAGGCCTGAATAAGTGAGACTGACGGTGTGATATGTTATGTGGGTATCATTTTGTGTATATTTATACTTTACTGATTTTCATAGTGTTCTCTTGTTGCCCTGTATCATTCCCTGTAATCCCCATATTGTCTAGTATCTCAATTACCTTCCAAAAGGCTGATAATTGGATTAGCTCACTTAAGGTACCGTCACATTTAGCGACGCTGCAGCGATCCAGAGCGCTGCAGCGTCGCTGTTTGGTCGCTGTCACACAGACAGCTCTCCAGTGACCAACGATGCCGGTCCCCTGGTAACCAGGGTAAACATCGGGTTACTAAGCGCAGGGCCACGCTTAGTAACCCGATATTTACCCTTGTTACCAGCGTAAACCTAAAAAAAACAAACACTACATACTTACCTTCCGCTGTCTGTCCTGTTGTGAATTCTGTGGCAGAGCTCCCTCCTGTGGTCACAAGTGGTACTTC
Organism: Ranitomeya imitator; assembly: GCF_032444005.1. Lineage (NCBI taxonomy): Eukaryota > Metazoa > Chordata > Amphibia > Anura > Dendrobatidae > Ranitomeya > Ranitomeya imitator. The sequence goes on from NC_091283.1 coordinate 230,181,317, forward strand.
GGCTGATTCTCTCTGTGAGCTTCCGTTGGTGGAGGAGAGTGGTACTGCGGCTTCTGAGTTTCCTTCCTCAGGTGATGTGGTGAAGTTGTTAGGTGCTGCTCTATTTAACTCCACCTAGTGCTTTGATCCTGGCCTCCAGTCAATGTTCTAGTATTGGACCTGTTTCCTCCTGGATCGTTCCTGTCGCCTACTGCTCTGCATAGCCAAGTTCCGCTTTTGTTGTTTTGTTTACTGCTTTTTTCTGTCCAGCTTGCTTATTTGTTTTTTTTCTTGCTTGCTGGAAGCTCTGGGACGCAGAGGGTGTACCTCCGTGCCGTTAGTTCGGTACGGAGGGTCTTTTTGCCCCTTTGCGTGGTTGTTTGTAGGGTTTTGTGTTGACCGCAAAGTTACCTTTCCTATCCTCGCTCTGTTTAGTAAGTCGGGCCTCACTTTGCTAAATCTATTTCATCTCTACGTTTGTCTTTTCATCTTAACTCACAGTCATTATATGTGGGGGCTGCCTTTTCCTTTGGGGTATTTCTCTGAGGCAAGGTAGGCTTATTTTCTATCTTCAGGCTAGCTAGTTTCTCAGGCTGTGCCGAGTTGCATAGGGAGCGTTAGGCGCAATCCACGGCTGCCTCTAGTGTGGTTGGAGAGGATTAGGGATTGCGGTCAGCAGAGTTCCCACGTCTCAGAGCTCGTTCTATGTTTTTGGGTTATTGCCTGATCACTGTATGTGCTCTGACTTCTATGTCCATTGTGGTACTGAATTACCTCATCATAACACTGTCCTCCGGCGGTGTGCTTCTCTGCACTGACTGAGCGCCAGCCGGAAAGCACAGCGGTGACGTCACCGCTGTGCTCTGCTTTCCGGCTGGCCGGCGCTCACAGTGCAGAGAAGCACAGCGCCGGAGGACAGACAGCGGAAGGTAAGTATCTAGTGTTTATTTTTTTACATTTACTCTGGTAACCAGGGTAAACATCAGGTTACTAAGCGCGGCCCTGCGCTTAGTAACCCTATGTTTACCCTGGTTACCAATGAAGACATCGCTGAATCGGCGTCACACACGCCGATTCAGCGATGTCTGCAGGAGGTCCAGCGACGAAATAAAGTTCTGGAATTTCTGCTCCAACCAACGATGGCACAGCAGGATCCTGATCGCTGCTGCCTGTCAAACTCAACTATATCGCTAGCCAGGACGCTGCAACATCATGGATCGCTAGCGATATCGTTCAGTGTGAAGGTACCTTTACTGTCTGCAGCCTGACTGTATCTATGCCTCTTGATGACCCCCTGTAGTGCCTTAATCCCTGAGGCACCTTTGTCAGGTCTGGGAGGTCTGAAAACCACCTCAACCTGTCTGACAGCCCCTGGAGATAAGGAGGGGGCTGGGGAGGACAGGAGCTGGGAAGTCAGTTCCTGTGTGGGGAGGATGGTGTGAACACAGCAAATCAGAGAGAAAGGGAAGCATATGGATTTTTTATCCTCTGTCTGCTGGATTATTGGACTCATCTCCTTGGACATATTATTCTGTTACTGAATTGCATTCGTGTTCTGGACTATTGTATCCTCAGTGTGGTGGACTGTTTATGGACCTTTTAGTTTTGCCTATAATAAAGGTCTTGGGATTGCTCACACTTCCCTCGCTCTGTTGATTGTGTGGTATCGGAGAAGGACGCCGTGACAATTGTTGGCAGCGGTGGGATCAACAGAGTAACTAAATGGAGAACCATCCACAGAGTGAGTACAGAAATTGGACTGTATCCAGTTTACAGGAGAGAGCCAGAAACCTGGGCCTGAACTACCAGGGACTGACTAAAGAAGCCTTAATTGACCTACTGGTGGGTGCTAGCCCGGCCACCTCCTCCCAGATGTCTGAAGGACAGGCACTGGAGACAGGGATCCCCACCCCAAAAAGCCAGTGGTTGTGTGGTACGAAGAAGAGATGGCGGTTCTGGGCCCAGGTGTCTCTCAGGAGTATAAGGAGGTGGCTGCCCGCCGGGCACAGCGGAGACAAGAAGCAATGGAGCTTGATAGAGGGAGTAATGCAATGTGGAGTGTAAACGCAACGATCCGGGAGCCTGTACGGATCACCCGGACAGAGTTTAAGCCATTTGATGAGGTTTCCGGAGTTGTGGAGGGGTTCTTCAGCAGTGTGCTGTGATGGAGGTGCCCCACTCTGGCTCGATGCGTTTGTTAGTGGGAGTCCTGAACGGAAGCATGGCGGAGGCTTACCGAACCATTAACTCACAGTGGAATCGGGATTATAACTTTGTAAAGCGGACTATCCTGGATTACCATGCTATCACCCCAGACTCATATAGGGCCAAGTTCCGAGACCTCCCTTGCACCACGGGGGGGGGGGGGGGGGGGGGGGAAATCGTTTGGGATATATGCACATAAGATGTCTCAGGCATGTCGGAGATGGCTAGAAGCAGAATACGCCTTTACTGTGGAAGAGGTTATACAGGCGTTCCTTATAGAACAATTTTGTGCCAAGTGCCACACAGAGGTACGGGAATGGGTCCGGGAGCGCACGCCGTGTACCGTGGATAGAGCTGAGCCCTGGCCGATGAAGCCCTTACTATCCGACTGCAATGGAGGAGGCTTCTGGACAATAAACCACGGCCTGCTCCCGCTTCCCGTCCCCCTCTGATTATATCTGCCCTTCCACCTAGTCGCAAGCCGATGACAATCAAGCCTCACCATCCTGGGCCCCAACAGTTCCGACCACCATCTGGGGGTATCACAGAGAGGAGATGTAATGGATGTGGGCAACCTGGACAGTTGCAGTCTGGCTGTCCCTCAAGGATTCGGAGGGAGCCCCACGCAGCCCCGCCTCATCCAGTGCATCTTGTGCACCCCATCCCTCCCGAGAAAGAGCTACCACCACCCCCACCAAAGTGGACTACTGACGACGGCACCATAGATACCCCTCCTAGAGTGTACAGACTCAGGCCTTTGTCCTTTAGCTACCCAAAGCAATGGCAACGCAACCTGCAGGAGGTCTTAATTGATGGATACAAAAGTGTCAGGATTTAGAGACACGGGGGCATTCCTGACTATCGCTGACCCCCGTGTGGTGCGACCTGAGGCAATTCACCAGGGCCCGGGAATTCCCATTGTCCTGGCAGGGGGTGCCCGCAAATATATACAGCGAGCGTTGGTGCATTTCGATTATGGTTTTGGAGAAAAACTGTGTTGGATAGGAGTTATGGGAGGATTTCCTGCAGATATCCTCCTTGCGAACGATATTGGTGAGTTACAAAGTCATTCTGTGGGCCCAGTCACCCGACTACAGGCCCTTCAAGCATCTCGCCAGCTGGACCTCACCGGGGAGCAATCTGTTTGGCCAGAAGGTTTGTGGGCCTCTCATTCTTCTGAAAGAACAATTGGAGTGAGATATTGCAGACATTGGAACGCCTATCATTCCCCATGTTCTAGAGTTCAGAGACCGTCTCACCCAGCTAGCTACCTTGGCTATTGAACATCAGCGAATAACCCAGTCCAGTCAAAAAACCTGGTATGACTAACGCCAGGACCCAGGAATTTATGGAAGGACAACAAGTGCCCATAATTATTGCAACCCCCGCCACTGTACAAGGAACTATAAACAGTGGAGCAATGTGGACTAACGTGAGCAGGCCAGAGGTCTGTGCAGACCTCATGGCGTGCTTACTTATTAGGAGGGGGGAGAGGTTGTGATATGTTATGTGGGTATCATTTTGTGTATATTTATACTTTACTGATTTTCATAGTGTTCTCTTGTTGCCCTGTATCATTCCGTGTATTCCCCATATTGTCTAGTGTCTCAATTACCTTCTAAAAGGCTGATAATTGGATTAGCTCACTGTCTGCAGCCTGACTGTATCTATGCCTCTTGATGACCCCCTGTAGTGCCTTAATCCCAGAGGCACCTTTGTCAGGTCTGGGAGGTCTGAAAACCACCTCAACCTGTCTGACAGCCCCTGGGGATAAGGAGGGGGCTGGGGAGGACAGGAGCTAGGAAGTCAGTCGCTGTGTGGAGAGGATGGTGTGAACACAGCCCGTCAGAGAGAAAGGGAAGCATATGGATTTTTTATCCTCTGCTGGATTATTGGACTTGTCTCCTTGGACATTTTATCCTGTTACGGAATTGCATTCGTGTTCTGGACTATTGTATCCTCGTGGGGTGGATTGTTTATGGACCTTTTAGTTTTGCCTATAATAAAGGTCTTGGGATTGTTCACACTTCCCTCGCTCTGTTGATTGTCACGGGGTCCTTCTCTGATACCACACAGAGACCATCATTAATGGTCCTGTCAGAGACCTACAGCCACATCCCTAATCACTAGTTCATAAACACCCAGGCCAGAATAAGCGAGACCACCATTAATGGTCGTGTCAGAGACCTACAGACACGTCCTAATCATTAGTCCATTAACACCTAGGCCAGAATAAGGGAAAGCACCATAATGGTCGGGTCACAAGGATCTACAGACACATCCCTAATCACTAGTCCTTGAACACCCGGGCCACAATAAGTGAGAGCACTACAATGGTCGTGTCACAAAGACCTAGAGACACGTCCCTAAGCACTAGTCCATTTACACCCCAGGCCAGAATAAGAGCACACCATAATGGTCATGTCGCAGAGACCTACAGACACATCCTTAAGCACTAGTCCATTAACACCCCGGCCACAAGTGAGAGGACCATTAATGGTCAGGTCACAGTCATACAGCCATGTCCCTAATCACTAGTCCATTAACACTCAGGCAAGAATAAGTGAGAGCACCATAATGGTCGTGTCACAAGATCTACAGACAAGTCCCTAATCACCAGTCCATTAACACCCCGGCCAGAATAAGCGAGACCACCATAATGGTCACAGAGTCCTACAGCCACATCCCTAGTAATTAGTCCATTTACACCCCGGCCAGAATAAAAGCACACCAGTCATGTCACACAGAGCTAAAGCCACGTCCCCACTTACCCCAGTTCATCTCACATTACAGCCCAATAGAGGTAGCAAAGAGTTTCTGGCAAAGTTCATCTGAAACCCTAGATCAGAATGTTATCCTTGACGGGGACAGGGCATCAGACTTGGCCTTACCTCTGCACTATGCTGACCGTCCACTTGTCTTATGAGCAGTAAGTTAGAGCAGCTTGTTGATGCCAAAGCTAAATGCTGGGGAACGCCTGGGCAGCTCTACACCCTCACGTAGGTCCTCATCCTGCATCTGAGGATGCACAGGCGGAGGAGCTGTGTGTAGTGTCTATCTCCTGGGGAGCCCCTACACCTTTGAGACATTTACATACTATCTTTGACACCCTGTTCTACTACCTGGCCTCCCCAAATACCCTACAGTTAGTTGGGATCCTGGAGGTCCCATGGAATATTATGTCAGGGCTTAGGGTGGTCACTTCTATAAATCAGGATGGCGTAACAGAGCCCCCCATGATCAGACCTTTGGTTAGTCTCATTTGTATTGTAAATAGAGAATAAGTAAAGGGGCACACAGATTGAGAGGCAGTGCTAGTGCCACCTGCTTGATTAACAATCCATGTTCCTACCTCCAATTGGGGGTCCGGCCAGCCCTGCCACGCTCTGAATGAACACGTAGACTCCCACACCAGACGACATCTTCTCAATTCCTACAATGTCTTCTTCAGCCACCAGAGGAATATGTGTGCCAGTCACTGTACCCAACATGCAGCCAAAAAACATGCTACACACCATCAGACCCCAGAAAGTGCAGGCAAAGGGGAAAGCAATTAAGGAGAGGCACAGCAGCACAACAAAGATGAGTTCAATATAGATTTTGCGGATGGGTTTCTTATTCAGCAGCCAGCCAGCACCGATCCTCCCAAACACTTCAGCGATGGCCATAGCGGACAACATATATGCCGACGAGTCCTTGTCTATGCCCAGGCTTAGACTGAGAGGGATTATATACAGCGATGGAGCAAAGAACCCCAGGGTGGCAAAGAGTCCAAAAAGTGCATAGCATACAAAACTAGAATTTCTTAAGACAGAAAAGTCTAGAAGAGGAGGCGCCTTGTCTGAGGTCACCTGTCCGGCCATCTCTTGTGTCTCTTCTTCACTCTTCCTGTCGACTTTCACATTGTATGGGACATTTTTAGGTGAGGTAGAGACTTCGACTCCAGAATCTATGGAATCTAAAGAGGTGAGGGTCTGCTCGTTCTCCAACATGAAGGTGTTCTCCAGGTTTTCAGGCTTTGGAAGTTTCTTAGTTTCTTCTTGGGGCTTGATGACTATTGGTCGAAGTAAAGCACCACATACGACGATGTTCAGCTGCAAAGCCCCGACCATCAGTAGACAAAACCGCCACCCAAACTGGTCACTTAGTGCTGTAATGGCTGGAGAGGAAAGATTGGAGTTAGTTACAACTATACCCGATTATAAAGGAGCAAACAGCAGGACATTAATCAGCCACAACTAATCTCCATGCAGACCACATACACCATTTGAAGAAAAGTGTGGGGAGACTTGGCATAATCACCGAATTCAGGCTTCCATTCAGTCCCATTGCCACCGGTGTATAAGATGCAGCCCCTCAACCCCCCCAATCCTGGTGTAGGACACCCAGTTGCCCCATCTCCACCATGGTGTACAAACTCTAGCCCCTGAACCTGCCATCTGCCTTTACTACTATGACAGAATGGCTGGTGATAAAAGAGCTCACCGATACCACCACCCTGATGACTCCATAACTGCTGAGCCAAGACCTAGTTTAGTATCAGCACAAATACTGCACCCCCTCCAGAAGCTTCATGGTTGAGCAGCCATACATCACCGAGCACAATGCGGAGTGTCAGATGGAGTGGTGTAAAGCTGCCACCACTGGACTTTGGAGGAAACGTGCTCTGTCAGGTTTCATATAACACTTCTCTATCTGCGCCTGATGGAGGAGTCTAGGTTTGCCGACTTCAGGAGGACGTTTTCCCCCCTTGATTGCATTGTGCCCCCTGTACAGATGGTGGAGGAGGATACTGCTATGGGCTTACCAGGGGGCAGCCTCGGCCCCTCAGCCCCAGTGATGGGAAACCTTAATGTTTCAGCACAAAACATTGTGGACAATTGCAGTTTCAGGTATGTGGGATCAGTTTGGGAAAAGCCCTTTTTTTCTGTTGCTCATGACTGCCCAATGCACAAGGTCCATACAGACATGG